>NC_042493.1:70354686-70393486 GCF_005508785.2 Acyrthosiphon pisum | reverse complement strand
AAAATTTTATTTGTTGGATAAAAAAGCTTGAAAATTTAATAGAAGGCTCCTAGTATATTGTTTCAAAGGCAGATGAAAAATATTAAAAATCGTTAGTCACAGTTTTTTTTTATAAGCATTTAAAGTTCAAAAAATGACAAAATATGGAAAAATCACGAAAATTTGCAAACTATTTCGAGTTAGAAATTCATAAAAATTTTTCTTTTTAAATCTAAGATATGAAAATGTAATACAAGATTCCTTATAAGATTATCTACCTTTATCAAACAAAAAATATCTATAAGAAAGTCAAATTAAATTTTTATGATCGTTTGAAATTCAAATTTTTACAACATTGGATATTCACTAGATTTCTAACGTAACGATTTTCTTATTTTGTTGTAATTCAAAAACGAATAACTGCAGATACATGAAAATTTTACTGAATGTTTATATTAGCATTTCCTATACACCATAACATTTTGAAAATAATTTGATTCTTTTTGAGCTGTGTACAGACATGGTCAGTTTTCAATTTTTTTAGTTTTTTTTTCTATAAATATCAATAAAGTTTTATCTGTTGGGCCAAAAAGTGTATAAATTTAATACAAAGCTCCTGATATATTGTTACAATATCAGTTGAAAAATATTAAAAAAACATAGGCACAATTTTTTTTTATAAGCATTTAAATATCAAATTTTGACAAAATTTATCAAATTTTAATTTGAAAAATTATTTTGTAGTTAAAAATGTATAAAATGTTCAATTTTTGTATCTAAGAATTAAAAATTATAAACAAGATTCCACATAAGTAATTAATTCTGTTACCAAAAAATTTAAAAAATACATTTACACAGTTTATTTTTATAGTCATTTTAAGTACAAATTTGAACGAAATTACATATTAAAAACCTAGGATAACTATTTTAGTTATTTTGTTGTGATTGTATAATATTATTCGTGGATACTTGAAACTTCTAAAGTATACTATTATATCTATGATTAGATAGTATATCTATGATTTTACCACGGTTTTTTGTTGATGTATAACGCGTTATAACTTATAAGTACCTAATAGATATTATGATATGATTAATTTGGAATTTATTATAAGTACCTATTATAGGTCAATTTTTTTTTAATACCATAGATAAGTATATATTATATGTCTAATACATAGACTGATATACCGTCTCCGCTCAGAATCGTTTTTCTTATACAGTGATATTATATCATTGAATTCAAATTTAATACTGTCCATTATACAGTGACCCACTTCTAACCTACTGTACAGCAGAGCGACATCCACTTACCCACCTTTTTTAATATTATGAATTTCATTACTAAAGCATTTAATTATAGTAAAAGTTCTATTGTACACAAAAAGTGTAAGTTTATTAGATATTTAATATACGAACTTGTTGAATAACATGGGTTTTTGGGTAACTAAAACAATACGTTTGTTTTTTTTTTTTTTTTTAATTTTGATTTTATAAATATATGTTTACTACAAACTTTAACTTATACGTAGGTTATGCGAGTTTACAAACTTAATCTTAAACAATTACAGTAAAATAATCTTAAAGTATATAAATAGAATTTATTAAATATTATAGTTTATTGAATACACAGAGAGTTGATAAATTAAATAAATATGTTGATAAATAAAAATATAATTACAAAAATATTTTTTATTTTTTTATATTGATATCTCCGTTTTCAGATACTAAAATAATCTTAAAGTATATAAATAGAATTTATTAAATTTGGTTAATTGAATACACAGAGAATTGATAAATTAAATAAATATGTTGATAAATTAAAATATAATGAAGTACAAAATTATTTTTCATTTTTTTACATCGAAATCTCCGTTTCCAGATCCACCAAAACCAAATCCAATACCTCCTCCTGATGACCCACCACCTTGACCACCTGCACCACTTCCTAATTGAGATACTTGATTTTGAGCTTGTAAGTTTCCAGAACCACCATTGAATGTAGCTCCTGAACCAAATCCTTCACCTTCTCCGTAACCTTCCCCTGTTTCTGACCCAAACCCTTCCCCAAATCCTGCTACTTGACCATTTCCAAATCCATTACTCTGCCCACCTCCAAATCCACCTCCACCACTACCTGCCGCAAAGCCATTTCCAGATGCCGCCCCAGATGCCGCCCCAGATGTACCGCCAGTACCTGACCCAAATCCATTTCCAGATGCTACTCCAGAGCTACCACCATTACCTGAATTGAAGCCATTTCCAAATGTTGCTCCATTACCACTACCCATTCCATTTACGAGATTACCCCCTGATACTCCACCATTACCAAAATTCCCAGTCACCCCTTGACCATTACCTTCCCCAAAACCTTGTCCTCCACTACCAGAATAAGTACCTCCAAATTCACTACCTCCCCCAAAACCACCACTTGTACCAGAAGTACCAAATCCATTACCGTTACCAGACCCAAATCCATTTCCGTTACCAGACCCAAATCCATTTCCGTTGACAGACCCAAATCCATTTCCGCTGCCAGACCCAAATCCGTTTCCGTTACCAGACTCAAATCCATTTCCGGTTACAGCTCCAGAGGTACCTGCACCATTACCTGAACCGAAGCCACTTCCAAATGTAGCTCCATTACCACTACTAAACTCATTTCCAGATGTCGTTCCACCACTAACTCCTAATCCATTTGCGAAATTACCCTCTGATAATCCACCATTACCAAAATTTCCAGTTGTGCCTTGACCATTCCCTCCTTCAAAACCTTGTCCACCACTACCAGAAGAAGTACCTCCAAATGCACTGCCTCCCCCAAAACCACCACTTGAACCAGTAGTTCCTGTTCCACTTCCCTCACCAAATCCAGAACCAAATCCATTTCCGTTACCAGACCCACTTCCGAATCCATTGCCACTTCCAGCTGCTCCGTTCCCAAATCCTCCATTATTGCTATTCAAATAGCTTGCTTCTAAAGTACCTGCACCATTATTAGATGCACTACTGAAACCTTGTCCTTGGCCAAATCCATGAGATGAACCACTACCGATGCCTGATGCTCCAGCTTGTCCATGACCAAAGCCATTGGTAGAACCAGAAATTTGAGCGCCACCTCCCATACTAAATTGTCTAAATAAGACATTACTTTTTGACTGTGCACCATTATCTGATTCAACAGGACGAGATGATTTGAATTCTGGTTGTTCGTACACTTGAACACCGATGATTGGACGACTGATTAAAATTGTCAAGAAGACCAAATACTTTAACATAAACAAATTAACATAAGAATAAATAAATATGAAATAGGAAAATAGGAAAATAGTCAATATTATTATAATTAATAATTCATCATATTATACAAGTAATATTCCATTGAACTAATAAATTAGAGTTTCAGGTTTTCCTAGATTTAAAATTTGTAAATTTATTATGTATAACTATATTAAATATGTAAGGTAGTAAAATATACAGAATATTTTAAGCCAGTAAATGCTTCAAAAATAATTAATGATAACATAATATCGGTAGCCATATAGGGTTGTATTAAATAAGTGTGTCAAGAAAAAAGCTAGAATATTAAGTAAAAATGATTTTATTATTCTAAACAATCATATGTACATATAGTTTATAATTAATCATTCCTACGTGTGTAAATATCTGACTTTGTATATAATAGTC
The DNA here is from genome assembly GCF_005508785.2 of Acyrthosiphon pisum. Taxonomy (NCBI): domain Eukaryota; kingdom Metazoa; phylum Arthropoda; class Insecta; order Hemiptera; family Aphididae; genus Acyrthosiphon; species Acyrthosiphon pisum. Next base: position 70,389,820 of record NC_042493.1, on the reverse strand, counting down.
AGGCCTTGAAACAATTTCAGGTGCCCTGAGCACTGAACAATATTGGTACCCACTACCGGACTACCCAATGAATATAACTCAACAAAATCGGATTAACTGGTCTGCTTATCGAGTGTATCAATGTAATGTATATTATATTAATGTTAAATTTTAATTCAACAGTAAATCTTTGTACACCGAAATCGATTCTGAGTGGAAACGATTAGTCAAAATACCTAGTCAAACTATATTTTTACTAAATATATTATGTTATAATTTGCATTGCTAATAGTAATTTTGATCTTACTATTAACAATACTGAAAGCTAAATTATTTTTTTCGTCAAAAACATCATATTTATTAATTATAATAATTATAGTATAATAATATATTACCCATATAGTGTATACTTTATAGCTTATATAGCTCGTACTATATAATACCTAAATTTAATATTTCTAACAAATATTATTTTTATTGACTTTGAGACAATACCGATTACCGACTACCTTAGACGGGTATTAATATGTTCGTGGCAAAAGCAGGCAATAACTTAAAAATGAATCTAAATATTTTGAAAATGTCATTGTGTGTATAATGAATTACACTAAACAAACTAGAAATCATTATTTTTTATTAAAATCTGATATTGAAAAAAAGTGTTTTTTAATAGGTATTATTTAAATTTTTAGATTTTAGCAAATACTATTTATGAGGAACCTTGTATTACATTTTCAAGCCTTAGCTATAATAAGATAATATATACATTTTGTGGTTTTGTCAAAATTTGAAATTCAAAAGTTCATAATAAAAGTCATGCCTATAATATATTTTTAATATTTTGAAATAGGTGTAAGAACAACTTATGTGCAATCTTTATAAGATTTTTAAGATTTTTAACCGAGACTAAAAATGTTTATAAACCCTACAAAAAAAAGCTAAATAAATAAATTAAAAAATGTCAAATATCCATAATAGCTTAAAATTAGACTAAATATTTTAAAATGTTCACTATGTATAAAAAATTAAGTTGAATAATCGCAAAATAAAAATCATTATTTTAGACTAGAGGATAAATCGGTATTTTACGTTTGAATATCCAAAGTCGTCAAAACTTGAATTTTGACTGCACATAAATAACGTACATATTATATGTGGCTGTATATTATAGTTTAAAACACTTTTAAAATCTATAATATACTTGAAAATATAAATTGGAAAAACTGCAGATAGGTACCTGCTTCGTATGTTGTTCTTACTGGAATTAGAAAAAAGTTTAACGTATAGACTATATTTATTTCGTTTAAACGTTGGAAGTTCAAACTTTTACGTCATTGAATATTGAATAATATTTATACCTACTTATATTATATGTATTTTTTTCCTGAATAAATTAAGATAATTTACTTCAATAATTTTTTGGGTTAACTTTTTGGTTGTTTGTGCCCTTAGTACGTTCTCATTTTATTATTGATTAATCCTGCCATTAGTAAGTAAATAATACAAAAGTTTATTAGCTTATAATACCTAATTTAATATTAAATATTACTCGCAGATATAAACATTAAAAAAAATATTTTTAGGATACATACTTGGTATTAATCTTTAATTATTTAAATAGTTTAAATGTGATTAGTATAATATTATGTTTTAAATAATTTACTAAACATTTGGGTTTAATTTTTCAAATGATAAATACTTCGTTAATTATACATATTATACCTACGTATTTGAATAACTATTGTTTCAAAACTTAGCATAATATTTAGAAAATAATAAACACTTACCATTGGAGTGTAAGAAGCCATGATTAATCGTTGAATATGTCTCTGCAGAATAGATTATGGGTTTATATAGTGTGAGATTGTTATTTATTAGAAAGAAACGGAGGACACGCGACCCCCTACTCACTTATGCAATAACACCCCGAATGTATTATCCATACAATAGAATCCGTCTTATTAAATAAGCCAACGAATTTCATTGAAACTTTATTTTGTAATATTAATAATATGTACCTATAGTTTGTTTTATTTCCTTATTTGAGAAGACATTCTATTAGAAAAATTAATCAAAAATGAATGTACAATTTCACCACACATTACATGAATAGTTAAAATGTATGACCTTAATCGAAGACAAGTGTCTTTCAATGATTAGAAACAATAATTGTATGGCGTGTTTTTGTATGCAAATTTTAAATATCCTCTAAACATAATAATATAGATAATTTAAATCTAAAATTAATGTGAACATTTTATTTATAAAATATATTTAATATATTACAATAATTAATAATATATAGTACCTACTAATTAATTTATCGTATATAATAAATTAATGTTTTTTTTAAAACTATACTTAACATGTTTTTACAGTTCCGGTAGGTACCTGTTCGATTAATAGAAAAACTAAAATTTAAGTTTCAGTTTCTTTCCGTTTCTTAAAAAATAAAAATTTGTTACCTGTTTTGGTTTTATACTTATATGTAAAAAAATTTGTAGGTAAAGTAAAAGTATCGGTTCCGGTAAGGTTGCGGTTTTTAAATTAATTTAATTAAGGGTTCCGGTATATAAATTAATTTAAATAATGGTTTCGGTGAGGTTTCAGTCACCAATATTCAAAGGATTCCGGCTCCAAAACCGGTTCTTTTCTGAATAAGGTTCCAGTCCCTTTTTAGAGCAGAACGATGAATGTATAGGTTTTACAATAATATTGTGTTCATTTTCTTTAATGCATACAATTTTGAAAACTCTTTGACTAGTTTAAGCTGTTTATGGACATTTTAACATTTTCAATTTTTTGTTTTTTTTTTTTTTTATAAATGTCAATGAAATTTTATTTGTTGGGTCAAAAAGCATGAAAAATTAATGCAAGGCTACTGATATAATGTCACAATAGCATTTGAAAAATATTCAAAAAAACAATGACAAAATTTATCAAATTTAAAATTTAATAATTTTTTTATAGTTACAAATGTATAAAATGTTCAACTTGTATAGCTAAGGATCGAAAATTTAAAACAAGGTTCCACGCGAGTAGGTTGTTCAGTAACCAAAGTATCTAAAAAATATAAAAACACTTGAATGTCTTGAAAACTAATTCATTATGTTACGTAATTTAATTATCAAAAAAAGTAACTTTCTATACACTGTTTTTATATGTGGATATAGGTATTTTTTTTTCAATTACTATACATAGACATCTGAAATTACGTCGTCATTTCGAACAAAATAGATAGATATGCCTAACGTCATAACTGTATTCTCAGTGACCACTATGCGGAAAATGTATATTGGTACAGTAGATCGTCTGAGTGGTTGTTGGAATTGTATTGCAATAAATAGATACCTATAATATACATTCATCTATCTTCGAGTTATTGTCATTCATGCAATTTATTGATACCGTACCTATGGGTAAGGAACCGTGGCCATACACACTATACATAGTGAATGATGGAGTGGTTAGTTTTTATGTGAAATATAAATATTGTCATTATTCGTTGGGAATTTAGTACATTGTACATTTGTACCTATCTTATGTGTATAGACACTAATCGATTAGTGGATATCCCATAGATTGTGTGATTTTTGTCTTATAGATACTGTATTATTATTATTATGTAATAATGATATTAACATAAAAACAGGTAGTTACGTTTTCAAAAAATAAATGAATAAATCATACACTGTTCTTTATACAAAAAGTTAGTAAATTACTTGTTAGAAATAACTTAAGTCTTTAATTTAAGTTCAAATTATTTATAAAAACACATACCTATACCCAAAGTGCCTGTAAATAAATTTTATCAAGTATATAGACCACACTGTGTTACACGATATAGGTATATCTACTTATAGTAACAAAAACTAAATAACAAAAATAAAAATACTATTCTTTACAAAATAAAAAAAAAAATATTTGAGATTTACGAATCTTGAAGTTTATACTATTATACTATTATAGTCATATTAATTGAGACTTGAGCCTGGAGCAAAATTATCAAACTCCTCTATATGGCCCTGGCATCAATGAATAGTTAACTTCATAGTTCATAGTGAACAATTAGCACTATCAAATTATATTATATAATTATTATCTATTAAAGGTAAACACACCAGATCTCCATTTTCAAAAAAATTATATAATACCATTAATAGCTATTGAAATAAAACTCGATTCACAAAAATTATGACATATTGCTGAAATATCAAATATGAGCGTTAATAATAATAATAGCGTTTGCTATTCGGTGTTATATGTACCTATTTTAAACGGAATTTAATAATTAGGTGGGTATTAATTCTATTTTACAAGACACAATTTTCACTATCTATTCAATATTATAAATCTTAACAATACATTTTGAACACAAAAGATACCTATGTATAATTACGAGAGGGGGAGACAATGTGTTAAAAGATACCTACTTTTAACAAATTTAATTTACAAAAATCTGAAATCGTATAAAAAATATGTTGTTTATTTTTATTTGAAAGTGATCTAACTTATCAGATTTAAAAATATGTCTGATTTTTGCATATAATAAGTCATAAATTATAAATGTGAAACTTTTTAATTAGTTGGTAGATAGATCATTGATCGGTATAGATGGTGCATATAATATTATCATACATATAAATACATATTCAATATGTGATTTTACATCGTGTCAAGCACGATAAGTGTTTAGCATTATAGTATTATATTATTCTATGTATTGAACATAATCTAATTATTTCCCATAATGTGGTTTCGGACGTTTAAGTACATTTTATTATTATATGTATTTAAAAAAAATTAGATTCTAAGGGAGCGTTAACGTGGGATAGCTCACTTGATTATTTCTCAAATATTATCAAGTTAAGGATTATTCGACAAAATGAATCGTTTTATAGCTTGCGTTGCTTGTACAGATTGAAGTTGGAACAATGAGTTATTAGAAATAAATTCATTATAATTTATATATATTATTCTGTTTCTGTATTCTACCTTATTTTAAAATTAATTTACATGTCACTAATGATGAAATTAGAGTAAACTATTTCAGACTAATATATCTTAATTTGTATATAATATCGTGGTGCATTAAGGAGGTCAAAATTTAAAAGTTTTTCAAAAGCTCTAGGAAAAACAAAAAAAAAAATTACGGAAAAGCGGGAATTTCGACAAAACCGATTTTGATTTTTGGTGTAAATGGTAAATCTAAAAAAAAAATAATTACCGATGATACATGATACCATCGATTTTTACTGAATGTTTATATCAACATTTATATACATTACACACCATAAGATTTTGACTCATTTTTAGCTTTCTATAGGCATATGAGATTTTCAAATATTATTAGCGTTTTTTTAATTAATGACAAAAAAAAATTCGCATGGTCAAAAAACTTGAAAATGTGATACAACTATACAAGATTCCTCGTAAATTGTTTTTAGTGGAAATTAAAAAAAAAAGTTGAACGTAAATCCACAGTATTATATTTCGTGGAAATCATGGAAAATAGCAAATTATTTTTAATGAGATATTCATAAAAAATTTTCGTTTTATATCTAAAACTTTAAAATGTAAAACAATATTTCTCATAATTCATAAGCTTGTCTACTATTATAAAAAAAAATATAGCAACAGGAAAACCAAATAAAATTTTTATGAGCCTTCGAAATAATGCTTCCATTTTCAACTTCAGTATCATGTTCGATGGGAAAGTGAATCTAGTAGGTGTATTGGGCAAGTCAAAATTCCAAGTAGTTTTCAAAAGCGCCGAGAAAAACAAAATAAAAATTAAGAAAAACTGGAATTTTTACGCAAAATTGGTTTTGGTTTTTAGCGAAGCTCTAAAAAAAATTATCATAGATACATGAAATTTTCACTGAATATTTATATTAGCATTTTCTATACACCATAAGAGTTTTAAAATATTTTGAGTTGTTTTGAGCTGTTTAATTTAATTCAAGACTGCTAATATAGTAATATATTGTTACAATGGTAATTGAAAAATATTAAAAATATACATAGTGACAATTTTTTTTTATTTTTTTTTTTTTGGTCCAGATTCCGGTAACTATGGCCATTATAGCTATTGTGGGGGTTACGGATGTAACAGTTGTAACGGTACACATAGGCTATTGGGTGGTTTTTTTAATAATTAAAATTATTGTAAGGGAGGGTACTGTAGGTTTTTTGTTGAACACGTGTGTTTGGTTTTGGAAGAATTTCAAATTAGGAACCCATAGGTTTCTGTCATGCCCGGTCGGGGGATGGCAGCCTCTATCTCTAGACAGTTGCTTGCCCAGAGAGAGGAGCGACATTCGAACTGGGAACAGTACGCGTCGGAACCGAATCCGTAATCCACTTGGCCACTCCGTCCCCCAATTATTTTTATAAGTACCCATTTAAAGTTCAAATTTTAACAAAATACGTAAAAATCACGAAAATGTACAAACTATTTTGAGTTAGTAATTCATAAAAGTTTTCTTTTTAAATCTAAGATTTGAAAATATAATACAAGATTCCTCATAAGTTTGTCTACCTGTAACAAAAAAAAAAATGTCTACAAGAAAGTCAAATTCAATTTTTATGAGTGTTTGAAGTTTAAATGTTTACAACATTGGATATTCACTCGATTTCTCATGTAGCGATTTTCTTACTTTGTTGTAATTCAATAGGTAACTGTAGGTAGGTAGGTACATGAAAATGTCACTGAATATTTATATTTTAATTTTATATACTGCATACAATTTTGAAAATACTTTGACTAGTTTTGGCTAGATTACTTATTAAATAACCAAGAATAACGATTTTAGTTATATTGTTGTAATTTAAAAATATTATTCGAAGGTAATGGGTACTCAAAACTTCTAAAGTACCATATTATTATATTTAATATGATAATACACAAATAATATTAGTACAACTTACTGGCTACCGCAATAACAATATAAATATAATATAAAGTAACCTAGGCTGACAAAGACTCAAAATCGTTTACAATATCGTATGTAATGATATTTTATCATTGAATTCAAATGAAACAACATCCATTACAGTCAACCATTTTTAACCTACTGTAGAGTGTTGAGCAGGACGACATCCACTAACCCACTTTTTTGATTAACGTTGATAACATTTTGTTTGTCTAAGGAAATTAATGAAATTTAATACGTTCTTCATAAATGGTCGTCACAATAATTAAAAATAGGTACCTACTTTCATATTATTATGTTTATAAGTATTTGAAATTCAAATGTTGACAAAACTATTTTTTTATTAAAAAATTAGTTATCAAGAAGACGTGATAAGTAATATGTAATACATATATACATTATACATGAATACATGATACGTAATAGGTACCTATATACAATATACGTGATACGTAATATATATAAAAAAAGAAGCATCGTATTAAATTTTGATTAAAATTGTATACAACTTAAATAGCTATTCTAGCTAAATTCTTTGTAAAATATCGTAAAAACCGTTTAGCCAGTAGTCGACCAGTAGTCGACCAGTGGTAATAAATTATATTAACAATTTAATCGTTTTTTATGAGGTACCTATTCAATAGCCAATAGCTATACGTTTTAAAAAAGAATATCAATTATAAAGTAATAGCGGTATACTTATACATTTTTAATTCGTATAATGTGTTTTTTTGTTGAAATTATAACCAATGGTGTATTGGTACGGGTACGCGGGTATACGCCGTATACCCATCAGAAGATTTTCGATTTTCGGCGTATACCCAAGGTAAAATCTTATTTTACGGGTATATGCTTCCAAAATAACCAGAAAACCAAATAAGATTTAAAATTTATCTAATAATTATATAGGAAAAAAACGTTATTCGTTATTATGTATTAATGAATTACTTATCAATTGAGGTAGGTATCGAATATAAGTTATATAACAATATGCGTCGTGTTTAATGTATTTTAAGACTTTAAGTTCAATTTAGTAAACCCAATATTGAATACAAAAAGTCTATGTGGAAAATTCTATAGATTGTACCTATATAATAATAATGTTATTATTATTTTAATTTTTTTGACATTCGAGTTGATTTTGTTTTATTTTCTATTGTTACATTATAAAAAAATTAATAAAATAATGTTAAAAACTATGTACTATATAATTGAACTGCAATAACGTTACATAATATATACGATGATATAATTTGATCGTTTAGGTTACGTACATATTTTATTGGTGCGTATACCCATAAATATATTTACCAATACACCACTGATTATAACTAAATCCTTATTGAATAATGATTATTATCACAATATTAGTAGTATTATTTAGTTTGTTTATGTTTTAGTTGGTACCTGCTATAAAATATGATCAGAAATAATTTTAAATAATATATATATATCAATATCTGAATGGATTAATTTCTTCTGACGTCTAGCTATAATAGTATGAATACAACTGAATTCGTCGGAAACAAGATTTTAATGTTTAAAGCATAAATAAAAATATACATAGTTAAAATATATAACAGAATATTATTATAATAGATAAATGAATAAATACAATAAAATAATTAAATAATTAAACAATAGTTTTGTTGTGTTATTGTGTCAGTGGACATGCACAAATAAGTTATATATGAATAAATAATTTTATATATTATACGGTAGCTATATTATAATGATAAATGATAAATTATTGTGTTGAGTTGAAATATATGCGTATGGCCCGTGCCGTTAGCCATAAGTAGCTGCTGCGCCGCCGCCAGCTCCGCCGCCGAATCCGAGGCCGCCGCCGAATTGACCGCCGCCACCATGTGCTAGGGCTCCAATGAGTTGAGGCTTGTGGTGTAGACCGAAGATACTATGACCAGCGCCACCGCCGAATCCACCACCGACGCCGTAACCGCCGCCATGACCAAATCCAGCACCGTGACCGAATCCACCGCCATGACCAAATCCTCCGCCGTGTCCGAAACCACCGCCATGTCCGTGCCCGTGACCGACACCGCCACCAAATCCAGCTCCTTGACCGGATCCGCCTCCGAAACCACCTCCTTGACCAGATCCACCGCCAAAACCACTACCTTGGCCAGCTCCGAAACCATTTGCATAGCTCCCTCCGGTTCCAAGACCGTATCCACCAGTGTTACTTCCAGAACCACTTCCTGAACCATAACCACCTCCGTGCCCGAAACCACCGGAACCGCTTCCCTGTCCGTAACCAGAACCACCAGTACCACTTCCATGTCCATATCCGGAACCACCAGATCCACCTCCCTGTCCATAACCGACACCGCCGGATCCGCTTCCTTGTCCATAACCGGAACCGACAGAACCGCTTCCTTGCCCATAACCAGTACCGACAGAACCACTTCCTTGCCCATAACCAGTACCACTTCCCTGTCCATATCCAATACCACTTCCCTGTCCATAACCAGTACCACTTCCCTGTCCATAACCAGAACCACCAGTACCACTTCCCTGTCCATAGCCGGCACCGCTGGATCCGCTTCCTTGTCCATAACCGACACCAGTTCCGTAGTTACTGTTGGTTGATTCACCACCGATGCCATAACCTCCTCCGGCTCCTCCACCTCCTCCTCCTCCTCCTGCACCTCCTCCGCCACCTGCACCGAAGCCAACGCCTATTCCCACGCCGCCAGATCCATGACCAGAACCGGAACCGTAACCGCTGCCACCGCCGGAGACGGAACCACCGGAACCATGGTTGATAGGGTGTATCGCACCGAAAACCACTCTTTTGGCCGTTACTTCATCATCATTTTCAGTTTTCGTATCCGGTTTCAGTTCTGTGGACTTAGATAGTTCTGTACCCGTCACAGAACAGCTTATGAGGCAAGCAGCGGTTACTAGTACCTACAAAAATACAAAATTAAAAATATATTAATTAAGTAATTTATTTTAGTTTTATACAAGTTGTACTCTGCATGTCAATATCATACTAAATTATATACCTAGTTGAATAATGGACTCAAATACCTAACTTGTTATATGTCTGTATGATTATCCGAAGTTTATTATAATTGATACTAATTTGAACTTATGTTATTTTGTTAGTTACCTAATATTGTGAAGTTTAAAAAACTGCGTAGGTATATAAAATATTATTATATAATAACTGAATGTGCAGAAAAATATTTTTAAAATAAGTATTACTACCGCAAAGACATATTCTTAAACGGATAAATTATAAGAACATTATAACAATACAATATATAGTTTGATTATATTAAATTAAATAATATTATATTTTTATTGATACCTATGCCTAATATACTGTATGCTGTATCCATTACAATAAAAATGGATTACTCGTTCTAAAATAGCTATGACTTTTACGAGTATAAGAATGGTTATAGGTAAATTTTGTTTTAATTTCTAAGTTTGTGTTTGGTATTTATTTTTTTTAAGAACTGTAAAGTTATGTTGAGAAATTCAAATATAATGTTTTTTAAATACATAATAAAAGTAGACTTTTATAAATTTAAGTGTTGAGAAATTCTTTAAAAAATATTTTGGTTGTAAGTATAGGATAGAAAAAACTAGTATTTAAAAAAAAAACTTACCAATGATGTGTAGAGAGCCATGATAGATTGTAGAATGTGCCTCTCTTGGCAGTTTCAGTAGTTTATATACTCCGAGTCCTTTACCTATCGATATCTACACGAAACGGGGATACCCTACTCATACATAACAATATACAATATAACTCCAAGTGACCGAGTCTATTTTACCGAATTTTTTGTTACGATTGTATTATAAACACATAGATAATTAAAAACAAATAACTGTCAAAATGTTTTTGTCTTTGTTCACATAACTCTTCCAATAGAATTCATAATTTTAATACTAATAAAATATGTTATACAAATATTTTTTTTTTAAATGTTAATTTAGTAGATAGACTCTTTTATTAACTCTAAATACTTATAAAATACAACTATTTTATTTCCATTTCTGTAAAATTATGATGGTTTTATTGAAAACTAAAAACGTTATATTATTTATTAACACTGAATAATAAAAGCTTAAGAAATGTATTTGTTTTTGAAATGCATTTCCTGAAAATTAAAATATTTTACTTTTTATTAAGATTATAATAAATAATAATAATCGATAAATTAACTTCAATTCAATATAACTAAATATAAAAATACATCTAGGTTTATAATAGATTATTAACTATCTTAAAATTAAACTGTGTTTACTAAAAAATAGTAAACACTTACCTAACAATAATAACTTGCCACCTAAATTCTTATAATAATACTTATAAAATAATAGTAGCTGTTTCTACTTCCTAATAAATATAAAATGTACCAGCCATTTATAATATAAAACGTTTGGTTATATTATTAATTGTGCATTAAAAACTAAATTTTAGATTTATGGTAGAATAATATTTTGTTTTATTTACGGATATCTCATTTTCAATTATTAGAAATGCTTTATAATTTAATCCATAATAATTGTACTATGATATAATATATATTGTTTTTTTTTTTTTATTATTATTAAGAAAGGCAATTTACAATCTGTATTACACAATAATTACAATAAGCAAATTTTATAAAAAAAAAATAGAATAAAGTAGCATGAATAACGTGATGAGGAAGAAACCCAAAGGTAACACCTCCTTTATTAATTTAAAAGGTCTCTACACCATTTACGCTTTAGTCTGCGTGGCGGGTTTTTTGGGAGGGTGAGGGAGGACATGTGTGATATTAGAGTATGGCTATGTGTGCTTAAATTTTGGTGAAAATTTTTGTACATTGTTTTGGCGAGTTCAGTGGTAGTTGCTATTTTTAAGTCGTTGTGTAAGGTAGAGTTTGAAACGTACCAGGGGGCTTTGGCTACTAACCTTAGCGCAATTGATTGAAAAGCCTGAATTGGCCTGATGTTCGAGGGCTTTGCTGGACCCCAGATTGCTATTCCATAAGACCAAACTGGTCTTATGATTGACTTATATATAATAAGTTTGTTTTGGAGTGGTATTTTGGAGTTAAGGAGTGGTCGGAGGAGGTGAAGTCTATTGTTCGCTGATTTTCTTTTTTCTTTTAGATGTGGGCCCTAGGTTATATATTGTTTTAAACGATATGTATTTCATCGGATAATATAAGTCAAAATTGATAAATCCCCAAGCTCTAGTTTACCCTTCTCCACTCAAAGTAATTTTTAAAATCATGTCATTATTTCCGTGTAAATTATTTAAACGATAATGTGCTATGGCTTTATTATCTTGCGACCTGAGTCGAGGGTAGGTAGTAAAGCTATTTGATTGCTTAATATAGACATCATTATCACATATTTTTATTTAATTACAAAAATTAAAGTTTAAACACCACCATATCGTACGTTGGTGTTTAATTATCACAATAGTAATTGATTCCTAAAAGTTGCACATAAAATGTATAAATTATTATTATGCGTGCTACACGTTTTATAAATAGATAGGTAATTAACAATTTGAATGAAGAAACTTATTTCTATTTAATTAATCAATATTTCTAGCGTAGAATAAATATTAAAATAATTAATTAATTTCAGTTGAAGTAGGTAGGGTATTATTTTGATCGTGCTGAATGGAAATTGTTTTTAATTATTCATTAATATTAAACTAAAACGTAAATTATTCAATTCTGTTAATCGAATTTGTTCATCAATTAATGGGTTCTATATATATATTTGTGTCAAGTTTCAACTACCTACACATTGTCAAATAATTTGAGTATAGAAAATGTGTTGGTACTATTTAATATTTAAAACTAGTTAAAATTAAAAAGTAAATTACTAGCAGATAAAATAAAAATTACTTTATTGTAAATGTGGATATTATTATTAGGTATACATATTTCAATATTTTTTTTCCGATAAATAATAGAGAGTTATGTTTTAGTAATAAAATTACATTATAATAAATTAAAACTTAATGACTAAACAATAATTATTGACATTCAAAAAAGAATAAAAGAATAAATTGGAATTGAAGATTCAATAGAATAACGAATATTGCATTACACATAATACCTAATATTATATTATGTATACTATATAGGTATAACTCCATAGCCAAGTGTAGGTAATAATGGTTTTGATAATCTGAGTGGAATGAGGAAACGAATAATTTTACAGATAGGTACCAAATGAAAAACAATTTACATTATAAATATTTATTACGAGTCGTAAAAATTCTTTACAATAATTTAAAACCTCAATATTTTTAATTGTTGATTTATCATTTATTTTTTTGTTTCCATAAAAATCAAAAACTGTTACATAGCTACCTATGGATTTTAAAAAATATCGTTAAGTTTACTAGTTTCATAATCCAAAATTGTTTTTTTTTTACTCCCTCACTTGACGCATATTTAGCAATAATATAATTTAAAATTGTCATAAATGTAGATAGGTATAAAGGAGTATTTAAACTTTTTTTTTTTTGTTAGCATAAATGACTATAATATAAACATTATAATAAATTAAACATAATGATATAGCTCCGAAAGGATTTCAAATATGATTAAAATGTATAGTTATTATAATAGCATTGCAGTACGAGTAGGCTATATGCCCAATGCGAGACCACAGTATTTTTGAATGATCAATTATCATTTTTTTATTTAGTTACATACAAATTATAAAACTGTTACATGAATATAAATTTCTGAAAAAAATTGTAAAGTTTATTAGTTTCATAATCCAAAACTATTCATTTTACTCCCTCACTTGATGCATATTTAACAACATAAAATAATTCAAAATGTAGGTGTAAAAGAATATAATATTTTAGTCTTTTTTTTTATACTTAATTATTTTCTGTAAGCATAAATGTCTATATAGATATTATGATAAAGTAAACATAATGATATAAGTCCGAGAGCTTTTCAAATATGTATATAATTTATAGTGATGATAATAACACTACAGTACGAGAGTAGACTTTGCGCCGATGCGAGACGAGTGGCTTGCGATGCCCTGCCACTATAGTGCGCTCTGTCCAGCAGGTTGTTCAAATGTTTAAAATATCTATAAGCAAATAGAACAATCAACGATGCATACTACGGTATGAATTGTTTGACTTGCGGTATAATCACTGTGGTATTATATAAATATACGTATTATGGTAACCCGTCCCCGTAAACTTTTTATTCAATAAAGAACAATTTTGTTATGTATGCCTGCTATATTATAATATTAGTATTGTCTCTTCGGAAAATTAATTTGACCGAAAACGGTAACGACTGTACGACTCGAAAACGTCAAAATCACTATGCAGGTACCATCTGATAATATTGTACCTACCTCAAAATCGTATATATATTTTGTAGTAATAATATCATAATATTATTATAATAATCGGTACAAGTGACTTTTTTCTGCCCTGTTTGTTTACTGTTTGCTACGCATGTATAAAATGAACAGCGTAAATGTGGGCCCAATTTATTGATTTGGCCGGGAGAACATTTCCTCTCGCGCTTTTCCCATCTTTCCGTCGGCACGCTCTGTGCGCGATAGTTCATCCCTGCGACATTACAACATATTACGCATTCGTCATAATAATATCATGCTTACAACACAATAATATTACTATCGTTTTAAATCGCGTATTTCAATATTACCGGCGATCCAATTAATAGTGAGTAAACATTGTGCATTTTAATAGTAATCGTAATGTCTGACACAGATTTGTGTATCGCATGCAGCCTCCATATAGTACCTCGGATGTACCTGCGCCCTGCAGTACCCACCCCTGTGTCGTGTGTAATACGATATTTTATAATATAGTGATAATAAGTGTGTTGTAGAGTATATTTTGTCACGTGTCACAATAAATTGTCGACGATATAATATAGGTACCTAACACAATACCCGACTTGTACGAGAAACCGTGCAAACATCATACATGTTTAAATGTTTTAAACATAATATTTATATTATTATTTTAGTAGAAGAAAAACGCTACAGTTTTCTGAACTTGTGTAGGTTTGAATACCTACGTTTTGCACGTTTTCTATAGGTACGCAGAGAAATAAATTGAAAATCGTAACATAAGCAATTCAAGATTTTTATGGCTAAGCGGACGTTTAAAATATATTTTTGAATTTTGGCTATTTGTTTGCTACCTGTTAAAAATTATTTCAATCATGAGGGCGCTATTATTAACATTTTGTTATAGGCATACAATATAGGACAATTATACCAAACATTGAAATACCTGCATTAGTAGATAGGAAACTGTTTTTAGTTTACCTATAATAGCAGCTACTACCTATATAATTTAAGATCATTATTTGGGTAGTTATAACTGCAGCTGTATTGAATCATGATTGTTATTATATGATTATTCATTTAATATAATTAAATTAATAAGAAAAATAAAAATTTTTGGCCAAATCAAAAAGTTTAATATTTATTTTATATTATGTTTATGTCAGTACATAGAAAAGTTATAAAAATATAAGTTGTATAAAAATTACGTAATATAAAAATATAATTGCACCTATATAATTGTTATCATTAATTATTTTATCGGTAGTCGTCGAGTTTGACTGTACCAGTTTAACTACCATATACATATATATATATATTATAGTACCTACATTTACTTAGAAAAAAATAAATATCTAATAAATAATGAATAAATAATTTGTTTTACAATTTATATTGTTATACTTTTCTACATATAATATAACATAAAATTAATGTTAAACTTTTCGGTGTTGTTGAAAAGGGAAGGGCACAATTTTCGTCGAAAACGGTTATGCCCTTTAAAACCTTAGTTAGCAACCTACTACAGTACTACCTATACATATAATTATTATTTTATCAAACTATGATTGATCAAATTTAACCTAACCTACTTTATTGTACATACCGTGTAAATTAACATTAACTAATGGCTTACAACGTTAACTTAAAAAATATTATGTTCGTATGTATAGGTATTGAATTTGACTATTTTTGTATACACAATAGCAGGGCTTACACACTTTATAATAACGTTATGAATTATGATTATAACGTTATATTTTACAAGAAATGATTGAAATTTGTAAATGTAATTATAACGGAAAACGATAGTTAAAAATAATTAAATCCCAAAACATAGCGATTAACAAAATATATTATATAGCATTTAAAAAAAACATAACGCAAAACATGATTTATAGAATATCATTGGACGAAAAATAACGCAAAACGAAATATTTATAAATCTAAATCTATTTATTTAAAAGGTCTATTGGATTCGTAGAAATATTTATTTCATGCAAACATCTAAGAATTGATTATATTATATTCCGTATCTAGGGCATTACCTACCCGCATTAGTTATTATTTTGAAATTTAATAGGTATTAACACTATTTTAAATAACGATAAACGCAAAATTTGAATAACGTTTTAATTCTGTATAACGATAAACGAAAAAATGTAATAACGGTTTAATTGTAAATTACATAAAACGAATTTTTTTTCAAATGCAAGCCCTGCACAATAGACAATATCGAATAAAACTAAATTTATATAATTAGTATAGAATGATACTATAGCAGTATTATATTATTTTAATACAATTATTACTATTTATTTCAATTTTAATTATATTAATCCTTCAAGAATATAATGTAACCCACTGAAAATGTTCGTTGCATGTTCGTTATAATGGTGCAAATCATTTTTTACGGGGGCCAACCTAGAAATTTACCAGCTGGCACCAACACCCACCATTATTAATCATCTATATTTCCAAACATGTCTATTACCTATCGTATAATATTACATTTACGATAAGTTATATAAATATATAACCCTAGCTACTAGGATCCACATACCCACTGCTAAATATTTTTTTTTGGAGGTTAGATAGTGACCCTTCGGGGATTTGCACCACAGCTTGTATTCTTTAACAAGACCCAGATACTTAACTAAAATACTAAATGTGCATTATTATTAATTGATTTTATACTTTGCAACTACACCTATTAGCTACTACCTATTACTAAGTAAATTTTATTATTATGACGTAGGTACCACTACTCATTTATGAGATTACAGGCCCTGTTTAAACTGTGTTAGCCGTGTTATATGAGTCTAAAGCTGGTTTTAAAATAAATACATTACATTTTAAAGTTTCTATTTTAATTAGTTATATTAGGTAGTTTCAATTCAATCATTTTCGATTTTCTCTTGTAGGTACAATGTACATTATACTAAACAAACATGAGTATTATACTGTATAGGTATTTTATACTGAGTGTTCAAAAAGTTTGGCAACAGTCGTTCGACTAATTAGGACTGCAGATAAACGATATTTGATAATATATTATAGTTAATGAGATGATTAAATATTTTATCTAATAAATCTGCAGCAATGTTATCTGTTAGCTGTTATTGCTAAATGTAGGTAAGTACCTACATAAATACGAAAACAGTAATACTATTAAAACCTTTCAAAATGTTTTGAATACCTAGTCACTATAGTGAATAATTTACATGTTATAATATATTTTATAGGTTTTCATTTTTAGAAAATAATAATAATAAATATTGTATAGTGACATAGTGTACTGTCGTAGTGAAGCCGTGTAGGCGGTTTGAGGCTTTTTCAAATTTTTCGCAATTCTTTAATATTTGAAAATTATATTTTATGTTTTAGTTACCACTTTAATTATAAAAATTGTCCAATAATATACTACCCAGTGTATATTTAGGGAGAGGAGGTTGATACAGTGTGTTATATCGAATACAACTACTTCACACGAAAAAGTTCACAGGCGTTGTAGAATTGTCGGATTTAGATAACTATATTTTATCATGAAAGATGAAGACTTCCTACAGGTCCACTGACCTCCGATTTTTTATTTCATTTAAAATAACAGTATAAAATTACTTATCAAAAAAAGCTTAGAGCTGACTTATTTTTAAATACATATTATAAAGTTTGAGATTAAAATACTAAAAAACGGAGTTCAATTCTACTTGTTGAATTTATCCTCTATATTAGTTAAAAATAAGTCATTTGGCTGATTCTATAGAACAGGAAAATGATTCCAGTAGAACGTATTTTTGTAGAGAAAATGACATTGGCTAAGTACCTATCTACAGGCTGGACCAATTGTATTGTAATTATTATTATTCATAATAAAAAAAATGCATTGATTTTAAAAATAATCAAGTTAATTTTCGACAGTTTAGAGAACATAGAGCGTATCATTAGTGTTCTGTGCAATATTCTAATAAGCTAAAATATCCTTTGAGAATCCTTTAGGCTCAATTTTCAGAGTTTATCAACCAAATGCTATAAGAAAAACATTCATTGCGGTTGAATAAATTGAAAAAAAATAATAGTTGAGAAATATAAAATCTTAATAAGAGTTCTCATTCTGTTTTATCATTTTGTAAAGTTTGAATGCACAAATCAATTATTTTTCTATTTTAGTCTATTCTTTATCAGTTCAATATATTTGTTCTATATATCTCTATGTCTGATTTGTATATCTATATAAAAAAAAAAAATGTTTTTAAATATTCATATTTTGTAATTTGAATGATATCTCTACTCCATTACAACCTCGAGCTTAAAGAAGCTAATATTATTATATAATATGTATTATTATTAGATACTATATGTATTATATATACCTATATTTATTAATAATTGTAATTTTAATATTTGAATTTAGATATAGGTACCTACCTACCTATATTATGGTTGGTTTATATATGTTATAGGTATTCTTAACAAATTTGTGAAATGGGTACCTTCAAGCATTTCTTCGATTGTGTCTGTGCTATGTGTATAATTGAAAAAAAACCCAACCATTCAGATAACAATAATTATTGAAAAAGATACATTATTTGTGGATAATATGCACTGTAATCCAGTAGTGGCGTCCCGTAAGTAGGTTACGCAGTGTGATCGTTAGTGTTGCCGTTGTCTTCTGATCGGTGGCAACTGAGCCCTGCAGTACGGAGTTGTCCGTGATCATCTTTTCATTGAATTCTATTGACTCAGGTCTGCGACACAACAGGTGTCCCAGCTACCTTTGCATAACCCTATCGTCTATTCGTCTATTATGGTCGCCTAATATTTCACATTGTTAAAATCACACTGTGGACCGGACGATGTTCTCCGAGCAAATTAAATATATAAAGTACAACCGCGAACAATAAAAAACGAAAAAAAACTTTCTTTTGTCCCGCAATATCGCTTTCATCACTTAAGGTCCTACATGTTTTATATAAATTTATATATTATACGTGCGATTCCTCGGAGCAAATACGATGGTAGGTAGTTCCGTTCCTAGTGCGATAGGTATAGTTACGTAAACAATTATTATTTTGTTTCTTTACTTTAGTAAAAACACAATAATTATTGCCGGATGTTGAAAACATTCCAAATTAATAAAATATAAAGCCCATAAAAGAAATAAGGAAATTTGATGGTAGAATTTTCTCGAGGCAAATACGAAGTCTTTGTCTCACCAATATACCTTGAGAATTTAAGAACTGATTATGAATTTTCGTTGCCTATTTTTATTATAAGATTATAAGTGTAGTTTTAATACCACGTATTGTATCAACACCACATGATCAATAAATTATAATGTTTTTTTTTTTATAATCACATTACGTAATGTGTATACAGAGTACAGACATTTAAACATATTATATTTTTGCGTAACTATTTTAAACTTTCTGAAAGTTTCTGAAAAATTATATACTAATATACTATGTATAATTTTGCTAATATTAATTAGTTCTATTTTAGATTCTAACCACAATTTTGAATTTTTACAATGATGTATGATATTTTAGTTTCTTGTTTGTGTCTATTTAAAAATGTAAAAATACTTCAACTTTGAAGGTCGTTTCTTGTAGCAAATTAGATCTTGTTCGTACTTCAGAGGACAAAAATTAAACAGTTCAGGAATTCTTAAAAATTTTCAAAACAATTCGAAAAAAAATAAGGAAAAACAGAAATATATACGTAAAACCAAGTTAAATATAATTGATTTTTTTTTTTGTGATTCAAAAATGAATATCTGTACATACTATACATTTTCACCAAATATTTATATTTATATTACATGGACACGCTATAATTTTCAAATTGATTTGGCTCTTCTTGTACTACCTACTTATTTGTATAGACATAATTTGAAATGTTTGACTTTTTTGGTTTTTATTTTTAGTTTTCAATTATTTATGTACATATCTCGTGTGCATTAAGTAGAAGTTACTACCTATGTTCTGTCTATTTTTCATTCAAAAGCGATGGCACATTGTTATATCTATATGACATTAAATAGAATTAGGAACAAAAAATATCATATTGCAATATGTATATTAAATTGTGGAGCAGCGGTGTATAATGTTTATGAATACTGAAAGTATAGTTTTATACAAGTTATAAATTAGATATTACTAAATAATAATTATCGATGATATATTACATAACATAAAAGTTTCGACGTTTATTTATAATTTTTAATTGCTTATTATTTGAATAATGATCTCTCATAGACCTCATATTTACTGCAATATAATATTATAGGAGTATATTATTTATTTTTTATTAAATGTATTTTAAATATTGTTCTGTGTAAATAGGTTTACAAAACTGTATTTTACCTTATAAGATAGCAACAATTTTTATTTGTATATTATTAAATTTAAAATGTTTTACAAGATTCCTCATACATTTTATTTTACTGAAAATTTGAAAAGTTAGCTTAGGGATTAAAACCACGTATATTCTTATTCATTTCGTAGGAAGATATCAAACGTGTAATAACAATATTATTTAACCTCAAATGATTTTTATGATTATATTATTATTCAAAATATAAAAATCATCTAGTAATTTATTACTCCACTATTACTTTACTTATCATTTTCTACAGAATGATTCACCAAGCATGCTCACCCCCAATTTTTCATTAAAAATTGATTTATTTAATTTTCTTAAATATTCTTAGAGACTATTTTTTTAATCCTTGGATTTGTTTGTACTACTTAAGTAGTGTAGTGTACCTTACGAAACAAACTTATTTTTCAATGAGAACTCCCCTTTCTTACTGTAAATTGTTAAGTGGTAAATTTGTTTGTATATAATTTGAAATACGAACGTATATTTGTCAGTTATTAAAATGTTTGTACTAAGGGTATAGGATAATAGTCCTTAAAAGTGGTTGTATGAAAATTGAAAATATAAAACAGATGTAATATTGGATCTAGTATTTATTATAATTTTGCTTATTTTACTAATTATTAATGTTGATAGATTAATAATAATCATTAAGATTCTCAAATTACCATATAGGTAGTATAGATACCTCACATCTTACAAACCCATCACCATGGACCTATTATATTGTTCGAAGTTCTCAAAGATAAATAACTCAAAAACTACTCGTGCGAATTTTGATACTGTTACGTTCAAATTTGTGGAAAAATTATTTACTAAATAATTTACAGTAGAAAAGATAGGTTCTCAATTAAGAAACAGAAGTTTGTATCTTCACAGCAAACTTCTAGTAGTGCAAAAAATCTAAAGAATTTAGAAATATATTTTTTAAGTAGTTTTCAAAATTCCAAAAATTAGATTATGAATAACTGTATTATTATAGAAAGAGTCGTGGGTGAGCATACTTAGTAAACCACCTTGTACACAATGAAAATTTTAAAATATTCAGACTAATCTATTCATAGGTGGGTAATTAAAATTATGAAACATTTTTAGTTTTTATTATACATATTGATAAAAAATTGTATGCACTGTCAAATAGCTTGAATATAATATAATAATAGGTACCAGCTAATAACACATAGTTCTGTCAATTTGTCTAACTTACGCCTTACGCACAACATAGGAATTTATAGATGTATTCTATTTCCAAATTGCATCGCCAGAAGACTTTACGAACAATTCAAATCAGTTTTCAGAACACGATTTACTAATTAGATTGCATTGATGTGGAAATAGTACACGTCTAAATTCCTATGTTGCACGTGTGTTAAACAAAGACAGAAATTACCACTGCCAAGCCCTTTTATATGATACACATCTTACGATCATTATGATAATTATTAATTAGTAACATGGTATATGCCATGTTTTTATATAAAGTAACTCAACATACCTCACCTAGGTACCACTAACAGAAAAATAAATTACTAATACTACTTTAATACAAATACATTTTAGAATATCCTTAACAATAGCAATTTTCGTGGTTTTTTTTTTAATTACTTACTTTTTCTAAACATTTATTATTTGAATGACCAAATAGAATCATAGATATTCATTTATTAAAACATTTAATTAACCTATTACATATCATAAGCATATGTTTTTATTCTGATTTTGTACACTGATAATGAATTATAATAATGTATAGCTGTATAACCTATAGGTATTAAGTACTCGCAAAGTTTGAAACGTATTCAAATGTACAAGGTGTAAATTAATGTAGCCATCTATACCTATAAACATTTAAAACAAATATTCACAACGTACGTATATAGAAATATTAATTAATTTACTTAAACAATTCGACTGTCCTTCTGGAGATACGTAATACATTTTTTTAAATAACAATGTTGTTGAATCATTTAATTAAAAATATGATTATTCTAGCTGTTTGTATTAACTAATGAGTGACTACTGTCATTGGAGGCCGGCATATAATAGATCATATAACTAATATTCAAATTGAAAATATTATTTCTTACTATTGTGATTATTGATTGTTAATAATTTGAAAGATAATAATTATTGACAAAATTTAGTTTACTCTGATGATATTAGCTCGTTGTTAGTTATACATTTTAATTTAAATGTTAATCAATAAAAATATCCATTACATTTTTGAAAATGAATAAAATATAATATGTACTTCTTTAGTTAGAATATCTCACACAAAATAGACTTAGGATTCAATATTAGACTTCGAGCATGCTTAAAATTTAAATGTATTTAAAAATAGTGTGAAAATTAACAAATATCCAAAATATAATATATAATAATTAATATTACAGTAAACACTAAACATATTAAACATAGTTTAAAATGGTTCATTTCTTCAAAGACTTATTTTAGGTAGTTCGGTAACCTAAAGTGTTTTAGGGATTATTATATACATTAATAATTGTATAGGTCTATTATGGGCTATAAATTAATAAGTAATTAAATCGTTCCTTTTTTCCTATTTAACTGACAGCAGAGGAGGCTCTGCTTGAACAATACTACTCCTTTGCTTCAGCTGTAAAAGTGTATGTATATATTTAATTGTATTACTATTTTCTAACAGTTTTCAAACATTTAATCGCTATACATTATATATTAGTCAATAGTCAATACCGTTTAAATATTTTAATTATAAGTTTAAGTAGTATTAACTCTAAATAAATAAAAAAGTGTAAATTTAAAAAAAAATAATAATACATTATATATATCGCAAATTACTTTTGTTAGCACTATTATTTACATTTTTATTTATAAATTATAGATGGATAGAATACCACCACAATATGACTACTATAACACAACTGATGAACCATGGCTGTCTGATAATATGCCAATTACAAATGAAAGTTCTTCAGGATCTGGTGAATTGTATTCCACATTTACTACGCCGGTTTCTCCAATTGAACGATCTACAAGGTATATTAATTATTAACTCACTATATATTGGTACCAAAAAAAAAATTTCAAATTTATAGGTACACTCATATATTATATTATGAATAAACCTGTATAATAATTAACTTTTACCGCACTAATATTTTCCTTCAAATTTGTGTCTTAATTATTTGGGTTTGGTATACTGGTATAATGTCAAATTATTCAATCAGTTTTTGTGTACCTGTGGGTTAACTTACCTATGGTTTAAAGTAAAAATTGTAAATTTGGGGTTCCAGGCATTTTTTATGTGTTCAAATGTGACTGTCTATACTCTATAGATATAGACTGGCACAGTGGCACGTACCGACCTATTCCTATCAATAGGTACAGTTACTGTTATCAATAGGTACTGGTACACATACAAATTTTAAGTTCAATTACTAAATACGGATTAATATTCAAATACACATTTATATTTATAATCTAAATAGTTTTATCATGATACATATTATAGATATATTAGAACCATTTCGCTAGAATAAACTAAGTAATATATCCTAAAATATGTATTTCGTATTTGGTGGGTGGTGGGTGGTAAATGGTAATCAAGGTTATAACCTGCTATAGTGCTCTACGCACACCTATGCAAAAATGTATATCTTTATAATATATTAATCTATTATATATTTAGTATAAAATTAATTAATCAACAACTTCAAACCAACAAATAAAATGTGTGAAATGTCAAATGACATATTTTCATAATTACACCCGCCTACCAAAAATTAAAGTGGAACTGAATATCAACAGTTAAATTCGACATGTCGAATTTAAAGTAACTCAAATTTCTAAGCCCTTAATAATAAGTACCATATCGATACTTAACCACAACTACATAAGTCCATAAGTACAACCTTTTAAGCTACCCCTAAAAATATGTGAAGCGTATTTGGCGCTACTGCAATGTAGTGCGTATTATATTCATCAGTACATTTTTTTTAAAGTAGAATTTTAAAAATAATTCACCATAGTAAGATCTAATAAGACAATAGGTAATATTTATTTATACAATTGACAACAAATATTAATACTTGCACATGAACTATTTTAATATGTGATACCTATAGGGAAATATACATTTTAAAGTGTTAAGTACCTATTCTAACTAATTTTTTCTAGTTATTATTCTTATTACAACCTAGGTAATATTGTAATAACCCTATTTGTCTTATTCATTAAATAATATTATAATTTATATAATTATGATTAGTGCTTGTGCTTATGAATGCTAAATTGGTATAGGTATATGTATCGTTAATCTAATTAACGTCATAAACCCAACATAATGCGTATATTTTACTTATTAAAAATATATTGTTTATTATAAATGTACAAGTACCGCACTACAGCATAAAATGCTTTCTAAAAACTTATGAGGATCCATTACCGGCCGTTTTTAAGGAGTTAAATATAGGCAATTTTCTATATGTGTGCATTGTAATAATGATCACCAGGGCTAGGGTTAGTATGCAACAACTTGTTTTTTTTTTGCTACTTCCAAGTGGAGTTTTAGTGAGTAATGTCCACGGTTTATATCATTCTGATGAAAATGGTACTATTTTTATTTTGCATGTTTTTGCATATATTGAGATTAATGCATATTTTTGCATATTTAGTATGATCGTATTTATTGTATTAAACCAGAAATAATCAAACTGATCAAAGTATATAACTTGGTTTATGTGTCAAACGTAAATGTTATTTTTATAAATAAAATCCTATGGTTCAAATGCGATAATAGAGTGAATAATTTGACTGAGAAAGATGAACATAGTTGATACAAGTATGTAGGTATCAATACAAAATCCAAGATAAGATATAATTTGTCGGGTATTAGTGTATTATACACAATGATAATATTTTCTACGTCGTAAAACCATTCAGCTGTCTGTGCATTACCATTCATTATATTGTTTTCTGTGTAATTTTAGTAAAATGATTGTGATTTTTATTTTATAAATGCCGAAAGTCAAAAATGATAGTGCCAAATTACAAAATTGTTTGTAGAATTGAAGAAAAAAAATATTTGGTTTTAACATATAGCACACACATTTTCATTGTTAATATTGAATTATAAATTATATTACTAAAATAATAATCAATACATATACATGTAAAAAATAAATAAATAATTTAATTTTTAATCTCAATTATATTTTTTAATACTATCAGCCAATCACTGATGTATTTTAATCAATGAATATTTTTTTTGTAACTATCATTTTGTGTCCACCTGATGAAAATTAAAATGCATATTTTGGTAAATAATATCCATATTTTACAATTTTTTTTTGCATACAAATCTTAGCCCTGGTGATCACTAATGTGTGTGAATTTGTATAAAAGAAACAGCAGAACGCTCACGCACCTGTCGATAATACGTTGTTATACACGAGTGTTAATTTATTATTTTGTTTCTTTTAGTCAACATTTTCAATCTTTTGCCAATTATTGTTATACTAGGTAACTAAACTATTTTTCAGTTAGGTATCTAAAAACATATTTGAGTTTGTCACAATATTTAATTTAAAACGACTTTTTACATCTTTAAATTAATTTGTTCACTTCAATATTAATGAAATTATTTATAGTATTCAAGTTTAAACATCAGATGTAGATATAAGTAGATTCTACTTTTGAAGCGTTCAGCCATTTAGGGTTTAGGAATTTAAAAAAAAAATGGAAAAGTGGTTTCCAAGCTAACTTTTTGACAAAACAATTTATTTGATGAATATTATAGTCAGTGGTGGATTTACAAAGGGCGTCCAGACGTCCAGTAACCCTTGCCTCCCTCCCCAGACACTGATACAAATATTTATGTTACATAATATACACTATAATATATAGGGTTATTTATATACATATTTCTAATATACTGAAATAATATGTTGAATAATTATTTTTAATTTTTCAACAATTATATATTTATAAAAATACAAATAATAGGTAGCTTTGAAATACATATTATTTTTCAGCCCCCCCCCCCCCCAGAAAAAAATTGGAAATCCTCCAATGAGGATGGTTATGATATAATTGGTAAAAGATATGTCTATTTTTTTTATTAAGAACTGCATCAGACCGGATCGTATAACTCTTACGTTTTTACATTATACTGTAAATAGACTACCTAGGTATATTTCAATTTCATATTATGTGTAGTAGGTTAGAACCCAATTAAATTAGAGTAGAATTTTAACTATCTGTGTACTACAATTTTAAAAATATGGTTTATGGGATCTATCAGTGAAGCAGCCACATACTTTTGACTAAATTAAGGCACCCTGCAGGGAAAAATATCCTCTTTCACCACCTGTATTGTATACATTTATTCTTTAACCATGTATTGTTTATTAATTTGAGTATATTATACAGGATAATATTAATTTTGAAATTTTATTTCAAAAATATCTCGCTGTGTTTATCCTTGAACAAGTCGAATGTATAAGCCACTCTACTGTTTGTACTCGTCAATCCAACACCTTCTATAGATACTTTTAGACTTACGTAACTTACTAACTATATATACTGCTTATAATTTAAATTAATATTTCAAGTTTCCAAAATATCCACATAAATTGTATTTTAGGTACCTCAGATTTGAAAAATATATTATTTATAAAAAATACTTTAAATTCAATTAATTTAACTGATTAATACAATTTTAATTTTTAAAATAATAATTTAATAAATAATGATTTTTGGGTAAACGCAGTGATGATACATTGCTTATTGCTACCATATATATATATATATTATATATTAATTTCATATTCCAGCTTGAATGCGACTAAATTAATGGACAAATTAAATGAACAATGCTCCAAAGAACGAAACAAGTGCGAGAACTATGTTTTGCCATCTTCGTCGAGTATGAGTTTCACCGGTATGTGTATTATTTAGTAGGTACTCTAAGACAGTAGTTATAAGCCTACAGCGATGACTATTACAGTGTTGGCGCCAAGGGTGGGCCATGTCTGAATAAATGTCTCGGCCTCGTAGTGGTGAGTGGTCCATTATCCCAACATCTTCATGGCTATGAATATTTTATGTTATTGTTTTAGTTACATGAACGAATAATATTATAAAGATAATGCCATATTATGTGTAAAATTAATGAGTAATAACGGAAAACATAAGAAAACCGGCTACCAGGATATTGATACTAGTCAACGTTCAATAATATATATTTTTACTACATTGATGTGTATCCTATTATTATATTTACATATAACAGATTACATATGGGCATATGGCATCATTGGTGGATTTAAGGGAAAAATATACCTAATAAAATAATTACTCAGAGACAGGAAACATTTTTGTTGTTAACAATATTTACTTTAAATTAAATTACTTAAATTATCTAACAATTATTAACATATTAACTACGAATTAATTAGGTAGGTGGTACATATTTATAAAATACAATATCAAAATTATTGTAGGTAACTAAATAGCTTCGTATTAAGTAAAATATTCATATTTAAATAAGGCGTTTAGAAAACAATATGCAATGATCAATATAGGTAATAAAGAAGTTTACATACTACATATTGTCTACATGGTGTCATGGTTGTAAGGCTTCTACTTGCTTTTTATTCTTGTTGTGAATTATCTGTAATTTGGCACATTAAAAATAAATACTTGCGTATAAATTGTCAAGATGTGAGTGCGCGTTTCAGCGTTTGAGATGTATGTAACTTATTATTATAGAAGTTTCTATACCTACCTAAACATGACATATTATTCCTGGGATTTGTAGATCGAATCATTTTGGGTACTGCTTTTGATATAGTTGAAACAATTTTGAGAGGCTGAGTCCAGTGGCCCACATGTGCAAGAGCACAACTCGCGAATTTTATATTTTCTTTATTAAACCCGTCACTGTGCGACAAATGTTGTTTGTAAGATGTAACTTTGTAAGTATAATGTGGCATGGGTACGGTGTGGCAAGCAAGAGTCCGAGAAAGCGTACATTTTTATGTAAAAATGATATCCACAATGAGAAATACTAGCCGACCAATAGGTAGCTAATAGGATTTGGCGCCAATTCGAGTTAGTGTTTATACAATATAATAATATGCGTAGGTATCCACTTCGTGAAATCTATTTATTTATTTTTTGTGAAAAGTAGTTCATTTCTTGACATAGAAACGTCTGATTAGCACCTCGTTAAATACGAATTGAATATTTAAATAACTTTGCGAAAAAAACATTCCGCACACAAAATTAATATTATTATGTTTTATTTATGTCATATTTAATACCATAGGTATACATGATTTTGTTTACATATTATTATATGCATTTAAGTTGTATTAGACATTTGTATTATAAAGATACCTACGCGTTAAGCTATAAACAGTAATATTTATGCCATATTAAATTTATTTAAAAAAAAAACACTTACTTATAAATGGAAAACAAGAAGTTTCTATACAAAGTAATCAATTTGTATGTACCTATTATAGGCATTTAAGCAGGGCAATGAGTTATGATAACGGCTGTAACATAAAATGTTATTCTACACCTACCTATATAAAACAAGCCCATCATTTAGATTGACATTAAATTTTACACAAACAAGGCCCTAAACCCTTAACTTCCTGTATTAACTTACAACTCAGAACAGTTTCACGCAAAGTTAATTATTTTTTTTTGTCAATTGGTCAGCTAAAATAAAATTTGCAGCGGCGTGCTGCATATTTCCAGAATAGATTATTGGGTATTGAAATATGTGAATGTAGAATAGAATATAATCTTTTGACCACAGTCCATACAGCAACTATTATTATATTACACTTGAATACGACATTATTTCGATATTAATAAAATCTAGGTACCTACACATTCCAGAAACCAAGGTGTATAGATTTCATTGAATTATTTAATGATCTATAAATATTTTTGTGAAACTATGTCTCTAAGTTATAAACATGTTCCTAAATTGTTCATGTAAAAGTTTATTGTACAACTAAAGTAGGTATGTAGGTAGCCAGGTAGGTACCTACTTATTTTGAAGACATGCCTAGCGGCTATACCATGGATGAGTGCATGACTAACCTAGTATGAAATGTTACAGTAGCTGTAATCATAAGTTATGGACCTGTTTAAATAAGCAAAAAAACAAAACACAAACTATATACCTATAATAAACTTATTTTTTCCTTTTTAAATAAATTATTTTTACAATTTATATTATGTATAAATAGGTATTAAAGAATACAATGTGTAGCTAAACTATCTTTATAAATAAATACAAATTAAATGAATATTAAATAGTAATATATTATGTATACAATCTTATATGGTAGGTATTAAATATGTCATAATACTCATAAACATATAACACTCGTCGCTCGTGTACCTACCTATATTTTAAATAAGTATAAATAATAATAATAATTGTGTGTAGTAAATACTAAATATTGTAATGAATGACATCTTTGTAACTAAAAATACACGATATCAAAATCAAATTGAAGTCAGTCTTTCATCAAAAAGTGATTATTTGGTGAAATATTTTTATATTTCACTAAATGTAAAAAAGCAGTTTTCACTTCATAGAATGTACCTACAGCTTTTCATGAAAAGATCGAATACACCTATACCGTACACAATTAATCATTGTGCAGATGTTATAATAACACTTAATATTATTAATTAAATATAGACGCGGATAGTTTACACCCATTGTCGGCTCATTCAAGGTTCCAATTATCCGACATGCCAATAGAGCTGCAGCCTGAAAAGTCATTAAAAAAACGTTCGTGGTTCTTTTTGGCTTGGGTCACTAGTCTAGACTTCATCATCGAACCTCAGAGTACGGATATAGTGGACACTGATCGCCAAACAGTTTTAAAAATTGTACTAATCCCGACGTGTTCTATTTTAGGCTTTTGTTACGTGGCTTGGTTAAGCCTAGTGACCATGTGCTACCTGTATAACTGTTGGGTAATACCGTTGCGTATAACATTTCCTTATCAGACGCCGGAGAACCTATGGAAGTGGATGTTACTAGACTATTGCACGGATGCAATAAACTTGCTGGACACATTTGTGATCAAACCACGAATCATGTACCTTAAGGACGGGTTTTGGGTGCGTGATCTGAAACTCATCGAAGTCAACTATTTGGAAAAACTTCAATCGAAAGTAATTATATAGACTCAGCATGATTAAATTAGCGTTTAATGTTCAACAATTTAATATAATCGGTTTATTACGAACATTTTTATGAAAATATTACATATGTCAGTACCTACCAGGTACTGTGGGACTAGATACTGCAAATATACAAAATTAGGTTAATATTAATAATATTACAATGTATAATTTAATACCTGTATAGCAGGGTTTGCATTTGAAAAAAAATTCCGTTTTATGTTATTTACAATTAAAACGTTATTATACAAGTTTTGCATTTATCGTTATTTAAAATAGTGTTAATACCTATGCAATTTAATAATAATAACTAATGCGGGTAGGTGATGGCCCGTCTACGGAATATAATATAATCAATTTATTCTTAGATTTTTGGCATGAAATAAATGTTTCTACGAAACCAATAGACCTTTTAAATAAATATATAGATTTTATTATTTTAAAATATTTCGTTTTGCGTTATATTTTGTTCAATGATATTCTATAAATTACGTTTTACATTATATTATGTTTAATGATATAATGATATAATGATAAAACGCAACGGTTAACAAAATATATTATATTATTATATTATTATTATTATTATTATTATTATTTATATATATTATAATATATTTTGTTAACCGTTGTGTTTTGTTTTGAGGTAATTAATTATTTTTGATTGTCGCTTTTTGTTAATTACGTTTACAAATTTCAATTGTTTTTGTCAAATGTAACGTTATTATAACGTTTGCAAGCCCTGCTGTATAGTATACATATTATATTCTGATACTTAATATCTATAATGGGTTTTGAACTATAGAACTATATATTATATTTAATATTTATTATTTATATAGGTACCGACGTACTGCTCAATTAGCAACATAAAATAACTATGTGAGGATTTAAGTGAATTATTAGATTCTTGCACAAAATTTAATAAAATAAATATATAACATTCAAGCATTCACTATTAATGTTGCACCCATATTTTACTAGTCAGTTGTAAAAATGTTTTAGGATCCAAGCAATGAATGTATTGATTTTACAATGATGTACCTATTGATATCGTGTGTATGTGTGTGTGCGTGTGCGTGTGTTTTATGTTTGAAGACACTGTTGAATGTTTGTTCATGTGTTGACAAAAAAATTAATTTTCAACTTCAAATCTTTCCTAATAGGATACTGAAACTAGTTGACACATTGGAAGCAAAAAAAATGAATCATACATATACCTACTTGAAATTCTCACCTAATGTTTATATTAGTGTAGGTATTCTATACTCAAATGTTTTTTAAACTTTCACGATTTTGACGAATTTTGTCAAAATTTGTTTTTTAAACGCTTTAAAAAAAAATCGTGGCTACGTATCTTTAAAATAGAACTACTTTCATAACAACTTGCAAGGTCACTCGCCTTATATATAACTATTTTCAAGCTGTTTGACATAGCGAAAAAATGTTACTAACATTTATTGAAAAAAAAGGCGATATAGTCGTACCACCATATTCAGTGGCTGTCGGTTGAAAACCGTAACATTGTACAATGTATTATGTACCTATATTCATTATGATGTGTAGGTACACGGTCAGTACCTACTACCTAGTCAGTAGAACGCAAATTAGATCCGATAAAGCACGATTGAGCAACACGATTTAGCCTAGAATATTTTATGCGACGTTGCCACTTGCCACATTGCCACATTCAGACATTAACGTTGCCAAAGTCTTGTAATTTATTATATTCACGTATTATTACACCAATAATCATAGTAATTATTACTATGATACCAAACTTAAACGAACCGCGAGCCACGAGTAGTGAGATGAGCCCAGCATTATCGACAATGGTATCGATTAATAAACGAGTTCTACTACAACGTTTTAAACATTTAGCCATTAGATCGCCCATACAGGGTACATTATAGACCCCATTACTGTATTAGCACCAATTACCTAATTTAGCAATCTACCCACAATGAAAATAAGCTTAGAGCTCACAGGTTTACCCAGTAAACATTTAATCAAACTATTACTATATGTATATAGTTGTTTTTGTTACTCGTAATTTAAAATAATTACAGGTAAAAATTCTAGTACCAATCTCAATTCTTGGATCTATTGTTCTGCAAAAGTTAAATATTTATAATATACCAAATGTATTAAACGCATTAATAGATAGATAATATATTATAAGAATGTCTTATACATGCTTTGCTTGAAGGAAATCGTTTCTATAATTTTCATACGCCTAGATTTGGTTCAAATAGAATGATTTAGAAACGGGTACATCAACAACTTACGTCTTAAGAAATTTATCAACTTTGATCAATTTTTCAAATATATTTTTAAAATATTAATTTACAAACTAAAAAATTTACGCGGCAAACAAGTTTAAAATTTAATTTATATCTCGACTATAGAGGACTCTTATATTTAGGACGGGTTTTTTAAATAGTATTCATGTATAATAACATTGTACAAGAAAATTAATTTAAATATTAAATGTTATGAATATATTAATCGTTGATTAAATCTTAAACTATATTCAAATTAAATTTTACAATGTAATTATAACTGATAATACTTTCAATGATAAAAAGGTGGAAAATAGAATAGATATCCGCTCTGCTGTACCTACCTACAGTAGGAGTCAAGTGTACATTGTCATTGAGTAACCTCCCTCGTTATTATATAATGGATGTGTTAAATTACTTAAATTTGAATTCAATGATTATTGATTTCATACAAAAACAATTCTGAGCGAAGACGATCAACCTATTATCATATAAAATATAAATATAATGCTTTTAATTATTATTATAGTAATTTACTGTAGTATAATATATAGTAATACGTGATATAAACCATAAATAATCAATAGCAAAATATTAATCAAAAGGTTTTGAAAATGTCATTGTATAGGTACCTCCATTATAGAATATTACAGTATAATAATATACTTATATACGTTAAGGGGGCTGCAGCAGGTTTTGTCAAAAATCAAAACTAATGTAGATTTTACCAATCTAAACATTAATTTTGTTTGTTATAATGTTTTTCAAAGTATTTAATTACCGTATCATTAAATAAACCTTAAGGGGGCTGGAGGGGGCTCCAGTCAATGAAAAAAAGTGACTTTTAGACCAATAAGCTAGACAAAACCGGAAGAATTTGGTATGACAGATTTTAATTTTGAAAACGGATTATGATTGATCAACAAGTTTACTAGGGAATGATCGAGGCAATTTTGAATATTCCAATTATTGTTAGTGTCATAATGAATAATATAAATACAAAAATATCATATTTTTTCGATATTTTTATTCTTGGATACCTCAGCTGAAAATAAAATTATTCAAAATCGCCTCGATCATTCCCTAGTAAACATGTTGATCAATCATAATCCGCTTTAAAAATTAAAATCTGTCAAACCAAATTCTTCCAGTTTTGTCTAGCTTATTGGTCTAAAATTCACTTTTTTTTCACCTGGTGCAGCCCCCCTTAACGTTTAAAATCCAAAAAGCACATCATTGTAAATTCAATATATTCATTACTCCGCTCAGAATCAAAAAATGAGTTATTAACTTATCATAATTTATTGAAATACCTATCTAATATAATTATTTTATTTTTAGTTGGACATAATTTCTCTTCTGCCTGCTGACTTGATATGTCTAACACCAGGGTTAACTTCAGAAATGTTACCTTTGATGAGACTAAATCGAATAATTAAGGTAAAACAATAAAGTATTATAGTACAATTTATAATGAGTTTTCGCTATTTAGACATTGATATTTCGAAAGTTAGTAGAACACAAATATTTTCCAGTGTTTGAGGAAAAGTCGTTGTTTTTCGTGTGAATAAGGTATACAGTTAATGCAAAACTACATAAATACAGATATTTAATTTGATTTTGTAGATAATCAGAATAAAGAAAATAATTCGTGATTTTATATATTTTTGACTTATGTCGTCTATGATTAAATAGTTGCACATTTAACTATATAATATTATAAAAATGTATAATATACATATAACTTTGTTATGAAGATTCAGACGTTTTGGGAATTCTTCGACCATTTTGATAGCGTTTTATCATCGCCGTACGTAGTCCGAGTAACAAGAACATTGACGTACATGGTATACTTAGTGCATTTAAATGCGTGTGCGTATTACTATGTTTCGGTTAAAGAAGGACTTGCTACGAACAACTGGTTTTCAACGGTCAGGGAACGCGTAAGTACAACTTTAACAAATATAATTTTACATTAAAGGTCTGTAATCAAATTGATACTTGCTACAG
>NC_042493.1:70353084-70353935 GCF_005508785.2 Acyrthosiphon pisum | reverse complement strand
TGTCGCGGTTGCAATGGCATGTGCCATGTATAAAAATTATCTTTTGTGAGCTGGACGTTTTGGGCATACCTATTTTTAACTAAATACCGATTGTCCCTGATTTTAATAAATAAAATGACAGTTTCATAATTCTATACAATATTAAGCCCACAGTTTATCAAAAATATTTTTAAATCTTTAATTATATATTAATGTCTATATACAACACTTGGGTAAAAAATCAGTAACCATTTAAATTATCAAATATTTTTATATCTAATAATAATTATAATAGGTACCTATATGGCTATATATACTATTTATTTTGTATTTACTAAATTCTATTGCAACAGTTTAACGAAAACTGATAACTCTTGACGTTATAGTTGTTAAATTTATATTAACTGCAGGTACATACGCTGTTTTTTCTTCGCCACCAAAACAGCAACTTCCATCGGAAAAAATCCACATCCGGAAAACGAAGCTGAATACTTGTTCATGACTGCTAGCTGGCTGATGGGCGTTTTCGTGTTTGCGATTTTAATCGGACAGGTATGTATTATAAATATATTGTTATAGCAGTACAGCGCTATAAATTATAAAAAAGGTGGGTAAGTGGATGTCGCTCTGCTGTACAGTAGGTTAGAAGTGGGTCACTGTATAATGGACAGTATTAAATTTGAATTCAATGATATAATATCACTGTATAAGAAAAACGATTCTGAGCGGAGACGGTATATCAGTCTATGTATTAGACATATATATACTTATCTATGGTATTAAAAAAAAATTGACCTATAATAGGTACCTATAATAAATTCCAAATTAATCATATCATAATATCTATTAGGTACTTATAAGTTATAACGCGT
>NC_042493.1:70351504-70353034 GCF_005508785.2 Acyrthosiphon pisum | reverse complement strand
ATCATAATTTATTGAAATACCTATCTAATATAATTATTTTATTTTTAGTTGGACATAATTTCTCTTCTGCCTGCTGACTTGATATGTCTAACACCAGGGTTAACTTCAGAAATGTTACCTTTGATGAGACTAAATCGAATAATTAAGGTAAAACAATAAAGTATTATAGTACAATTTATAATGAGTTTTCGCTATTTAGACATTGATATTTCGAAAGTTAGTAGAACACAAATATTTTCCAGTGTTTGAGGAAAAGTCGTTGTTTTTCGTGTGAATAAGGTATACAGTTAATGCAAAACTACATAAATACAGATATTTAATTTGATTTTGTAGATAATCAGAATAAAGAAAATAATTCGTGATTTTATATATTTTTGACTTATGTCGTCTATGATTAAATAGTTGCACATTTAACTATATAATATTATAAAAATGTATAATATACATATAACTTTGTTATGAAGATTCAGACGTTTTGGGAATTCTTCGACCATTTTGATAGCGTTTTATCATCGCCGTACGTAGTCCGAGTAACAAGAACATTGACGTACATGGTATACTTAGTGCATTTAAATGCGTGTGCGTATTACTATGTTTCGGTTAAAGAAGGACTTGCTACGAACAACTGGGTTTTCAACGGTCAGGGGAACGCGTAAGTACAACTTTAACAAAATATAATTTTACATTAAAGGTCTGTAATCAAATTGATACTTGCTACAGTCATGTTACAAGGGTGGGTTTAAGAGTGTTACACTTAGAGCATTAATGTTTTATTTTTTTTAATATTTATAATCTAAAAAGTATATTAGGTATATAGATAGGGGAGACTGGGTACAATTGCAACATGCTACAATTGTAACACGGGTAATAAGTTATTCAATAATCAATATAAAAATCTCAAACAAATTTAGCAGTTGGGCCATCTGTATAACGACCGATGTTTCCTTATCAAAATTATGATAACTAGGTAACTTTTTGGAAAAAAAAATTAAATGTGTTTTTGATAACAGATTGTAAATAAAAATCATACACTTACTTTTTTATTTGAGTACATAATTTTAATTATATGTTTGGCTATAGTTATTTTGATATACACCAAAAGTAGTGTAGTTTTTTTTAGTTCAGGTCTTAAAACTCTAACTAGTCAGTATTTTTTCTAATACTTAAGTATTTACAAAAATATTGAAGGGGTACAAATATAACAGCCACCTTCAGTGATACACTGTTGCACCTATTTTATTTTAATTTATTTAAATGAAATTATTTTATGTTATTCAAATCATATTATACTATACATATTTAATAATTTAAAAGTAAAAAGTTATATAACAATTTGTTATTAGAGATAATCTGTTTACCAAAGTTATATTTTATTTTAATTAAAGGTTATTATGCTATAATTGTTTTAACAATTTAAAAGTCAAAAATTATATTACTATTTACGGTAATCTGTTTACCAAGTTATGTTTTATTTAATTTAAATGTAACTGTTATATTTTATATGTTTTACAATAATATAAAAAAGTAAAA
>NC_042493.1:70328457-70349246 GCF_005508785.2 Acyrthosiphon pisum | reverse complement strand
TAAAATTTTCATGTATCTGCAGTTATTCGTTTTTGAATTACAACAAAATAAGGAAATCGCTACATGAGAAATCGAGTGAATATCCAATGTTGTAAAAATTTGAATTTCAAACGATCATAAAAATTTAATTTGACTTTCTTATAGATATTTTTTGTTTGATAAAGGTAGATAATCTTATAAGGAATCTTGTATTACATTTTCATATCTTAGATTTAAAAAGAAAAATTTTTATGAATTTCTAACTCGAAATAATTTGCAAATTTTCGTGATTTTTCCATATTTTGTCATTTTTTGAACTTTAAATGCTTATAAAAAAAAACTGTGACTAACGATTTTTAATATTTTTCATCTGCCTTTGAAACAATATACTAGGAGCCTTCTATTAAATTTTCAAGCTTTTTTATCCAACAAATAAAATTTTATTGATATTTTTAGAAAAAAAACTAAAAAAAAATGGAAAATGAAAATGTCCGTAAAGAGCTCAAAATAAATCAAAATATTTTCAAAATTTTACCGTGTATAGAAAATGTAAATATAAACAACCTGTGAAAATTTCATATATCTACGGTCATTTGTTTTAGAGTTACACCAAAAAACAAAATCGATTTTGTTAAAAATCGATTTTGCGTAAAAATTCCCGTTTTTCCTTAATTTTTCTTTTGTTTTTCACGTCGCTTTTGAAAACTACTGGGAAATTTTTACTTTTGACCCCCCAAAGTACCAACTAGATTCACTTTCCAATCATAAAAGTTACTGTTGAAGAAAATCGAAGCAGTTTTACTGTCCTAAAAGGTGATGACAGACACAAAAATAAATAAAAAAATAAATTAAAAAATAAATAAAAAAATAAAAAAAACTAAAAAAAAAAACACACATCATTGTAAAATCAATACATTCATCGTTCCACTCAGAATCTAAAATGATGTCTGAATTTGTATCTGTATCAAAGGCATCTCTCTTGGGCAACCCCCTTTGGCTTATTTTTGCCATTATACACATGGTAATTTAATATAAATGGTATTTAAAGCAATGAAAGTATATTGCCGCCACATAAAAAGCGGTCTGGAAATTGGCAACAATTTATATCATTATCCCTGCTTTTAAAAAATATGAACATGCAACTGATCTGTAAACTTTATAATATTATTATATACCGATTACTTTACTAGGCATTCTTATAGCTTTATATACATAATATACGCAATTTGTTGACTTACCGGATTACAATAGTACAACTATTTGAATTTCGTATTCAATCCGTTTTATCCAGATTCTTGGTTTCAAACCATTTATTTGTCTAAAATGGATTAGTGGTAAAAAGTAAAAATTGTCTACGATGAATCTCGTATGTTTTTCTTTCATATTTTAATTCTAAAGCTATAGTTATGTGTATTTTAAAATTCTAAATTTTTCGAATATTTCAGTCCTAAGTCTGAATAAATTGGGGAGGCAAATTGTATTCGTTATTTTCTTATTCCCGTAGGGAACTTACGTGCTAGTGTATTTGTTCGTGTATACCTATTATTGATTTTGTAATATATTATAAAATCAGTGGTGTATAGGAACTTAACGTTAGTATTCATACTAACTGGTGATTTTTACCTGCTGGGAACTTAGGTTAGATTGACATGTTACAATTCGAGTTTCAACCACTTACTTGTGACGTACAAATGTTATTTAATTTATTGTTAGATAGTAGACATACCTAATTTATAATATTATCGAATACCAGTTCCAAAATCTAAATATGAGGAGCGATCCCAGTGGACATCTGCACACACCTGTTCATCAGCCAAATCATCCCTGTAGTATATTTTAAGTACAAGATGTTAGGTGCATAACACCTAATACATATTATATATAGGTATTGTAATTTGCATTATCGCTGTTTTTATGACGTTTCTTTCATTATTGTTTTTTGATATTTTCTTATAGATACGTGACATAATAGCGACGGCCACTAGATCTCAAACCGAATACAGGAAACTTCAAGATGAGACATTAGAATATTTGAGGAAATTAAACATACCTCCACGAATACGACAACGGGTGGAACAATGGTTTTCGTTCACTTGGGAACAGCAAAGAACTTTAGGTAGATAATAATACTCGTATTATATTTTATGCTTAATAAGCATGAATATATATTGTATTATATAGGTATAATATATTTACATAGGCGAAACTATCAGCCAGTCAGGCTAGTCGCAAGCAGATTGCATTACAGACCTAATACTGACTGGATAACATTCTGACTTAATAAAATTTAAAAATTTATAAAAACCTTATTTTGTAATTAGAATTTGTTTTCATATTTATCGTTTGGCATGTCCTAATAAATTTCCTAGTTTCGCCTATGCCTATAAATATTAATACGCACGTTCTCCAAGGACGGTCTGTGAAAACATTTCCGCCCGGTAAATTTTATTTGCCCAATTTTATAAATTTTAATTTTAATGTTTTTTCTGTTATCTTCAAGTTACAATGTACTTTGAGAGGGAGAAGTGAGCTTTAGGAATTAAGCTTTCCAAAAATGTTATAATAATATTTAAATATCTATATTCTATATCAAAATTATATTTTAATACCTAATAGTACCTACCTATTATTACTGTTATGGAAACTTTAAACCTCTAAAAATGTGTTCCTATATAGTTATAGTTGGGTGCATTAAAGGGACACACTTATTTTAAAAAATCACGAACAAATAATCTTTACAGGTCCCTTTTTGAATTATTTTAAAACAAATTAAAAATTTTAAGTGGTTTATTGATTATTTTGTACTAGATTTTTAAATAATCTTACAACCAAAAAATTACCGTGGACGCGGTAGTTTGATTATAAAATTCTATTACATTTTATATTTGTTAATAATGTAAATTTAAAATATATAAAATTATCACCTATAGTATTTTATACAAGTAAATGTATGAAGTATATAGAGAAGTAATATGTCAATAGGCTAGGTCACCCCTACGCACATCTATAATAATTATATCATAATATTGATAAGAATTAATATATATTTTATATTCTTCGTTTATAAATTATATGCAATATAATATTTACCCACTAACCAACATTTTTTGGTTTTAAAAAAAATAATTTTCATAAAACATATTATAAGTTCTTCATAAATAAAATAAGCGAAAAAAATTAAAGCGTTAAAACAACTTAATTTTTGGAGACGTATGACTGCCACTCGGCAGTCAACATAAAATGCGCTTCATTTTACATTGCTATATTAATGTACCTATACCTACGCCTCTATTCTTGAATGTTATTTATTTTCTTCAAACAGATGAAAATCGTATTTTGGACTCTTTACCACATAAAATGAAAACCGACGTAGCCATCAATGTGCACATGAAGACGTTGAACAAGGTTCAATTGTTCAAAGACTGTGACAAAGCCTTATTGCGAGAGTTGGTGTTAAAATTGCGACCGATATTGTATTTGCCAGGGGATTATATATGCCGCAAGGTGAGTATTAGAAACTACTGCGCGTGTTAAGACTGTTAAATGTTGGACACTTGTAGTTTGAACAGTTTGGTGCTGTACCATATAATAGGTCCATAAATATTAGATAAATACCTTACTCTATTTTTAAAAAAAAAGTCGGATAGAGCACACCTGCAGCGTATACCTACATGCCTATAGATATACCTGCTAAATGCGCATATTTAATTCAAAGTCCATAAATACATTTTCATTTTTCAAATTACACGCGTGAAGCGTTAAGAAAACAGCACACCACATATTGTGTCGTCTTGTCTCACAAATTCCCAACATAAATAACTATCGAATTTGGGTTCGGCTGGACCAATTTTGTGCTGAATCAGAGGTGTGCCCAAGATCAAAATGTAGGATAGGCCCGCTTATAATTATTTTAGTTTATATAATATGTACGATGTACCCAATACACATTTTTTTTTTTTTAAACTTTATAATATTTTTAAATTGAATTAGAAAAAAAAATAATTATAAATTATAAATAATTTTATATCTTTTCTGATAGGAAAGTGAATCTAGTTGGTACTTTGGGGGGTCAAAAGTAACATTTTTCCAATAGTTTTCAAAAGCGCCGTGAAAAACAAAAGAAAAATTAAGGAAAAATGGGAATTTTTACGCAAAATCTGTTTTCGAGAAAATTGATTTTGGTTTTTGGTGTAACATTAAAACGAATGACTGTAGATACATGAAATTTTCACTGGTTGTTTATATTTCCATTTTCTATACATGATAAAATTTTCAAAATTTTCAAAATATTTTGATTTGTTTTGAGCTGTTTACGGACAATTTCAGTTTCCAATTTAATTAGTTTTTTTTCTATGAATGTCAATAAAACTTTATTTGTTGAGTAAAAATACTTGAAAATTTAATACAAGGCTCCTACTATATTATTACAATGACATTTGAAAAATATTAAAAATCCTTAGTCACAGTTTTTTTTTATTAGCATTTAAAGTTTAAAAATTGACAAAATATGGAAAAATCACGAAAATTACCTAATTATTTTGAGTTTATAATTCGTAAAAAATTTTCTTTTTAGAACTAAGATTTTAAAATGTAATACAAGATTCCTTATACACAAGTCAGTAGTTACTATAATATGTCTACACGACTACACAGTACACACTGTAATAAACTAATAAATTATTAATACCAAAAAATAACAAATTTTTTAAACCATATTCATTATCTTATATCAAATGACGATTGTCAGCAGTAAACGGCCAGTGACGAATGTATAAATAACTCACTTCGGGTGTATTATTGTCTATTATTTACTATTTTTAGTCTTAGTTTTTAGCCGATAAGCAGTACTGTGGCTACAATTATTGTTTGCGATGAAGGAAAGAATTAATAATGACGTATAAAAACGTATAAACACTTGCTGTAAGTGGGTAATAAATAAAAAATCTTTGTTCCAAAATGATTCAATTACATATCGTATTATGAAGAAAAAAATGTATAAAATTATGTTTCTTGAAAAATATTAATAATTATTATTTGAAAACAGGGTAGGCCTGGGCCTACCAGGCCTACCTGCAGGGCACGCTACTGTGCTGAATGCATTAATATTAGAGTAAATTGATCTATTATTCAACTTAGAGATAAGATTATTATCCATAGATGTGACATAGATATGAAATATATTATGGTCATCCCAGTCATACCATATTCCATTACCATTTCGAATATTGCGCTATTACGTGTGTGTGTGTGTGTGTGTGTTTTATGCATTTATATTTATAAGTATATATGAGGATTCCTGCACATGAAAGCAAATCAATGTACGCAAGGATCCAGAAGTTTAATATCACATTATTATGAATATTCGATAGGGCGAGGTCGGCAAAGAGATGTACATTGTGAAAACCGGTCAAGTACAAGTGGTCGGAGGTGAAAACGACGACGAAGTATTAGCCACGCTCACGGAAGGATCGGTGTTCGGTGAAATCAGCTTGTTGAGTCTGTGTGGTACTAACCGGAGAACAGCAGACGTCAGGTAATAGCCAATTAACGTTATATATATTAGGCCATTAGGGCAATAATATATTCTGTGGGTAATAGGCTCTTCAAAGTTCAAATTATATTAATTCCGGTAGGTACCTGTAAATTGGCTATAATTGACATGGCGTATTTGTGGGGACTTTGAATATTTCGTTGCCCTTGGCGGAATTATTCTAATTTGCAAATGGAGTTGCAAATTATTATGTGAACATTTTTTATGATGAAGAAACCAAAAATCCGTTAAGTAGTTAGTGTATTTGTAAGCAATGTGTATTGACAATATGGTTTTTATAGACTTGAGGCAGTTTTGGGGGAGCGCCGAGCGATTGGTTTCGTTAGCCCCCTCCTCCACCCCACCACAATTGGGGCTTCGTTAATTTATTTTAATATATGGAGATATTACAAATAATAATTTATTAGAATAC
Source organism: Acyrthosiphon pisum (assembly GCF_005508785.2). Taxonomy (NCBI): domain Eukaryota; kingdom Metazoa; phylum Arthropoda; class Insecta; order Hemiptera; family Aphididae; genus Acyrthosiphon; species Acyrthosiphon pisum. The sequence goes on along the minus strand of NC_042493.1, from coordinate 70,343,304 downwards.
ATTAAGTACAATATTATGTATTATTATTATATTTTATTTATACTTATAAGATTATGCAGTTAAAAACTTTTTCCTACCCTAGATATCAACGTGGTTTCCATTTCTTGCGCACTCCAATTCGTTTCGTTTATTTTTAAGCTTGCTCAGTGGAAACCTATGATAATACATTTTATTGTAAAGATTTATACACTATACAAAATTTACTTATATAATATAATAACAATTTTATACGACATGTGTTAGGAATCGTATCAAAATAATTTATAACTAAGCGCAAGATATTAATGCAAAGTGCATTTTTTTGGGTTTATTTGAAAAATTCATTCCTAGTACGTAGGTTAATTTGATTTATGTAACCAATACCTGCTTACTACTTTTTCGTACATTTTATAAATTATATTTATTTTAGATTCTGAACAGATCGATGAATGTATTGATTTTACAATGATGTGTGTTTTTTTTTTATTATTATTTTAATTTTTTTTATAAAGGTAGAAAAACTTATGAGGTATCTTGTATATATTTTCAAATCTTAGATTTAATAAGAAACATTTTTATGAATTTCCAACTCAAATTAATTTGCAGATTATCTTGATTTTTACGTACCTATTTTATCAAAATTCGAAGTTTTTTAATTTTTGCTATATGGACATCCAAATGACGGAATAAGTTCCGTTAATGACGGTTAGATGTATCCATTTCATGAAATATAATCCATACCCACTGTGCAGTATTTAGTCCTAGAAGCATCGAAGAGAAGTTATTTTGTGATTTTCGATGTTCATTTGATGCCAGTGATCTCTGTAAGATATCCCTGGGTATGCTAACGCCCAGTTGAGTGATATTGTGTAATTACGTGAAATGGAGAAACCGCGGTTCCATTTCGTGAAACGTACTATAACGCGATATGTCGATATATGGATGCGACATAATATACATATTTCAAGTTTTTAGTGAAAAATATAGTATTTGTTAGAATTATAATGCAATGCTTACAATTTTAAAATTTTAAAAGTTGAGTGTAGAATTGAACACAACCTCAGATTTATATTTATGTTTAAGAATGTTATCAATGAATAATCACTCATGATGTTCACCAATAAAAACCATCGCCAACGAATTATTATTTATTCCCAATTTCGTCATTATCGTTTTTAATCTTTGAAGTTATTTAACTTCCTTAAATATTAAAATATGCCATATGCGTGTTACAATGATCTTTTGTAATAATAAAAAGATAATGTTTTGCTATCTAATGATAATTTTTAGGGCATTTAATTTTGGGCTCTACTAATAACTAATTTTATTATAAAACACAGGTCTCATGGGTTTTCCAATATTTTTGTTCTAAGCAAAGAAGACCTTAACGAAGCCATTAAGTTTTACCCGAACGCCCAAGAAATACTTAAACGCAAAGCGAGGTGAGTACCCATATGTGTGTCAAGTATAGATTATTATCCTTGCAAAGGTATAGGTATAAATAAATTATATAAATATTAGTATTAATATTATAAATAAATAATAATTAGCTAGTACATGAGGCATATTGGTTAATATTATTTATATAATATTATCCAATGTAATTATTTAATGATGGAATCTCAAAATAAAAATTTTTAAAGTTGCTCAAACATTTTTATTGCCAAGTGCCAACGATTTTAATTAATTTAAACTAACCTATTCCGTTTAATTTAAATATTTCTGTTTTGTTCGTCTTAGGGAGCTGATTCAGCAAAATGCAGCAAGAGAACACAGGCAAATACCCAATGAACTACTAGACGACCAATACGGAAACAGCACGGAAAACTTGATGCGAGTTTTATAAATCTATACTCATGTCTAAAATATTTGATCATCGAACATCGTTAACTATTTTAAATTTGATAAACATACAAAATATAATATTATATATTTATTCTAGGTACATCGCATTATAAGAATAATTAAATCTCGATATTTAGATATATCAATTATATCTATAATATTATAATATTATGTATTATGTATTATGTAACTACATAATATTATCATATTTGTATCAGTGGCGTCCCTATAGATCCATTTGTAGGGAGGGGACTAAATTAAGTATTAACTCAGATTTTACATTTTATAGTTTTAAATTACTTATTGTAAAATAATATATAATATTTATTTTTATAAATGTGTTTAAGAGGACGTTTGAAGAGCCCACGTGTGTAGTCTCCAACTTGCTATAAATTGTACGTTCAGAATAGTCCATTTTACTCTGCTACTTATTGGCCTATTGGCTATTATACAATTTAAATAAGTAAGAATATTGTTTTGGGCCCTCTGTTGGCTTATTATAATTTTGAAGCAATTTATACGAAAATATTAAAATACAAAAAATTTCCTTATTGAGGTTCTAAATATTATATGGAGACAACACATGCGGGTTGTTACGAATATATAATTTTAACCACGTATTAAACCATTAAGGCAAAAATATATTTTGTAAATGTATTAAGATCTAACTATTTAACTTTTTATTAGTAATTATAGTAGGTATGTAATAAATGCAATAATCATTCGTAGGCGATAGGTAAATTGTATATATGTATTATTAATATTAATTATTAACGTAATCAGAAACAGTTCAGTTAGGTTCTGATAAATTAACTGTAAAAAACTAAGAATTTTTTTTATAAAGCTATAATAAGGTACTTATTCTGCTAGAGTTTTTTATTCTAATAAAATTGAGACCTTGAATACAATTATATATTTTGTGTTTAATTTTTGAATCGAACCCCGAACTTGTGATATAATGTGCAATAATTTCATAATATCCATTGAATAGCCGATAGGTACCTTCCTACTTACCAGAACATTAGATACCTATACATATGCTCAATTAATTTTAGATTCTGAAGAGAGGAGCACATAATGTATTATTGATGTGTATTTGTATTATAACTATATTTTTTTTTTGTTTCCATATACCTACACGAAAAGAAGTTGAAAAATGATTCGATTTTCAACTTTGAAGGTTGTCTCTCTGTTTTTGATAGCAAATTAAATCTGGTTGGCAATTTTGAGAGGTCTAAGGGCCCGTTTTACAATAGTTGAACTCCGGTTAAACCACCGAATTCGGCTGGTAAAATCAGTGGTTCAAGCGTAACCGAGATTTAAACTATGATTGTAAAACGGGCCCTTAGTTTAATATATCTTGTACCTATTATTCAAAATAATGAGAAAAAAACAGAAATTTTCGCAAATTTAGTTTTTGACATAATCGTTTGTTATTATTTTTGTGCAACTAAAGAAACCAACCGTAAATTCGTGAATTTTTCAACCGATGTTCGTATTATAATTTTTTATACACAATAACATTTTCAAAATATCTTTTTGAGATATTATACAGGTAAAAGACATGTTCGATATTTACTATTTTCTCTTAGTGTCGATAAAAAATGATTTGTTAGATCAAAAAAATTGAAACTAAAATACCCATAACAAAAAAGTTTACCGGAAAAAAACGCTATATTACAGTCATGAGTAAATTTCGATTTTTACTGATTTTTTTAAAAATATTATTAATTAAATTTGATTATTTATTCAAGTATTTTACGCTGACATCCAGTCTCCGCTCAGAATCGTTTTTTGTATAGGTGATTTATCTTTTAATTTAAATTTAACACATCCATTACAATGACATATTAGGTACCTACCTACTCGAAAACTATTGTACCGTAGAGCGGTTCCCACTTTTTTTCTTTAATTGTCGATAAATTATTTTTGCTCGGTCAAATTGCTCGGTTTGACATTTTAATACAATGATAACCGTATAAGTAGATCATAATATTAGAACCAAAAACTCAAAGAAATATATAAGCAAAATTGTTTTCAATAAATATTCTAAGTTTAAAATTAGAAGAACTTGGATATTTAAAGAAAAAATAACGATTTTATAATTATTTTGTTGTAATTTAAACATATTAATCGTGGGTGCTTGAAACTTTGAAACTGAAGTCCCTATCTATTATTCTATTTTATACACACAATAAAATTCTCAAATACGATTTTTTCGGAAAAAATTAATTCAACCTACTGTATAAGGTATAACTAATACTTAGTATTAACTAGTAAAATAAATTACTTTAATAACATTATAAATTATAATATCATAAAATAGTAATATAGGCTGACAGGCCATCGTTATACCAGGCCACCATAAATCGTTTTTCGTATGCATTGATTTATCATTGAATTCAAATTGAACTCAATATCCATTATAACAGTGACCCACTTACCCGTCTACTTTAATTTCAATTATTGTTAATTTATTGGTACTTATGTATTTTATGTTATATTATATTTTAATATTTACATCCGAATAAATATTAAATAACGTGTAAGTTTTTACCTAATTACTAATGTACCTACCTATTGATAAAACTAAAAGTAGAGATTCGTTTTAAGCCTGTTTTTCAATTTTTTTTGCACAATAATAATGGAAACGTCAACTCAAAAGGCAACCTATGATCATCTACTTATCTATATCAAATTGATGGACGTGTAATGCATGTACGTGCCTGTGCTATACACGTAATTTCTAATTTCTCGATTGCCGATTAATTTTTTCGAAAAAAAATCACTATGGCTATTATAAACATAAGCACGTCTTTTACAATCCCACTCAGAATCTATGACACGCAGCAAGGTCTTGACACTCGATCGTTTCGGAGGACTTTGAAAACGTTATTTTTCCAACAGTGTAGTTTCCTCGAAGATAGCACGATATAATTATTCGTTAGGACAATAGGCACATTATAGGTACCTACACATCGTATTGTTTTCTACTTACCATCAAGGTCATAATAACTAATAATTCGCGGCACTGTGAAGGTGTTACGAAATAGTGAACACGGACAAACCGACGCGATTGTAATACAATTTATAAAAAATAAAACATTGACATCAACCTGCGCCATATAACTGTTGATTGAAACAAAATATCTTATAATAATTCTTATCGATGTCCAATAGTGAAAAAAATAGCCGACTTTTACTGGGAGGAGCAGAAAAAAATGTTATACTTGGGCTGGTGTCCCACAACTATCAGTGTTGTTTCATTCCCAACCATCTGACATATTATACCAAAAATAAATAATACAAAAATTAAATAATAGTACCCATAAAACAAAATGTTTTCATAAAAAAGTAAAAACTTTATTATGTACTTAGGTAATGCAAATAATCAAACATTTTAATCAATATTTGTTCATAAATCATAAATAAAACTGAGTAACTGGTTGAATACAATTTTAGGGAAATACATTTTGCAATATTATTAAAATTTTTTGCTATAAACATTTTTTTCTCATACATTTTGAAAAGGTGATATTTTTACATGATTAATTAAATTTAAAAAAAAATAACACTAATATTTCATAAAATATTATATATAGTTCATAATATAAAACATTAATCACAACGAGTTAACAGTTAATTTTTTACCACTAAGTATGAAATGTATAAAATAGGTAGGTGATGGCAATTTTGATTAAAAATGAATTTTAAAATCTTCTTTTTGAAAAGCCTTGAAATTTGTTCATCATGTCAAATAATCATTTTTGTAATTTCTTCTTTCCCGCAAAAAACTAAAAATAAATAATGGCGGTCAATAAAATCTAATATGTAACGATTATGTGTACATGTTATATGTCCAATTTAAAACAAAGATAATCATTATTTTATTATTAATTATTTAATATTTTCAGATGAGTACAAATAACAATCAATCTTTGCTAATTTATAGTATGTTGATTTCTTAACAAATAAAATTGTCAACAAAAAAGTAAATAAATAACAATATAAAATTTGAACTTAAATTTAAAAGCAAATAATAAAAAGATAAAATAACATTCTTAAAATAATTTAAATAAATAGGTAATAAATAAAATAATCGGTTTTGTATTTAAAAATATGATTGTTCATTAACTATCAAAACCCAGTGGCGGATAAACAAGATATTGGATCGCCGAGTTTATGGATTTCTAGCGTTTGATTAAAACAACAGTCACTATCTAGTTTAATAATTCAATTTAATTATATTTTAATATAAATTAATAAACATACATTTTTTGGTCTGGATACGTATTTTTTTGTAAGATATTTGTTGTCATGGTTACATATTAACAAAAACATATTTATGATTCATAGATTTTCCTTGTAGAGGTGCAACGGTTTTTCTACTATTATTTGTGCTAATTTTTCATTATCATATAAAAATACCAAAAAAAAAAAATCATATAAATATAAATTGACGTTCTAACATTCATTACTGGCCCATATTTTAAGCAACCGCTTACCCCCCAAGATTTTGTAGGTAGCTCGCCAGCCAAATCTGGGTCTGTTAAAGCGTTTTCACTCAATACAATATGTACAAAATAATTATAAAAATGTTGATATAATCTTATCTGCTTTGTTTTGAATTAATTTTTGAACATTGTAGTGCATACAGCCAATCATTTCACACATTAGAAAATATTCCTAGTTGGCTAAATATAACAATTACCAAAAGTAAAAAATAAAAGTAGATTTCTACAAAAGAATACCTTATTTAACTGAGCAAATGCAGATCCAAACTTAGAATGTTCTTGTAAAGAAGGTTGCAACCATTTAGGAAGAGCATTGCGAACACTATCTCGTTGATAACGATGATCTAATAGCAATACTGCCGCATAATCTTGTTGATGACGCACAGAACGACCAATTGATTGATTTACAGCTTTCATACATAAATTTTCGTAATGCTGTTGCCCAGTGCCCAGACCCTAAATAATAATAACTATGTTTTTAACCAATCTAACTTTTAAAATTAAATTTATACCATGTGGCTATTAAGGTAGTTCATTTTCTGTTGCAATTCAAGTGACTTAATATTTGGATATGGAAGACCAATGACAATAACACAACGTCCCAAATCATCACTAAAATTTAAACCTTCACTTAACTTGCCACCTGTATAGTAATATAAATTATATACCTATTATCAAATGTATAATACGTATTTAATTTGTTTGAAAAAAAAAAATAGAATTACCAATAACACTAAATAACAATGCACCAGTTACTTTAGAATTTAAAACCGATGTTGTTGTAATAGCTTGAGAGTAATTCTTCAAAACTTCGTCAACTTGATTAGTTGACTTTGGTTCTCTAAACAACTTCAATTGTTGTAAAGCATTAAGTTATATTTTATATATTTTTAGATTTGAGATGTATTTAAATATAAAATCATTATGTGTGATAAAAAATAATTCATTATAGACAAGCATAATTACTTTTTTTCTTTCAGAAAGCCTATTAATAACCTTGTTTTTTTCTAAATATTGATAAACAAACTGTTCATAGTCGTAAGATGGAAAAAAACATACAATTCCAGCAGGAACTGTTCGGCAAATGTTTTCCAGTAATGAACCAATTTCGTTAAGCTATAACATATTTTGATTTTAAACAGTATACTAGTTAAACATTTTAAACTTTATAATATCAAAATACAATCGTACCATTTTAATTGAAGTTCTCTCTTGGTAAGAAAAATCAAATTGTTTTCCAGTTGGTCCAGAACACACAATCAATGGTAAGATATGATCAGGTGGTACAACATGGCCACAGCTAAAATGCATAATTCTATCAGAATTATCGCCATTGAAATTGAACAGCTGATCCTTAAACTCAGATATAGGTTCCATTGTTCCACCTGATACAATCACTGACCTAATGTTTAGAATATTTTATATAAATATATTTATAAACATAAATAAAATACAAAGTATTAGAGTACAAAGAATAGAACTATTTACCTAGCTTTATCGACAATTTCTTTAAAATGAACTGCAGGATTCAGAAGCAAAAATTTTAATACTCCTTTACTGACAAATGCTTGCGTAGTACTAATAATACGACCATCCTCACAGTAATTTGTTAGTGACTCTATAAATGCCATTACTGGTGTAAGAGGGTTGTTACTAATTATATCAGCAACTTGTGGGTCAATGTGTTTGTTTTCATCTTAAATAAATATTTATAAATATATAATATTAAATTAGCAATTTGATTGTAAATACGTGTTAATTATTTTAAACTGTTAGAATTTCTCTTTTCTAACCTTCTTTGAGTTCTTTGCCTTTGCTATTTTTCTTAGTTTCGATTTGTTTAAGAAAAGTCTGCAAATTGCTTAGTTTAGGTTTAGATGGTTGCAATGATACTGAAGGCATATATTTTTCAGAATAACCTCTAATCTTAAATGAAAATTATATAATATATATATTATTAATATCATATAAAAACTTAAGCATTTATACTACATATAAATATTAAGTAAACAAATTACTTTCTGACCAATTTTGCTTCTTTTAAAAAAATCAACAAGCATAAACATATTTAGATGATCAATTTCAGCTTGATGTACAAAACTTTCAAGCGTGTATACTTTTGAGTCGACTCCTTTTCGACTAGCTTCCGCATGACTAACACCAGGAGTACCACCTTCAATATATGAAAATTATCAAACATTATTAAAACAATGTAATAATATATTAATAGCTATATTACCAAGCATGTTAATGAGCTTTCCAATAACATAAATTAACTGATTCAAATGCAGCAAATTACTAGCACTAAACCTTAACTCAAACTTGTTCTTGTACTGTATCAACTGGCTATAACTATGAGTCAACTGAAATATAATAATTTAAAAATTATTAGAAAAACCGTATAATATGTTCCAAACTCAATAGAAAATTAGTAGAAGTAAAATATAAAAATAATAATTCTAATCATTATATTCAATATTAGAATACATCTTATTTAGTTATAATAACATGCACAAAACACAACATCTGCCACTGACTCTAACTATAAATATTTTTAGTTAATATATTTGAGAACAAAAATAAACATAAAGGTATATAACCATAGTTTAAGTGATAATACAAATAATTATATTATTAAATATGATTTAATATATATATATATTAAATCATATTTAAAAGATGTACCTGTTGACCATTTATTTGTGAACTGTGTATATGACCAATAGTATCTAGTAAATTATGAGCTTCATCAATAATGAATATATTGCCCTCAAGACGGATTCCACTTGCTTCTCTGGTACTTTTATGTAATAACGTATTATATGGTAAAGTTACAATCTATAAATATAAAATAAATAAACAATACATAATACTTATAAATTAATATATTTTAATACCTGGGCATATTTTACAGATTCTCTACTAGCATAATACGGACAAGCAGATATTTGGTCACCTCTATTTACTAATTCTTCCATGTCTCTTAATTCTATAGTAACTTCCTCGGCTAATGATTGAATTTTATCTTTATCGTTATATGGACATTTGCATATAGGTTCAGTTTTTTTTTTCTTAACTACTGAACCAACTGAAGACACTTTTGTAGGTTTTTGAGTAGGTTTAGGTTTTCCCATTTCTAAACATCTGTGTGCAAAAATGTCATATAAATCTTAAAGAAAGCAAAATAAAAAATGTAATGTAGAATTAAATTATTTATTTATTTATTAAAATAAAAGCTGAAAATATTTATTACTTAAGGATATACAAGTATTCAAAATTACCTTTCATTCATTAATGTAATATTTTTTAATTTTTTCACTGTTCTATTTATGCAATAGTTTTGACGAGACGCTAATGGTATAATACGAGATGTTGAATATGGACTTTTCTTGAGTTCAGCCACAAACTGTGACAATTGAGAATGCGTACGACTACAAAAATAAATCTATAAATTGAAAAATTAAATACATTAAACTCAAAATAATAATTAACCATAAATAAATGAATATTAACAGAAAATAAAACCAAGGAAAAAACAAATTAAAAAGCTCACTCCGCAAGTGGGCTAAATTCAATGCAATAAAAATTATAATACCATATATAATTTATATACTGTAACTACCGGACAATAAATAAATAAATATCAACAATTGTAACTATGTATTAATAACTAACAGACGGACGAACAGACACAACACTGATATAAAGGGTTCTAAACTTATGTTTTGAAGCCTAAAGACTAAAACCACAACAAAAAAAAAATGAACAGGAAAAAAGCATACAATTATTTTTGTTTGATTTTAGTTGACATTTTGTTCTAATTATTAAGACATATAAATTGAATTTAACAAATTGTCTGGTAAATAAAATTTGTATATAGGTACATATCAATATAAGTTAATAAAACTGTACTTTACTCAAACCTGTCAATATGTCAACATTTTTATCAATAGTTGGCAATAAAATGCAATTCATTGAAAGGGCTTTTTTTCCTAATTACCAAATAAATAGGTAAAATATGTACTGCTTAAAATATGTTTTTTTTCTAAAATTTAAAAATACTCTTAAAAGTTTTTCTTAAGATAAAATTGTATGCAATTAAATATTTCTTTTACAGTTTAAAACTTTTAAACGCTTTAAAATAAAACCAACCAGTTTTTAGAAGCATAAATATGGAAAAAGCCATTGAAGATGATTTAGAATGATTATAATATAGGATATTTACTAATTTTCTTAAACATTTTAATTAATTCATGAAATATTATATAAACTGGCAACATTTACTTTAACTCCTTCGTACTGAACTTTTTCCTCAGATATTTCTTCAAAATCATCTACAGATGACGATTGATCATATTCTTCAAGAACAAATTCACTTTCTTCATCAAACAAATCTTTGTTTTTTTCTATTTCAACGTCATTTTTTTGATTTAAAGTTTTAATTACCAACGACTTGACTTTATTTTTTTTAAACTCTTGTTCCTGAATAAATGATAAAACAAAATGTATTTATTAATTTAATACAAAATATGTATATTATTTATACAATATACCATATTATATTATGTTATATTAAAAATGATAATATGTGCTGTACATTTAAAAGGCAATATTGTAAACACAATCAACAACGCAAATGCGGAGATAGTTACCAGTACTTATCATCATTAAATTATAAATTAGCACCAGTAAGATTTACTGCTAACTATGCTACATAATATATAATTAGCATAAGAAAAATAAAGTTTTAACAAAATGTTTATTATATTTTTGTTTCTTAAAATAACCATCACAAGTAAGATAATGAAAAAAAAAAATTTATTATAACTTATAACTTTAAATTGTATACTGATGTTTATAAAAAATATATAATTCACTCTATTTGCTTATAATGTTATTGAATATTTCTTTTATTAATTAAGAAAATTATGGATTGTGGGCGTAGTTACTAGTTATATTGATCTATAATTTAGCATCATAAGATTTTTAATACTAAAAATTGCACCCTTGATTACAATAATATTTTATAGGTATATAATATGAATATATATTTTTATTCAATATTATTATATCTATATCATGGAATTTCATAGTAATAATTATGAAATTGCAATTAATAATTAATAATAAGCCATGGACATTTTAACTTTTGATGTAGGTATTTATTATAGGTAATATAGTGTATCCCATCTTGATAGAAATGATATCACATTGAATTTTGAAAAAGGTTTAATATATATTTTTAAAATATATTTCCCATACCTGTCTACAATATGGTATATTATAACGATCTAGTGTCACATTATTATTTTTAAGCTTGCAATTAAAACAATTGTTATCGTTTTTAGATACTATACTCCGGCCCACGAGAGTCCATATGTCAGAACGCGTCCGTCACTGCGCATCGGCACGTTGCCGAATAGTGGGAATGGCATCATGGTGGGAGAAAACAGACGTCACGTATTACTATATGAATGCGCGGTTTACGTATGGACTCTCGTGGGTCGGAGTATAAGTCTCTAAAAATATTAAGTTTTAAAATAGATTACAAACTATGGTAAATATTAAATTGTGATTTTTTGATACATAATTATTAGAAAAAGTGTTAAAATAATAATTGGCAATAACTCAAATAAATTCTTATAGTTAACACAAAATACCTACCTTTTTTATTTTTTCAATATTATTATTGAATTCTTCCAATGATTTAAGCATTTTATTTATTTCATATACTTTACGTTGTTGCTCCACTAATTTAGCTTGTCCAGCGATCCAATCATCATCATCATCATCATCATTAGTTTCCCCGTTTTTCATAGTTAGTGACTCGAGTGCCAGCTTAAGTTGATTCCATTCTCTATTTTCATGATCAAGTAACCAACGTACAGCCCCACATATAATACTTAATGTTTTACCCTGATAAAATATTTTAAAACCAATCACATTCATATAGATGAAAAATAAAAACAAATGTTTAAAAAACAAACACAGTGTGACTTGTGAAGATAAACAATACGTCAATACATGACTTACAGTTCCAGTAGGGCTTTCAAAAATTCCTAGTTTCCTGCCTTCTATAGCCGAATAAATTTCAGTCATGAAATCGTGTTGGATTCCATACGGAGTAAATGGGAATGGAAATGTAGAAGGAGTTTCAAGTTTTTCTTCTGTGATCAAGCATTTTAAATTGTCACCGTCCGGCATGTTGCTGAATTGAAAACAAAAACAATGATTACATATTCAGTTCACGAAATGTCGCATACCCGTTACAGAATTTTGAAAAAAACAGTTGGGTACTTGCTTTTAGCTATTATAAGTAACCTATTGTACTAAACACTGTTGTGCCTATACTCACGATTCGGCCGGTCTATTCTTTGGCCGCAATTAAAAAACGGACGACAAAGAACTGAACACAATGAACAAATCCTTTAAAGTGTATAATCGTTAACTGTTTGGAGGTTAAGCCAGACCGGCCAAGCTCCTGAGAGACTTTTCTAAGACCGTGCTCTTGAGCGTACGAACTACCGAATGTTCAAAGTTTCGAATTCGTTGACGATTCCGAATTTTCATTGTGTTATCTCTAATATTAATCCATTCTCGATCACGATTTTTGGCGCGAAATAGAAACTGCCGATCCTCGGCACTCGTCAGTAGCGGTAGATGCGTCATAAAGACGAAACGACAATACGTACACTGCAAGACCAAATCCAATATTGTTCTATTGTTTCACTGAACGAGGTATAGTATCGCTATTAGGGTGGAGGGGTTTGCGCGTAATCGGTGATTGAGGGGGGAGGGCTTACGGGGGCTTAACCCCCCCAAAATAAATAATTTGAAGATAGAGCCCCCCAAAAATATTAAACCAACAAAATCGTACTTTTGTACAGATGACTGATTTTTTATTATTATTATTAAATGCTCATATTTAATGAAAATTATCAGTAATTACAAATTTTAAATGAGAATACGGTTTAGGACATCTATGTAGCAACAAAAAAGTGGTGCTGCTCTCATATGCGAACTACAAATGCATGCGATCTACCTACAGTGGCGTATTTAGGAATTTTGATAGGGGGGGGGGGGTGAAATATATAATAATAGGTACAATCAATAAATACCAAGGCTGAGCATTAACGAGTTAAAAAGTTAAAGTTAAGTTAAAAAGTTAAGTTACTTTTAACTAAGTTACTTAACGAGTTACTTTTTTTTTAAGAAGTAACTTCTATCTTAACGAATTACTTTTTTTTTTAAGTAACTTATAACTTAACTCGTCAATTCATTTTATAATAACGTTAAATTATATACTTTTATAATTAATTTGATTATTAATATTTAGTTCATAGTTGGTAATAACAAAGTAAAATTTAAAAGTTTTACCATCACTTTGGAAAACTTTTAGGTAAAAAAATAAAATATACAAATAATTTAATTATTTTGTTGGATTTCATAATATATAAGTAGGTACTTACAACAAAATACATTTTTTTAAGATATAAAGACCTACATTATAATATTATGTTATTTGTAGATCTTTAACATGAGGTGTATAAATGGTGTAATTATAAGTTTTATATGAAAAAAAAAAAGTAAATTATTTTTAACTAAGTTAAGTTACTAATTTTTTCCAACTAACTTGTAACTTTAACAAGTTAAATAAAAAAAGAAAGTAACTTTTAACTTTAAACTTAACTTACATTTTTCCAAATTAACTTAACTTGACGAGTTAAAAAAAATAGTTAACTTGCCCAGCCTTGATAAATACTAATATAAAATACATTTTTAAAATCCCCTAACTTGTTGAGATTGGTGTGGATCAAGGTGAAATAAGAATTAACACAAATTGTTTAGTACCTAATAGCGTTTATTATAAATTCATATTAACGAAAATCCAGTGTTTAATACGATAAACAAAAAAAATTGCTTTATAATACAAACAAAATCCCGTTTTCTATTTTTTTGGATGCTCAGTTCATCGATAACCTTATTATATGGCATGATTATTGTATTGATCGGTGACGTGCAAATAAAGCCAACACATTAAGGGACCTTATTACAATATAGTTAAACTAATGTTAAACCGCGGAATTCGACTGGTAAAATCAGTTGGTTAAGCGTAACCGAGGCAGGGACTGGAACTTTGATGATTTTTACGGTTCCGGTTCCTATTCGGTTCCTAGTAAAACTAAAATTTTGGTTTCGATTCCCAGAAAAACTAACATTTAGGCTTCGGTTTCTTTTCGGTTCTTAAAAAAAAAAAAATTGTTACCTGATTTGGTTTTTTACTTATGTAAAAAAATGTGTCAAGTAAAAGTATCGGTTTCGGTAAGGTTCTGGTTTTTAAATTAATTTAAATAAGGCCATAAGGGTTTCGGTGAGGTTCCAGTCCCTGAACCGAGGTTTAAACTATGATTGTAAAATGGGCCCTAAGTGGCTAAGTCGGGTTATAATAAACAAAGTATATAATAATTACTATTTAATTTATAGTTATTATTCATATTAGATAGGAAAA
>NC_042493.1:70280299-70326770 GCF_005508785.2 Acyrthosiphon pisum | reverse complement strand
TATATATTTTAATTACTCTTTATGTAAATACCTAGTTGAAGTATTTTAATATATATATAGGTATAAAATCTATACTATAATTATGGTGACCAGATACGTACTTTTTTCGGATGACAGTACTCTTTTTTGATGCATTCTCCTAGTGTCCTTAATATTAGTGTTGAATACATCAAATTGTATTTTTTTTAAAGAAAATATTATGGGATAATATATGTTTATGATTTTTATAATTTGAATTTTGATTACCTATCCATTTATTTTTTATGATTTGACTTAATATATTCTGGTTGGTTAGTAGCTAATCAGTTTAAGTGTACTTAAAATTACTTAAATTTCAAAATATTTTTATCATAAAGACACACACCAATAATTAGCTTTTATAGTTTATGATAAAAAAAAAATAAATAAATAAAATAAACAATTTGTATAGATGAAGATGACCTATGAGCTATGGGATGGGCAAAATGGGTATAATAGTATTCACATTGTTCAATTTTGACGGAGGAGCTAAGGTCTTAAAATGTACTTTTTTAAATTTGTTTATTTGGTCACCATAACTATAAATTATAATTGTATAATGCAAATAATATGTAGTAGGGCACTAAGTAATTTTAGTAACTAGGGCACCATTAGGTGTAGTTGCGCCACTGGGTGATCCATTTAACGTAAGACACTTTATCGTTTAACCATCTACTTTTCGTATAATAATAAGTGTCTTACGTTGAATGGATCACTCTGTATTTATAAAATTTCTGAAGGATATTAAAACAGTTTATCGCTAAAATTATTATTTTTTATTTTTTATATTGATTTTTTATGTAGACATATTATTATTATTATATTATATTATTATATATTTCAAATTTGAGCTAATAAACATATATTATATTATAATTATGAAAATATAAACATGGTGTATTACAATATAGGTATTATGCGATCTACGTCTTACAAGGTGTCGGCATATGTGAGCAGAAATATATCGGTAGTCCGCATATGAGAGCGCAGCACCAAAAATGTAATTAATTTTCAATGTTATATTGAAAAAGATAAAATTAAAGCTTTAAATAATGACACTATTTTAAATACATTTAACAAAAAGTGTAATAGGTTAATAAAATTAAGTTAAAAATGGTAATTGTATTTTATTAGTTATTCCTTTTTTTTATGTCTGAGAATTTTAATCAGTAGGTATAATAACGAGAACCTTCCACTATTTTTATAATTTTATGAGTTATTAAATGTAAAAATGAATTTGTTGAGGGCGTGGGGGCCCTACGGATACGGGCCATACCTGTCCTATTCATTGATCATGACAAAATATTAATAAATACAAATAAATAAATAATTATTAAATAAATAAAAATTATAAATAAAATATTATTAACCACCAGTAATACTCCAAACCTCTAAAAAAGCTAGTAAGTCTAATTGTCTATATTATATTCACATATATGCTTCGTTCTATACAAAATATTTTACAAATCATTTGATATATTAGGTAAGTAAATATATAGTTCAAAAATTTAAAATTAATTAATTAAACTTAAAAACGTCCAAATGTACCACAAGATTTCCTCGTAATTGGTTGTTATACTTGTTAGTGGAAATTAAAAAAATTTGAGAGTAGATCCGCAATATTTTTTTATGATCGTGTGAAGTTTAAATCAGGGCTTAAAACCGTTTCCAAAATTATAGGTAATCGTTTTTTAATTTATCACATTTAAACTTTAAATTTTGACAAAATTCGTAAAAATCGCGGAAATTTAAAATTATTTTGAGTTAGAAATTCATAAACATTTTTCTAATAATTGAAAATGTTATACAAGATTTCTCATAAATTTGTCTACCTTTATTAAAAAAAAATATATAAAAAAATATAGGCAAGAATTTTTATAAGTGTTAAAAATTAATATGTTGAAAACATTTATCAAATTGAAAATTTACAATTTATTTTGTTGTTAAAAATAATATATAAATGTTCAATTTTTATAGCTAAGGATTTTTAATTTAAAGCAAGGTTCCACTTAAATAGTTCATTCTATAACCAAAAAATCAAAAAAAATATATAAACACAGTTTTTTCTTATAGTAATTTTAAGTTAGAAATATAAATTAGACATTAAAACCAAGAATAACGATTTTATAGTTATTCTGTTGTAATATAAAAATATTATTCGTATATACTTGAAACTTTTAGAGTAGGTAGCTGGTATGTCGTAGGTATATTATTGTATTTTATATGCACAATGGCATTTTCAAATTCGATATTGACAAAAATGAATTTAACATAATGTAGTAAATAGTAGATACTAATGCTTAATAGTAAAATTAATTACTTTAACTACAATAATATTGTAAATTTATCCACTAAATATTATTATAGGCAATAGGCTGACAGTCGACAGACCGTCTTCGCTCAGAAAATATGTTTTTCGTATAAGTACCTACAATGGTTTTATATCATTGAATTCAAATTGAACACATTCATTAGTCATTACTATAGTGCCTCTTTAGACACCTATAGCTTATAGGTAGGTAATATACATATATTATATATTTATTATTTATTATAATATGTTATATTATTAAAATTATTTTAATAATTTACAATAGTTAACAAATTGTTAACCACAAAATGTTTGCGCCCTAGGCAGTTGTAGTCGTCTTTGCCCCCCCCCCCCCTAAATGTGGTTAGTTCCCCCTATTGCTCATTAGGAAATACAATAATGTATTCTATATTTCTATGTATACATGATACATCACACTAACGAGAATACCTCTAAACGTAGGGTGGTCATATTTTTTTTTTTGGGGGGGGCTTTAGCCCTTCCAGTGGCAAACATGTAACGTATCGTGGGGGGCTATTATTTAAGCTGGGGGCTAAGCCCTCAAGCCTCCCTAGCTACGACTATGCCTCTAAGTGTACTAGTTTAAATTAGAAAAAAATGTTACCATCTTTTGATTGTAGCGAAAACCGATTCGAACATAAGTGCATAAAAATCAAAAAAATTATTAAATAATAGCGTAAAATATAAAATTTAAAATAACGATTTGTTGTGAAATTATTGTGATCAGATCCGATAAAAAAATGTGGAACGCTTCACGATTTTGCGTGTCATCCTTGCGCAGGGGCCATGCTAATCTTCTCTGTATCGTTCCAATTTTAGTATATGTACAGCCGAAGCTAGTACATTTAGAATTGTGTCAAACGCTGTATATATATAAAGCAATGTTGCTTGTAACATCACATATGAGAATCGGTAGCTTTTATTCAAAACATAACGATTAAACCACTAACCGAAACTAAAACGTTAATAGATGGAGCTACTCGTAGTTCTGTAGCCACTCTTTCACATTCACAGTTCCACAATGTAGGTAAATTAACTACATCGTGCACAGTTCATTAGATTCACGGTCTTATCTTATCCCTAACTAAAGACTTATCTAAACACAAGTCTGAAGTCTCTTAATACTATTGATTATACATAGTACTATAGGCGCAAATAACGTTTGGGATTAGGGGGGGGGGCTAAAGCCATACTTTGATAATATTGAATAAGCTTAAAACAAAATGTAGGAAATATTTGGGGGGCTATGGATTTTTTGGGAGGGCTTAGCCCCTAAAGCCCCCCCTATTTGTGCCTATGCATAGTACTATGTATAATCAATGGTTATAACTTTATAAGTGGGGAATACTAATAACTAATAACTTAAGGGGATTCGATATCATGATTTTCTGATTTTTGTCTAACAAACGCGCGACGTAGTATTTTAGACGTATTTTTTGCCAAACATACCGATTGATCTAATAAAGCGATAAGAATTATGAAAACAGATTTGAATTGGTTGTCTAGTCTACTTGAAATCGACTTTCCCACATTTTTGATATTATTAGTAAATAATGTTATGATGGCAATAATGTTGTTATTAAATACACATACAATTATTACAAATTTAAAGCAAAAAGTATTTTTAAACCCAAATTTTACCCAAATGCATTGTTTATAACAAACTCCACAGCTATTAGCAGAAGTAGCAATATTTTTAATTGTTTTGGTTAAATGGTAGGTAGGTAGTTAAATACCTTATTGAAGTCTCAGAATCATCCTTGAGCAAAAAAATATCTAAGATTATCCTTAAAAGTTCTAAAGTCATCTCATTTTTATGACCACTTTTCATCAAAATTTCGGAACAAGTTTGAACAACGCCCCTCCTCTCTCCCTCTAATTATATATATTATTAGGTGTACCGCTGTACCTATAATATAGAATGCTGCAGTCATACCGAAAACTGCATAGTATTGTAAATTTATTGTAATATACATTTGGTAAGTAACTGATATATTTGGGTAGGTTATAGCTTATATTGATTTAAAAAAATATTTTTGTGCATAAAATTCATCATTTCAAAAAAGCTTACTTTCATCTAAATTTAAAGTTATAATCATGCTCTTCGAAACTCAATAATAATGGAAAAAATTCAACTTTATAGAAGTATTATAACAATACCTAATTCGAAACATTTATTTTGAACAATACTACGTCATCTTCAAATATTTTATTGCTAGGCTTGGATTTGTACATAATTGCATTGTTTGCTTTATTTACTGGTTTATTGATTATATTAAGTATACAATTATATTAAATATTTTATAAATACATTTCCTCTTGTTGAGAATGTCGAGATGCTTAAAAATTAAAATTAAAATTAACAAAACTTATTTTTACATAATGGCATTTATTAATATATTATAATATAATATAATATAATTTTTGAGATGCTTAAAAATAAAAATCAACAAAACTTCCTATTATAATTGTATATAATGACATATGCCATAAATTATATAATATTATATTTGTTGAGATGATGCTTAAAAACAGTTACCAATTTTGAGCACTTCTCGACACCCAAAGGATTTCTTGATTTTGAAAGTATAAAACCAAATTATGAAAATATTAAATAATACATATAATGTACCAATGTCAAAATGTCAAATTGTCAAACGACTAATGCAAGTCGATAGTCATACAATATACGTACATTAACTGGCTTTTTGGCTCATACAAAAAGTTCGTAAAAAAATTTGTAAAAATGTTTCATTAATTTCTAAATTAAAAAACACAAGTTTTAATTTTAAAATTAGGTGCAAACATATTATAAAACATGTTTAAAATGTTTTATACTGAAATAATCACGTTGTAATAAAAACTTGTTTTAAACATAAAAGCCACATTTAAAACATAAAAATTTTAGTTTTTAAGATCATATTTAGTCTTTTAATGGGTAGACGAAAAAAAAACGAAAAAAAAACCTTTTAATGATATAATGAATGCCGGAAAAAAAGTCCCTGGTAAAAAGGTCCCCGGAAAAAAGTACCCGAAAAAACAAATTTATTAACACTCAATTCACTATAATTATGTTTTACATGTAACAATAATTTAAAAAATACATATCACTAATTTAAAAAAATTAAAAATACAAATTACAAATTCTAGTTACAGTATATTATGTTACATTAAAAAATAATTAAGAAAAATAAATATTATCTTATATATTATAATATGTTATACCGGTATCGTTATATATTAAAAATATTTAAAAATTAAAAATACGAATTACAAATTCTAGTCACAGTATATTATGTTACATTAAAAAATAATTAAGAAAAATAAATATTATCTGATATATTATTATTTATTATATTATGTTATAGGTACCGGTATCGTTATATATTAAAAATATTTAAAAATTAAAAATACAAATTACAAATTCAATCACATTTCATTGAAGATTTGATTAGGCGTAGAACCAGAAACTTTAGCAATTTCTTTTATTTTAATTTTAGATTTTACGGCTTCGATAGCACTTTGATCAGATGCATGGTTATGATCGTGATGAGCACTTAAGATTTTTTTTTTGTTTAATGATGATTTTAATATAGTTGGACACTTAAATGAACTGCTTTTCACGCATTTCCACCGAATAAAATACTTACATTCTTTGTGTTTTGTATACATAACCCTTTTAAAGCAACTTTTTCGTTATTTTTATTCGATTTTAATATTTCCATTATTGATCACGGACATGAACTATGATTAATAATAGTTCTTGATCACGGAGCACAAAGCGAATTACATGTAACAACTAACAACGAATTACATGTACCTATTAGGTACAACGATCGATACAGACTATAATAACGCAAAACATATCAATATCTTCAATTTTATCGATCGACAAACGTGTTATTTTTATAATAGTAAGATACCGTTTGTACAGATAAGTAATGGTTTTTTTCGCCCATATAGGTATGTAACTATTAGATAAATTAAAAATAATATTTATTTTGTAATTTAACATAATTGAATACCATCCTAACTTTATTTCTTAAAGACTATTAGGCCTTAATGAAACGGGTACTTTTTTTTCGTGGACTTTTTTTCCGTTCACCGATATAATATGACTTTTTATAAATATATGAAGCTTATATGTATAGTTTAATAATTACATTTAAACTAATAACTAGGTATTAATAATTAATTACTTATAAGAGATGTATAAAATCAGACAGTACCTAAGCCAGATATTTTATAAATTAATTATCAGGATAACGGGATGGCCATTGCCAGCTATATTATAGGCACTAATTTAGTAATATATCTACTACATTATTATCCATAAAAGACAATATGTCAATGCTATTATAATTAGCAAAATGATTATGGCATTTAAAAAGTGAGCACTAAATTATTGCAATAACGTTGCTGCGTTGGCAATGTATACTATGATAGTCAGTCGGTGGTATTGCCCAAACGTGACGTCACACAGTATACGAATACGATTTTGGCGTCAATATCTTTGCCGCGACTGTTTATATGGCCGAAGATGAAACGAATTATTGAAAAAAAAACAAAAGAAGTAAAATTGAAACATAGACGTATTATATTATTATTATGTCTATGATATGAAATAAGAAAAATAATTACAAGGATACCAACCTTCTGTCTACAGTAATTGTATTTTCGACTATTTTATACCGCCACCGTTTCTGTATTTCCGTTATTAACCTAATCGTTCAGTATTTTCTCGTTGGTTGTTGTTATTCACCGGATTAAATAAATATAAATAGTATTGTTTGGGTAAAACGATTTTATTAGTCATTAATAATCATAATATTATTTAAATAACGACCCGGCTTCTAACTCACGGCGGAGTACCTTTATACTAAGCACAAATACGTGAATAGCGCCTTCGGTTTTAAACATTACACGTAATTCGTAAGTACACGTTACGATCATGTACCTTGTTATTTAATCTGTGTATCATGTTACGACTTCATAGCGGCATTGTGCGTTTCGCCGGATCCTGGTATTTAATTATTTGATAATATGTTCAATTTATTTAATCAGTTTTTAAATTTCAAAATGTACCTATTACAATTTACTTTAAATTGGTCACACAAATATTTACATTATGTTCTTAGCGGAAAGTTGATATCAGAATGCACAATTGTATCCACGCCGATGCGAGATTGATGTATTTGCAAAGTTATGAGCTCTAAATCATTGATCCACATGGCTAATATATATGTATAAGAACTTGAAAAACTAGCTTAACCACAACAACTCTGAATGAATCTTGACCGGAAAATAAATTAATGTAGGTAAGTGTTAAATATATTTATAATAAATCATTTAAAGTAAAGCAAATTGTCTATTAGGTATTTAAAAAAATAATTACTGTAAGAACTATTATGCCTATGTACATCGCAAATTCAACATGAACGAAATATTAAAATTAAAAAAATACATTGAGGTATAACATTAACCCAAATATTTATGTTTATAAGCATTAATAAAATATAAGTTAAAACTTCTAATAACATAAGTAATTATTAGATAGTTTTATAAATTTAATTGTTGGTAAAAATAAAATATAAAATATTCAAATAAAAATAAAAAAAATGCAAGTTAAAAGCCTACAAATAACCTACCTTCAATAAATAACAATGTAACATAAATAATATAGGAAGGTAATGAAATAACATTATTTATATTGAAAATTTGTAAATGTATTACTGTCAATCCTGGTGACTAAGGAACGGGCTAAGGAACATTCGTCTTTTTTTTTTACAATAGTATTTAATTTTGTGCTGGATAAGAGACATACAATAAAAATTTGTCATTTCTTATAATTTATGAATGTGCCCCGTGATTTTACCGTCCTTAAAGGATTAAATGCAATCTGTATCTGAAAAATAGATTCATCCAAAACTCTGAGTGACTTGAAATGAGCACTTTTTTTACTTTAATTTATTTTAAAATTTGATGTATTTTTGATCTATCTATATTATGATAATTACTATAGTTATGTAATTTTTTATTTTAAATGCTTTTTTCATGCAATTTTTTTTTGGAACTGCATAGAATAAGTTAAATAATTGTAACTTACTTTTAGATACCAAACATAGTACAGAAATACCAGAAAATAAAAATGATATAGGTATAGGTAGTTCATTTACAAGAATTTTCCTATATTAATAATAGTGTAAACATTATTAAAATTAAGTTGAAATATACAATCAAATAGGACATAATTATATATAGGGTAAAAAAAATTTGCATTAGATAATAAGTAATTAGAAAACAAAGAATAAAAATTGATAAAAAAAAAACTAACAAACTTAAACAATGATTTACTTATTGAATACCAATTATATATTTGTATATCATTTAATTAACTAAATAATACTAAATATTATAAACAAAAGAAGTTTTAAGACAGTAAAAACAGTACCTATCTAACATATTAAAAATTAACCGCAATACTAAATTTCCATAATAATTTTGTTATTGATTTAACATTTAAAATCAAAATTTCTAATTTATTGTTCATATTTTATATATAATTTTAACAATTAATATAAAATTTAAACTTCTTTAAAAATGTATAAAATTATTCATATTTTTATAGTTAATAATATACAAGTTAAATTAATATTTGAAATACAAACATATCTAATCATAAAAAAAATACCCTATTGATCCATTAGCTTTTTATTTGAATGGTAGTAAAATAGTACCTATGTAGGTATATTTTGATTGTAAGAGTTTTTATGGCTTGATGATCTTGATTATTATTTCAAATAAAATATGATTGTTTAAAATACATACATTTTTAATTAGTGGCAGTTGTAATTAATACTTTTGTAAATTAAAATTTGGAATAACTTTGGAAGTAGACAATACTAATTACTGTATTTAACTTCAAATCACTATTTTATATTAAATACTTGTTACATTAATCTAGCAAGATAAATTACAGTTGTGGTGCAAACAAAATTTATTTTTACAAATTGCAAATAATAATATGCATAAAATAGAAATTTATCAGAAATCTACATTAAATTAGTAGGTATTTAATTTCAAACAGTTTTAATGAAATCATAGCATATATGAAGAAAGTAGGCGCCTGCCTATTACATAAACATTTTATTAAAAAAATATATGATTAAATGGTTTGAAGCAGTGAGTCCTCTTTTTAGTGTTTAATTATACTAATATTTTTTTGCATAATACAATTTATGTAATTATATAGGGTTAGAATTTGATTCAAAGTGGACTTGATAGTTAACATAATCTTTTCCCATTTTTTTCTTAAAATTCTTATAAAATATTTATTATACTGTGTAGAACAAAAAATCAAAGAGTTAACATTATACCAGAAACTTACCTACTATTTATTTGCTTCTTAAACAAATAATATATTAATCTTATACGTATAGGTAATACTGTAAGATCGAGACCAAGACACATGTTTAGAAAATTGATATTTCTGGGTATAGCTGATTTCAAACTCTTAAATGCCCACTTAATTATATTAAATGTCGATTAAATAAATATTAGAATA
Organism: Acyrthosiphon pisum; assembly: GCF_005508785.2. Taxonomy (NCBI): domain Eukaryota; kingdom Metazoa; phylum Arthropoda; class Insecta; order Hemiptera; family Aphididae; genus Acyrthosiphon; species Acyrthosiphon pisum. Next base: position 70,316,856 of record NC_042493.1, on the reverse strand, counting down.
TTATGGGTTTTAAATAACTAAAATTGGCATTTTTAATAAATAACAAAGTAAATTAATCTAGGTACATAAGATTTTTATTCTTGTAAACAAAAATGTCCAGTACAAAACGCTTCAATTTGGAGACAAAAAATGTATACACATCAAGAACCTATTGTAACAGTATTTTAATAAATGAATCAAAACTTTTGGAATAAAAAAATTACTTATTTTTGAGCTATGAGAGAAAGTTACAAAATACATTATTTTCAAGTATACACATAGTTAGAAAAAATAATATACATTTCAATAAATATTTGTACAATTACACTCATAGAACACACATATATATATATTAATATGAAAATATACATGAAGTTAGAGATCAGCGGGACATTTCTTAAGACTAAAATTGTATTGCATATATATTTTATTAAATAGAAACTTTTCCCGCTTATAAATATAATAAAAGGTACACTATGTAAAATTATTTACAAAAACAGAATATAACTTAACAAATTAAAAAGTAGCCTAATTGTTTTGGAAAAATAAAATGTGAATATCAAATGTCATATTATGTTAACATTGTAAAAATTATGAGTACCAATAAGCTTTAAATGTAAAATTAACATTCTTTTTTTATTGTCTGCAGAGTCTGCTTTGCCAACAAAATTTATCGCTCTTGGTTATTCATAAATGGCAGTGTAAAATTTATTAATAAAAAAACAAAATATTTATTATATAAGGTTATAGTTGAAATTTAAATTTGTTTCAAATACAATGTATATTTAACAACCATATTCAAAAAATTCTAATAATATCAAATAAAGTAGGAAAAATACTGACAATTTGATACTAAATTGATGTTACACTTCATTATTAAAAAAAAAAAAACTATTTAAAATTATAATTTAAAAGATTAATTAGGTTAAAATTAGTACATTAAAAAAATTAACTCTGGGATAAAACCTCTGATGAACAACATTGCTCGGTGCGTAAAATATTAAAAAGAAGCCATATAATTTAAAAACATTGAATTTTGGTTCTATCAAAATATTAGTATTGAACATTTAAATTTAAGATGATGACCATAGGTGCAATTTCACCTTTGGATTGGAGGGGGGGGGGCTGAATATATTAAAGGCAAGGAGACCATTGTAATACAAAATTTTAAAATTTTATGTTCTATGTTTTTTTGGGGCGCATAACCCCCCCCCCCCCCTCAATTTGCGCCTATGATGATGACTGCAAAAAAAACGTAAAAACTAACCTACCAAAAATGTGTAGAATATAACTTCTTAAAAATACATAATATGGTTAACAGTAAGTTGTGTATAACAAAGATAAACATCATTTTAAAAATACCCAACTTTGCTAATAAAAAATAGTTGTTTTTCTGTCTTATTATCTAAAATTAAAACATAGAACACATTAAATGCATTTAAAACAATATAAATAACCATGGAAATAATAATAATTTACCTTGGAAAATTTAAAAGTAAAATTCGTAAAAATAAACTAATTTTACAATTTTGATAAATAGTATCCATAAAAATTATCTTATATTTGGTTGAAAATGTTATCGCAGACAGGATCATTGATCTAAAATTAATGAAACATAAATTATTTACAGTTATCTTTTCATACATATTAAAAATGAAACTATTTAATTTTTCTCTGTATTTAAAAAAATAATTTAAATTTAGAAAGTTACATTTATTATTATATATTAAAAAATATGGATCTAATATTCACTAGTTTTAGTTTTAGTTTTATTCTTAATGAATTATAATGTTTTAAACATTTAATTTTAATAATAAATTAATTACCTGGTATGATTTTTTTTAAATAATAATATGTTAAAATATATTTTATAAAAAATGTATCTTTTTCCTTTTAGTTTTATTGTTATTTTTCACAAGAATTGTATTGATAAGTACAAATTTGTTGAAAAATAATATAAATAAATAATTATTTCTCAATTGAGCCAATGACAAGTATATCAAATTTGTTGTAGATGTTTTCAATAAATAATTATGTATAAGATAGCATCATTGATTAAGATAGTTAATAATAATTAGTATTACTATTTAATATATTTTATGTGTATTAAACAAACTATTAAAACTAAGAAATTTGTTGATATTGTTGATCAAAATAATATGAATGAGAAGACTAATAGTTAATACTTAACATATTATTGTAATACTGTGGCTAAGTTAGTGCAAGTATTATTAATATCTACAATTCATAAATAAACTATTACTCTACATACCAGTACTTTTTCTTCTGTACAGTTTTCCATACTTTAACATATATTTTTTTATGTACTGTTCGACTTTTTGCTTGACACTATCACTAATTCTTAAATCTTCTACCTTTTTAACTTGAAGTTCTTTGAATAAAATATTGGCATTGAGCTGTAAATTTCAATCAAATTAACGTTTAAATATATTAAATATGCAAATACAAATATTACCTTTTTAGCTAAATATTTGAAATCATCATCATTCTTTATACGCCCTTGTTTGCAACTCTTCTTCACATACAAGTCTAATACTTTGACAATAACTGTAGCCATTGCGTGATAAAAATCAATAACATACTTGATTTCTCTTTGATTGTCTGGTATAAGGTTAAGAACCTCAATGGGTAAAGACATCATACTTTCTGGTAGCTTACATTTACGTTTTGTATCAACCGATTTTGATTGAGTACGTTCTATATAATCCCTCACAATTGGATCATCAACAAGATTTGCACGTATCATAGATTTCTTTTGACAAATAGAATTCTTGAAGTTCTGTACGATTGGGTCAATTAGTTCACTATTATCTTCTGTTGATGGTAAGACATAGGTGGAATCCATACTTAAAGTTGAGGCTAAAAGTTTAGCATTCTGTTCTAGTTCAGTTATTAAAATGTTGTCTACTTTATTGAATGGTAAACACTTCATTAGAGGTTTTTGTCTAATTTCATTTGCATTTGTTTTTAACGATGTAATATTTGTGATTAATTGATTAGATGGGTTTTCACTTAATTCATTTAGTTTTATTTTTGATGGATCAATATCTGGTTTTAGACAACTTGATGTACTAGGTTCCGATCTAAAATTGTTCAAATCTAATTTTAAGAAAGCAGTACTAGGTATATTTTGTCTTGATGTACTAGGTTTCTGTCTAAATTCATTTGCATTTGTATTAATCAGCGCAATACTTGATATTTTAGGTTCTTGCACTTGGTTAGTAACTGAAGTATTAATACGTTGAAAGCTGTTTTTATTAATAACAGGAGGCATTGGTTTTTTGAAAACTGTATTATCATTAGCTTGATTTCTGGATTCTCTAATCTTTTTATTTTTTGTGTTGTGTAAAGGTGGCAAAGGCATTTTTCTTTTAAATTGTTTTTTAACTTGAGGTATTTCTATACTGTTACCAGATAAAACAATATTTTCTTTTAATATTGAATCTAAAGTAACTGATTCTGGGGCCTTTGTTTCATCATATTTCATTACTATTTTTTGTTTGTACACTTTTATGATGCCTTTATCAAGTCCCCTCTTTAATTCAGCACACAAAATATTTTGTACTGATGGAATTAATTTTTTGTGAAGTTCTAATTCATATGAAGGGTTATGAGTTATTATTTTGGTATCTGATGGTAATTGGAGAATAAAATATTTGGGCATGCTTGAATTATGTTTTATCATACCATTCAAAATTTTAAACGCAAATTTATTTTTTGTATTTAATTTCAACAATTTCTTATTGAACATCTTATTCAAGTTAAGTGTTTGAGGAATAGTACTTAGTTGTTCATTTTGTAACATTAAAGCTACCGAAGTTGTATCAGTTATTTCAGTCTTTTGGTCTTCCTTAATTCTAAATATGTCATTTTTACTTATTTGTGAATTTGATTTTACTAAATTATTTATTTCAATTATTTTGGATGGTTGTTTTCGATAACAACTACTAATTACTTTTATGCGTTTGATTAAGTTCGGCAAAACATGTTGATTTGATTTGTTTTCAGGTGCCACATTTGTTGATTTCACTAGTTTTTTATTAAAAAATGATTGAAGTATTTTAATTGGAGACTGATCTACATAATTTTGCCTAGCTGTTTTACAAACATTCAATATTCCTTTATCAATTAATTGTTGCACATTTTCTTCACATTGTTTAAATAATTTTTTACGCATATCTTCATCTAGTGGCTGTACCACTTTGTATTTTTTATGCATATCTTCATCTAGTGGCTGTCCCACTTTGTATTTTTTATGCATATCTTCGTCTGGTGGCTGTCCCACTTTGTATTTTTTATGTATATCTTCACCTAGTGTCTGTACCACTTTGTATTTTCTATGCATATCTTCATCTAGTGGCTGTCCCACTTTGTATTTTTTATGTTTATCTTCACCTAGTGGCTCTACCACTTTGTATTTTTTATGCATATCTTCATCTAGTGGCTGTACCCCTTTGTATTTTTTATGCTTATCTTCATTTAGTGGCTGTCCCACTTTGTATTTTTTATGCATATCTTCACTTAGTGGCTGTACCCCTTTGTATTTTTTATGCATATCTTCATCTAGTGGCTGTACCACTTTGTATTTTTTATGCATATCTTCATCTAGTGGCTGTACCACTTTATATTTTTTATTGGATTCTGTTTTTTCTACATTAGTATTTGGTATATTATCTAATTGTGTTTTAGTCGATTTTTTTAGTGTTATGTCAATCGGTAGGAAAGCCAATTGTTCTTGGATGCTAGGATGTTGAGCATCATACATCACATTTTCCGGACGCATTACACACCAAGTAGTAGTAGTATCATAAGAAAATGAACATTGGCTAGTTTCATCAGACGTATTTGAAATAAAGTCATTTGGTAAACATGGAGGAACTGTTTTTAGCATAGAATGCAGAGTAGATCCATTACAAAGATCAACAATGGTTGGAGGCGGTAAATTCCATGTTTGGTTTGTAGTTATAATTTCTTCAATAGGGTAATATACTATTGGTTCAGTTTCAATTACTTCGATATTAGCAGAATTAATTTTTTCAGAAGAATCAGTTGGAAGTTCATAGACCGTTAAGTTATCTGCAAAAATTAAAAAAATATATGAGAATACCAAATCAATTCCAAATGTAAAACACATTATTATTAACATAGTTTTTATAATAAAGCACAAATAAAAAAAAAAATACAACATTCCATAGATGTAAGTTTATTACTTATCTGTTATAGCACTCAAAATATAAACGCCAATTCAATATATAAGGATTTGGATATGCATTTTTAGTAGTTATAGTGAACGACGTCACTTTTAGGAGAAATAATAAATCTTTAGCTTTGAACTTTGAGGGTGGCATCTGGTAGCAAATTGGATTTAGTTGGAACTTAAGAGGGTCGAAAGTAGTCAGTTTGCTTAATAGTCAGGAAAATGGAAATATTAACAAAAACTACAAGATAATGTTTATAAAACAAGTTTTTAAAACATAATTTTGTTTTTATTATTTTAAAACGAATAATCGTAAAGACTTGAAATTTTTACCAAATATTCATATTAAACTATTAGCATTTTCTAGTTATAATATTATTTTCAGAATATTTTGGCTCCCTCTGTGTTATTTATAGATACTTGAAAATGTAAAAGATACAAGGTTCCTCATAAGTTATAAATTCTTATTGCAATTTAAAAACATCTAAAATACAATGTCCTGGGCATAATTTTTTTTATTAGCATTTAAAATTGTCACAATGTTGCTAATTGTTTTGTATTAAAAATCTTTAAAATTTCTAAATTTAATATTTATAGCTTAAAAATGTACTACAAGATTGCTAAAAATTTGTTCAAATATTGTCATCTTCACATAGTTAAATATTATTCAATTTATATTATAAATAAAGTTACTATGTAAAGCCGTAAAGGATAGAAAAATTAATATAAGTAGAAACTAAAATAAATATTAAGGGGATTTGATACCGTGATTTTCTGTTTTTGTCTGACATGCGTGCTACATAGGATTTTAGACGGGTTCTTTGCCAAACTAAAATACCAATTGGTCTAATGAAGCACTTCTAAAAACGGAATAGAAAACAGAAAAACAAGTCCATAACTTAGTATATTTTAAGAATTTTCACTTGGTCGTTTTCTGCAGTTGAAGGAAGTCTATGAGGTATATGGGATCTATTTGGCCATATTATTGCACTTAGTCTCTTTTTGCACAACGGGGACCATTTAAATTATTTTTATGTAGTTCAAAAAATATTAATCATTGACTTTTCACACACGTAAAATATTTATACAAGTTTTAAATAATTTATGACAGTAACTTATTCAAATAGTTTTATGGTCCGTCGGTAATGACTTAAAAGTTAATAACAACAAATTAAAATTATAAAATGTAATATTATAAGAATGATTGTATAGTAAAATATGTAATATTTTGGCATAAATTATTTTAATCTGCTGTATTAGTAATATAAACCAAATTATAAAACATCCTTAGAAATAGAGACGTACAGTTTCTGCTCAGAATCCTTTTTTTTTTCAATATATAAATTAAAATATAATGAGAACGATAAATACGACGATGTACATTCAAAACATAGCAAACTGATTTCAGGGTTTTTTTTAAAAGTAAATTTAAAGTGACAGATACTTCAATAGTAAAAAGCAGGTAAGTGGATGTCGCTCTGCTGTACAGTAGATTACAAGTGGGTCATTGTATAATGGTTGTATTAGATTTGAATTCAATGATGTAATATCATCGTATAAGAAAAATGATTCTGAGCGGAGACGGTTCGTCAGTCTGGATATTTTATATTTTGTTATTATTTATTTTATCATGTAAGTTGAATTAATATTAAAATATGATAATTTTTTATTCGTTTCTATGGTGATAAACAAAGTGTTACAAATTAAAATCCCATTTTAGCGTTTTTTTTTGTAATTTTCCGGTGGTTTTTCCTGTGGCATTAAATAACTATTAAGAAAATCTAAAAATGACCTGTCTAAAGAATCATCTTGATCCAATTTGCTAAAAGATAATGTACTATATGTTGAAATCAAAACACTCCTTCTGGAAGAAATTTTGTATACAGGATATAAAAATAGAAATAAAAAAATAAATAAAAAATAAACACCATTGTAAAAACAATAGCTCCCTCGCTCCGCTCAGAATCTAAAATACGATAAGATATTAATATAAAAATATCTCCAGCATTAGAATATAAAATTAAATACTATTCTTTAAAGTACTTAATATGTATTAAATTTAAATCAAATATTCAATTTATTCTTACTTTCAGTGATATCACTCCATTTTATATTCTTACTAAGAGTGCTGCTTTCAATCGTTGGAATATCTTGGTGTATAATTCTCGTTTTAAATGTAGATGTTAAGCTTTGCTTAGGATTTAAAACTGAATTAATTGAATAATTTACCATGGCAGGACTAATAACCTTATTTTTTTTAAAAGGCTGATGATCACATTGTTTTTTCCATTCCAAAACAGTTTTGTTCCTATTTAATCAAATTAATATTAATATACCACTATGATTTAGAAACATTTTAAATAACTATGCTTACTTGTCTCGATTAATTTTCTGATGATTAATTATTTTACTTATTGAATCCACAGAATTGGTCTGACCATTACCTTGGCTTTGTACACAACTAAAATTAATTTATACATTTATTATAACATGAAAAGTGTGTTTCAAAAACAAAATTTAAACAAATATAGTATTCAGATGATAATTTTGTGATTAATCATTATCAGCTTGTAGTTGCAATATAAGATAATTATTTAAATTAAAATAATTCAACTTTGTGGACATACAATTTAATTGATGCTTTCATACCTTATTTTAGAAAGTTGATTAGGAACTGCAGGATTTCCAAAATGATATGGAACAGAATTTCTAAAATAAATATGTTAATAACATTAAACAGAAAAGTTAAAAAATAAATAAATAAATGTTTATTAAGTCTTACGTTTGTGTTTGTGAAAATAGTATTGGTGGTTGGATAACGTCATCAGGAATGTTCACTAAAATCAAAATCATTAAATCACAAATTACCTATAAACTTTTTAGTTATAATATTATTTTAAGCATATATTACAGTCCAGTGTTTCCCAAACTTTTTTTGCTACAAGTTATAAATAGTTGTGGTACACTTTTTGTACTTTTCAACAAGTAATTTTAGGTTTAAGAAAACAATGATTAAACGTCAATGACACAATTCAATTTTTTAAAAATTAAGAATAGATAAAAGTGGAGCATAACTTTGTACCCTTACTATAGAACATTTATATATGCCAATATATATATATAAGCCTTACAAGATAATTTGTACATATGTATATTTCCTAAATAGTTATATCTTTGTATTAAAATGTTTTATATTATTTTTATAAGTTTACTAAAATTACCAACTCTTGTGGTTTACTTTTATCATCATACTCAGGGAAACACTGTTATACATAAATAAGAGTATAATTTGTGTTAAAAGTTAATTTGCCTAAACGTTTTAGAATTATCAAAATCACATAAAACAATCACATATCGAACAATGGTAATAAAAAATAACCATATAATATAAAAAAAAATTGAATAGTATTACATTGGAACCAAAAAATGAGATATTGTAACATAATTTCAATATTAAGGCCAGCAATTAAATTGTGTAGTTTTACTTATTACAATTTTTGATAAAATTTAATTTAGTATTGGATAGTAATTGAATGACAACCATAACATTTTTCAAAAAACAAAAGTGGTAGTACTTAACAGTTATAGTGGTTGTAATTTTTAGTATCCAAATATTGGATTATTAGTTTTTATATAAGTGAACTAGTTGTCCATTTTTTTCTTATGTACCTTAGGGCAGTTAGTTATGTAAGATATAGAATATTATAACATGTTTATATAATATACCTTCTTTTGGACGATCTAATTTTGGTATTTTAAAAACAATTTTCAGAACTATCCATTTTTTCCATAAAATTCTTGCCGCTTTAACTAATGGTGATATATTTTTTACATCTGGTAACAATTTATCAATTTCTTGTTCATGTTCTTTAATTTGTGATATTGGATACTCTAAACTAAAAATTAAAAAATATTATAATAAAATATGAATCCAATTAAAAAATACATTTCATACATAATATTCAACCAAGCAGTGTTGGCCTGGCACACCAAAGGCCCATGAATCAGTTTTTTTAAGGGGCCCCATAAATCAAAATTAAATTCAAAGGCCCCAAAAAACTTTATTTAACATTTTCACTACCACTTTTTCCTTTAAAAAAACATAAAGACCATATTTTAAAATTTCTGATATTTTTTTACTACTTAAGGAGTGTTCTGTAGCGTTCTATTCAAGTGGTAACTCCTTTTTTTACTGCAAATTATTAGCAAGTGGTTTTCTTGAAAATGTATAATAAATATATTTATATGCCTACATTACCTATTATAAATTATACTAAATGTATAATATCTACATGATTAATATCATATTATAGCTGTGGGTATTAATACATCCCTAATATTGCTGAATTTCATTAATGTGTGACTAGCTATAACAACTTGTTGTTTTCGCCTTTGGCCTACGTTTCCTGTTATTTAGGCTTACTTTATATTCCGTATTAATACCTACATTACTACAAATAAATTATACTGTATGTATAATTTATTTATTCTATATTATTTTATTTAAAACAATATTATAGCTTTTGGGTTTACTACATATATCTAAATAAAAATTCTAATAAGTAGTTGCTCTATTATTAAAATTTTTATGTTAATGATAATCCTTAAATGGTACAGAACATTTCAAGTAGGTATTCGAAAATGTATTCAAGTGTATTTAAAAATTCCAAAAATCAGATTTTTAATACAAATATATAATATGTATAATAATAATAGTGATAATACTATAATAGCATAATAATAGTGTGAGGATACTTAAAAAAATCACTCACTATGATATTAACGCGAAGCCTGACGAGGGGAATAATGATTAATTTGTTTAATATTCAAAAATTTGAAACTACAAATTACTAAATAGTAAATAATTATTATTAATTAGGTACACAGAAATGAAATCACGAAAACCAAAATGTATTATATTTCTATAGAATTTTAACTTTGAAGAGAAAATACATAAGTTATAAGTCATAAGCATAATATAATTTAGTAATTTTTCAATAGTATGCAAAATTTGCATGTTTGCTAAATCAAACAGCATGGCTTTATAAAAAAAAAAATTGCTTCTAAGTTTACGTACTCTGGAGTCCCTACTTGGCTACTCCCTATATAGACCAGGAACACGTAAGCAAATAAAAAAATTTATGAGACCCTAAAAAAAATGGAGGGGCCAGGCCGACACTGCAACCAAGGCCAATAATAATCTAACAGTATTTAAAAATAAAAATATATTTTAGTATGGATGTAGCTATTACATATAATAGTAATTATAATTACTTTTCAATAATTTCTTTTATATTTAATGGAATATTAGCCCATTGAGCAACAATATCTAAAACTTTTGATTTTGTTATTGTGTTCCTGTTAGAAATTGGAAGATCTGATAGAGTTTCAACAATCTGAAATATAAAATAATTTAATGTTTAGAACATTTAATTGTATTATTTATACGTTAATAAAACCATTTACTTCTAATTTCAAACGTTTGTTATTATTTGAAGTCATCCAACTATGTATTATATTTAATCCATTAAAATTCATAAATAACCTCTTACAGTTTAAATCGTTATCTCGGATAAATTTCAAAATATGCGATCTACTCATTGAATCCGTGATATGAACCATTAACTTATTTAAATTTAATGTTGAGCTCTCCAAGTCAGAGCGGTTTTTATTTTTTAATTTACTGATATCCGTTAACTGTTGATCAAGCTACAAAAAATAAAAATAAAATTAATCTTCATATTATTTATACAGAATATGATTTTAACCTGTCGTAAACGTTTTCTATCTTTGTTAGATATTTTCTTAATTGCTTTTTTCTTCTTCTCCAAACATGCATCTGGTTTAATTATTAACGACACATTGTCATCTTCATGTTCATCATTGTCCTCAGAACAACTGCTTTGATCATCTCCTGTTCTAGACTTTTTGCTTATAAATCCTCGACATTTTGGTGTGCCACAATAACACTTTTGCTGGGCAGCATCTCTAAATAATAATAATAACAAAATTAATAGCTATAATAAATCAAAAATGGTAAAATGCAATACCCAAATATTTCAAAACTGTAGTCAAAAGTAATTTCTTCTCCTTTTCGTATTAACTCTTTGCTAAAAAACCCCATTCGAGATTCACCCAACACATTCCACTGAAATTATATTTTAAAAATGAATTATTTTCTGTATGTTTATTAGAATGGTACGAGTATACTTTTTCTGCTACACAGTTTGGTTCACAGCTGTGGTTTATGAATCTTGTAATATTTCCTTTCCGCGTAGCATCGATTATTTCATCATGTTTCAATTGTACCATATAATTGTTATTTTTATACAATATTTTTTTCATTCGGATTATCATTTCACATTGATCGATGACTTCTCCCATATATTCATCAACAAATGTTCCACTACACAAAATATTAACTACAATTAATATTATATAATACCAATTTATAACCATTAATAAAACTAAAGTAGTTAAGAGGACGCTACACAGCCATATTTTGTCTCCGTCTTACAACTGCGTAACAGCAATTTTACGCTTAGCAGATCACGTTTAGCTCTGTTAGTTTAAAAATTTGACCTATTATCAATCTGGATGGTAAGAACATTATCTATGCGTATGTGGATTTTGTACATTTATAGTTAAATGATAGTTCAATTTTCTTGCAAGTTACTCAATTATTGTAAAAAACCTTCATACAAACATAGATTCTTACCATCAAGTTTCATAATAGGTCGAGATTCACTCAAATTTTTAAACCAACGGAGCTAATGTGATGCGCTGAGTATAAATTTGCTATGTCACACACTTGTAAGGCGGAGACAACAAATATCTGTGTAGCGTCCTCTAAAGAAATTTAAAAAATATCACATAATTTGATAAATAGTTGAGAAAATAATTTTTAATTAGAATTTGATTTTCTCTTTCATTAATTAATATTAGTAATATAATTAATACTCAATAGGTACAGTAGAATTATTAACTGAACCGTATTTAAATTAAAGTACATAATAATAAACATTTTAAACTATCAAGAGGACACTGAACCCGCATGTGTTGTCTTAGTCTTCCAATTATAGACTTGTCAAATTTTACTTTCACAATAATACTTTTTACTCTGTAATTTCTAAAATTAGAGTGAAATAACTATTATAAAATTTAATGGTAAGATTATTATCTAGAACAGCGGTTCTCAACCTTTTCATATCTGCGTAACTTCCTTTAAAATTCAAATATAACAAAAATCTTATACAATGCTCTAGATAATAATCTTACCTATAAATTTTACAAGAGGTAATTTCACTCTAATTTTACAAAGTAAAATACTAAATTGTATTATTGTGAATGTAAAATTTGTCAAGCTGTACATTTGTTTGTAAGACAGAGACAACACAAGTGGGTTCGGCGTCCTCTTAAGAATTCATATTTTTAAATATACACTAGGTGGAGGACAATAACAATTTGTGACTGCGCATATATCCCTACTTCTGTTTATTGGTGGCCGGATTCATATATTTCAGAGAACATAGTACTTGAATGTGCTGTTCCCGTATCTTTAATACATAACATAGCACATTTTACATACTGAAGAATTAATTTTACCCTATTATATTTAATATTAAAGTAAATTGACCAAATTTAAAGGTAAGAATATAAACATACCTACTCACATACATTTTTGATATATTAATTTTGTAGAAACTTTTGAGTATTTCAAAATTGTACTCTTCTTTAAACTACATGAAGCTCCAGAAAATATTCTGACTTTTAAATTTAAAAATAGTTCAATACACACTAATATTAAAAATGACAGAATAAAATGAATTCTTCTCATGTTAAATTTGGTATATTATGTGTTAGAAGGATGGAGAGAAACAATGCGGATCTGAGTGGTTTAATATCAATATTCTCTTAACATAATAAAATATTTATTTAACATATTTATAGATTGTCATTAAAATTGAATCTTATGTAACTATGGAATTTATTACCTCGGGATATCTTCAAGCGCGAAAACACCATAGCCTTTATCTGCAGTTTTGATAATTTTAGTGCGTTTGAATTGTTTATTTTGAAATTGCTTGTTTGTACATAAAGACTTCAAAACACAAGCTTTTCCACTTAAAAAATAAGATAATTTTTTTAAATTAAAATATCAACTTTTTAAAAATAACATTGATTTGATTTACCATTCAATATTCAATAAACGATTTAAACACTCTGTAGCACACCCAGGCTTTTTTTCAATCCAATCTTTTCTTGTATACTTACAGTGGCATTTATAAGTATCAGAATTGATAATTATCCTAAAAAAAAAAGCATTATTAGTCAAGACCGTGCTGAGCAATTGTTGCTCAACAATGGTAACTTGAAACCTTCTAAAAATAAAATACAATTCCAAAACCAGTTAATGACCAGTTAATGACCTACAGAACACATTAATCTTAATATAAAAGCTGTGAGGATTTTCAATTAATATTTAAGAATAATGTATTAATTACCTTGGTTTTAGCCTCCGTAATTCTTGTGCTTCCGCTGGTGTATACTCACCCATTTTTTTCCTAAAATAATATTTAATTACTAATAACGGAAGTTATATTATTGAATATTGAAAATTGTAGATACCAAATTATAAAATATTATTTGGCCATCAATGTTTTAAAAAATATACAAAATGCTTACCTATGAGGCCTAAATAAATTGTTAGTTATTAAAGTAAAGTTCAATTTTTTTAATTTTTTATCCAACTCCGGGTCATTTGCTCTAGCTTCTGCTAAATGTATTTCGTTGTCTTTTCGAATTTCATCAGCTAACAGTAAAGAGTCAATTTTTGAATTTTCAGATGATAATAAATATTCTTCCTCTAACATATCACTAGCCTTAAATTTTGTATTTAATCGCTTAGATCGTCTAATCTTGCCTTCAGATTCCTCTTGATCGCTTTCAGAATTTTTCAATTCGCTTATGTTCGGGGATACACTATTTTCAAGGAAATGGCATTCATATCTATCAGAACCTCTGTGATCCTCTGAATCACTATCAGAATTTTCCAAATCACTTATGTTTGGAGGTATTTGGAATGATGGTAAATCATTTGTAGAACACATCATATTTAAATTATCTAAATTTCCAGACATATAGTTGGTTTTCTCTTCTGGTTGTTCATATTGCTGTATGGGCTCACTATTTTCACATCCATCAGAATCTGAATTTGAATCTGCATCCAAATCTGATGACGACTCATAATTTTCTTCTGAATCACATTCATATTCACATTCTTGAATTAGAAATCTCCAGATAACTGTATCTAAAAATAAACAGTTTGGAAAACTTCTGCTACGTTTCAATTTTGATCTAAATTTTTTAACCAGTTCATTTTTTATGATTCTTTCAGTCTGTACATTTGGCCCACGTTCTAAATAAGAAACACTTTTCCAAGATTTCAGTGACTTCAAATCCTCAAATATACTATTTTTGGATTTTTTTGGAGGGTTGTACACAAAATTATCAGTAAGAGAATTTCTCCGATATTTTATTTTAGTAGATTTATTAACACTGTTTGATCTAATCCGTTTAGGTGGTAGATTCCAATCTACTTTTTCAAGTTCAGAGAACACATCTTGTTCACTTTCACTTAGAAACTCATTGATTTTAATTCTTGTACCAGAAACACAATCAATTTTATCTTGTACATTTAACTTATCACATTCTTCTAAAAAATTAATAGATGTAGTTTTTTTATGTACATTTGACTCATCACATCCCTCTAAAATATTAATGCGTGTAGAGTTTTCTTGTACATTTGTGTTGTCACATCCTTCTAAAAAATTAACAGATGTTTTTATTTGTACATTTGAGTTATCAAATTCTTCTAAAAAATTATCAGATTTAGTGTTTTCTTGTACATTCGAGTTATTACATTCTTCTAAAAAATTAACAGTTTTAGTGTTTTCTTGTACATTTGAGTTATTACATCCTTCTGAAAAATTAATAGGTGTAGTGTTTTCTTGATCGATTAATGTATCACATCCTTCTGAAGTAAACTGTGATGATTTTACTGTATCATCAAATCGTGATAAAGTTATACACTTAAAATCATTACCATCGCCTGGAAATAACATGATTGGTGATAATGATCTCTCACTAGAATTAGGAATATTTTCATTTATTTTTTTAGTTAAAGATTTTATTACTTCACTAGAAGACAACTTTGCATGCTGTCTTGGACTTAATTTGGGCGATTCTGAATCATTAATCTTATCATTGTTCAATGTTGTTGCACGTGGCTTCTTTAAAACAGTGGAACCTTGTTTTGTTCTTTTTCGTTTTTTTGCTGGAGCTGAATTTGCCACAATTGGTGGTATTTGAATAGTAGTTGATGTTAATTCATTTTTTCTCGGTCTTCCTCGACCTCTTTTTATAACTTTTGGTTGATCAGTATTTTTAGGTTCAACAGCAGCAATTGGATTTGTCTTAACTGGATCTTGATTACCAATTTTTGAAATTACTGATGTATTATCAGTAATATTGTTACTTCTTTTTTTGGGTCTACCCCTTTTTCTTTTTACTGGTACAGAATCATCATCAAATTTGTCTACAACAACATAACAATGGCTTTCACAGTTTGAATTAGCATCAGTTTTTTTATCGGTTTTTCTAGTGTCATCTGTATGTTTATTAATTTGATTAACTATACTATTTGCATGTGAAACGTCCATTGTAAATATCTTATTGATTTTTTCAGATTTAGATAAATTATTTACAGGTAGAGTATTTTTATTAGTAGAATTTTCTAACGCTAACTCCAATTGACTTGTACGGGTCCATTGGGATTTAACTTTCACTGGTTTGTTATAATCATCAATTTTTGGTACAAAATTAATCAAATTAACAGTAGAAAAATTGTGTAATTTATAATTTGAAGTTATGTTTTTATCAGGTGTGTGAGTTGTAGTTAAATAATCAATAAGTCTTTGTTTTCTAGTTGGTAGACTTGATTTAGAATCAATAATAGAATGGTTTTCATCTATCAATTCTATATCAGAAGATGAATTTCTTTTATTTGATGGTTTTTCAACTTGCTTGTTATTGTGTATCATTAAATCATATTCTGTGCAAGATTCATCCATATTAGCTCATAGATAAATCCTAAAACAAATAATAATAAAAAAATAGATGGTTAAATAATGATGAAAACATAATATATTAATGTAAAAAATCAACAATTAGTTAATCATCAATAGTAATAAAATTATTGTCCATCTGTCTTATCCTTGATAGTCTTTACAAGTATACAGAATTATAGGTAATTATTTAATCAAGTAATGGTGTAATGCCTACTTTTTTTAACACTATTTTTTAAACCATGGATTTTTAAACTTTTATAAAAGCCTTTATTTACCTCAAAAAGAGCCAACATATTTTGTTAATATTATCATGTGATGTCTAAAAAATTCATTAATATATGTTATGTAGAGAATGTCTGATTTGTAGGTAAAATCTCCTTGACATTTTAATAATTATTTACTTAATGGATAACTATAATTAATACAAATTTAACGGACAAAAGTTTTACAGTACCTTAGTCTGTGTTGATCTACTAAAGAATTTCTTTGAAGAATAAATTATTATTAGTTTTCTATAAACTTTTAAATTATTTAAACAATAATTAAACTTAACAGTATAAATATAATATGTATATACCCATTAATGTCACTATTATTTATTGTATAGATTAAATTAGCAAATCCACTTGACATAGTACAAAATATACGTGTAGCAATAGTAGCTAGTAGCATCATACATGAAACAAAATAGTGGTATAGTCAATATAACAATTTTCACATACAACTTAAATATATTTCGAAATAAACAAAGTAGGTATCTATTTATATTTAATTTTTCTGAGAAAGCTGCAAATTCAAAATCTGATTTAACACAAATTTGTTTCATAATATTTACAACTCAAATCCTAAAGTGTATGTTGAAAGTTTAAAAATTTCACTGATTTTTGCATATTATTTAAAGATATTATGCACATATTGATGCATACTTTGTAAATAAATCATGGCAATAAAAATAAACTACTAAAAATCAAATCTGATAATATATATCCTTCACGCGCACTCCTCATGGTCACTTTATTTTTAATCACACTATAGATTTAATAATTATTTTTTATTGTGTAGGTACATTGTTGTAAACTATTATAATTCCGAATTTTGAGAAATTATCCATTTTTAAAGTTAATTCACATATATGTATAAATACGTGTATTTAAATATAAAAAAATATTAAATTAAAATTATTTAAGATTTTTTTGGTGCTAATGTTTCATTGGTTTTTAGTGCACACACTTAAAAATAAGAACAGAAATACATTAGAATCGTAACTTACCTAATTAAAACTTTTAATATTTTCAATAATTTTTATTATTTTAAGTTACATAATAATAGGGCCTGGGATTTTAATGTCCTAAAAATTCTGAATGATTGAAAATAAAACACATTTTTTTATAATTTTGTTATCAATTCTAATATAAATTTGGTATACCTAAACAATAATATACATTTTACTCTGACTAAACTGATCGTTTTTGGATTATTTTTTAATCAGGAAAAACCTAATGGAAAAAAAAATGAAATGTATATATTTGATTCATGAACTTCCGATCCCAAATAATAATTATCAGTGTCGGACTGGCTCAAAAAGGCCCAGTCCGCGATTTGGATAAAGGGCCCCCGACAAGCAAATGGCTAATGGACAATTTGTATTGAAAAAAAATTGTTTATTTATGTACATGAAAATTGGATTGCCATCTTAAACATTTATCATACAGCCATATAACTAAATTAAATGTAAATTAGGTATTTCAGTTAAAAGTATTAATGCATATTATACTAAACTTTAGAGGACCATAGTGAATAAAAATTGATCATTTGACTGTCAAAATGTTCAAAAAAAAGCTTTACCAGAATCCATAAAAAAATATAGTTGTTACTGATCACTATTTAAAAAATAAAGTCAATTTTACTATTAGTACAACTGCGCTTTAAAAAATTTTGAAAATGTTATAAAAAAATTGCTGTTAAAAATAAAGAAACATGTCTCTTTTTGTTTTAACGAAATTCCATAATCCATATCATAATTATCAAAAAAAAAAAACCCGCGTACAATGACATAAGATACATTTTGTACCTATTTTTTTTGTTTAGCAAAAAATTATGCAATTATAATATAAAGTCTCTAATATGTAATTATACAATTAGTTTGAAGTTAAAGTTGAAAGGGGGCCCACTAATAGTGTACGGTGTCCCGGGGCTCAATTGATCCTTAATCCAGGCTTGACCAAGTCATAGGTACACATAAGCCTGTATAAATATAGTATAATATTATTTAATAATTAATAGTCACAACAATTGTGCACTATTTATAATCATTGATACATATTTGCATGTAGAATTATAATGATAATGTCATTATTTTAATAATTATTGAGAATTTCTCAAAATTGTAAATAAAAATACATTTTCTGATTTGGAAAAAAATGCTTGTTTCGTATTTCTATTTACTCTAAACGAATAATAATAATATTAATAGGTACAAAATTAGGGACCCCAATTACCACAATTAAGCTGGGGCGCCGTCCGCAATTGCAGATCAGCGGTCCGGGCCAGTCCGACTCTGATAGTTATGATTTTTTACCAATTTTATAGGAACACTTGAATGGACTAACAATGTTGTCTGTGCATCAGGACAGTGAATACGTAGAGACATTTTAACAAAAAAAAAAAAGAAAGATGGACTTTATATTATGAATAATACATTAAGGGCTTTTATTACAGTCTCGCTAAATTATTTTTATACTATAGTTAGGCTAGCTTGTAGTTAAGCGTGGTGAGGACTTTGATGGCGAGTTTAGAATAAAATATTATTACAATGTTACCATTGGTTCTATTCATCAGTTAATTAATCTCAAACATAACAGCGATTTTCATTGGATATTGAAATTAGCTGTTATGCTATAACCGATAATGAAACATAGATTTAAATAACACTGTAGACTAATGCTATCTTAAAATTGCGTGTTTATATATAGTTAATAACTGTTATTAGATATTTTGTAATAGGTAGGTATATTTTATATTAATATGAACAGAGCTTAAAGAGATGGACAGGGAAATTTCTCTCCTCAGTGCTATTGGCGCAAATCACAGAATCTAGCACCCCGAGAATCTCATAATTATTTTAAATAATAATAATTATAATCTTTAAAATCGACTACATATATACATCCTAAAATATGAATTAAAAGTTCTAATTATAAAACGTATAAATATCTATCAAGCAGTATTAAAGAAATACTATACTTCAAATATGACCAATATATTGTTATTGTATTATGCGAATTAGTCACAGGCAAACAATAAGTATCCAATATTCTAATCAAAATGATTTTCTGTGCACCAACCAAGCAATCTTTTTCTACAGCCTTCACTCAACAATATGGGGTTAGTACCCTTGTCCTAAACCTTCATAGGTCTCTGGCTCCCTCCTCTCATTTATCTGCTATTTTCGTGATATTCCTAATTCGTGCCATCTTCGTTCTCCCCATTCCTCTCTTCCTTTTACATTTAGTTCCATCAATTTCTTGATAACTTCTTCCAAAATTATAAAATATCACTGAAATATGAGATGTTTACTGAAACAACCGTAGTACTTAAAGAAAAAACACAGATAATTTTTAGTGATATGCACGATGATTCATCGGCAATCATTTTTAAACCTGAGTGGCGGAAGAATACTTTCTTAGTAGGCATCAACTAGACCAGTACCTAATTTTATTTTATTTTATTCCTAGGCATAAATCCTTTTTCTATAAGACAAACTTAATATAATTATTATCCAATTAAACAATTGGTCATTATTATGGCAATATTGATATTAACTACATTTTAAATTAATACATTATAATGTTGATTTTAAATACTTTACTACACTGATAATTAGTAATAATTAAATCAAATATTTCATGCTACCTAAAGTCCTAAATATCACATTTTCTATAGTTTTTAGTGGTTTGTAAGTTCAATAAAAATACCTTAATAATGTAATATAACTAAATGTTAAGTATTAGTTATTAGTTATTACGTAAAATTGTACAAATATGAGCTTATAAATAAAAATAAATATAAAATCTCAACAATTAAAAATTAGTAATTATTAGGTACTTATTGAAGATAACTTTTTAAACTATTGACAACTGTTATTTTTAACTGGTTTAGGTAATGAATTTAATACGTAAGTAATTACTTATAACTAGGATAATATCAAAAACTTATTGATATAATCTATACCTTCTAATATTATGAAGCTGAAGAACGAGCTGAAGAGTTTGTATATTTGAACGCATAAATCTCCGAAACTACTGGGCCGATTTCAATAAAAGTTATATCAATAGTTTCCTTGAGACTTCGGGGATGGTTTTAGCTTATTTACTCAATCTCTGTTACTTTAGGATAACGCACACAAGAATTTCATTTTGGTTCACGAAAATCAAATAATTTTTATTTTATATGCAGATTTGCAATTGTTTAAGGAAATAAAATTACAAAAAAAATTGAATTAACTAGGTCAAACTGTTATGCATGTCATATGGATTTTTTTTTATAATAATAAATAATAATAATATATATTTTTAAAAACAAACAGTTAATAATAATACAATACTTTAATTATATTACATTAATTATAATTGTTTGTACACCCTCTTTAAGCTAATGATTGAATTTAAGGTGGTGGGTTTATAAAATAGTTAGGTACATAACCAATTTCTATAAATACTTAGGTAGTTAATACTTAAATAATATTATATTATAAATACATTATATTTTGATAGATTCATACTAAATTAATCTTCCTTGTAGAATATTTAAAATGATTATAATTAATGAACAGATTAATATTTATTTCTATTTGTCTGCAAAGTGAAATTGCAGAGTATATATATATTTTTTAAATCTAGTAATTATGGTTACAAGGTTAATACATTTTATGTTTAAAACTCAATAGTTAAGTATATTTAGTGAGGAGTTTATCAAAGTTTAAGACATTTAATTCTTTATAAATTAGTAGGTACAAGTAAGAATAGGAACTTTTAAGATAAATTTAATAATTTAATTCATAGTTGATTTTAATTTGTTCAAGTGGATTTCAAGTGGAAATCTATGATTTCACAATTTTAAATACTTTATTAGGTAGCTTTACAGTATAATTTTTCAATACTTTTTTCGTGAATGAGAGCAGTATCATCCGCAGTATTTAATTTATTGTTTATTATTCAAATGTACAACAAGAGGCAATGTCTTAAGCTTAAAGACTCAAGAACTAGACAACCGATTTTTACCTACTAAGTTTCAGTGATTGTTCTTAGAGATATCAGGAAAGTCTTGAAAGTAGTTTTAACCGCGTTCATACATATATCATGAGCTATATCCAATTCAATGATCGGATTGCCCATACCGTAAGAATTAGTTCTGAAAGCGAGAAAAACTGATGCCGATTTGAACTTTAACTGAGCTACACTAAAATTGAAATATATCGATATAGGTTAAATTTTATGTTTGATCATTTTTTCCCAGGCAAAGTTGGGTTAGACAGTTAGAAACTATATTTATAAATACCTATACACTTGATTAGTAGATATTACTTTCATCGAGTATTAGGTAATATTATATGTGTAACTTTTAAAATACCTATCATAAATGTGGTGCAGAAAAATATTTTAATTATGAACCCACCAATACTCTGACGACTGACTTCCTTTGGAAATTCCCGCCAGAAAATTCTTTACTAAGGGCCGTTCTTAACAGGTCCGGTAAAGTATCGGTTAATGCTAACCGACTGATAACATATTTTATTACCGGAAAAATTTGGCCGGTTAAGTGTCAATTAACTTTAACCGGACATTGTAAGAACGGCCCTTAATCTCCTAGTTGTACCTAATAATTAGAATAAAAAAC
The DNA here is from genome assembly GCF_005508785.2 of Acyrthosiphon pisum. NCBI lineage: Eukaryota > Metazoa > Arthropoda > Insecta > Hemiptera > Aphididae > Acyrthosiphon > Acyrthosiphon pisum. The sequence continues at coordinate 70,294,635 of NC_042493.1, read as the reverse complement.
CGATCCTTGTTTGACAATTATAATTTTATAGATACTTGTTTAATAAACAAAAAATAATAGAATATACACTTTTGAAAACAGAAACTATTGGTATACAAACGAGTGTACAAATTTGTATGATTTTCTGGTGGTGCATGTAAACTTGCACTACCCAATTTACGCCACTGCTTGTAGATAGGTACATTAATTATAATGCATATTATGTAAAATGATTTTGACAATTTTATTTTAGGATTTTTAGAATTTCACTTATGAATATTTACTGAATACATAACAATAATAACATCATAGATGCTATTCATCTTAAATGGTATGTTTACCCAACTTGTATGATTTTTTTCTCAACAGCCCACCATGTATATAACTCAAACATGCATAGACGTTACAAATTTTAAAGTGTGTTGATTGAACACAATGATAGCTGTGCATAAAGAGCCTGTAAATTATTTTTTGGAAAGTGTAGCTGACGATATCAAACTGACTTAAAAATCATTTGAAATCTAGTCTGTTTGCAGAATAATATAATTATTAGGAAATCACTATTTGGTATACAGAAGGCTGTTCCCGGGGCTGTTCCACTAATGATAACTAACCGACTACAGATATACAACAAATAAATGTAACACAACAATCACAAACTGATGGAGACTACGGAAGAACCAAATAATGGTAATTTGTTATGGTAGATACGTTGAGATGGTATAACATGCCACAAACATTGTCGATAACGATTTATTGAACTACCCGCCAGGTTGACGGCAGTCAAAGACTACCACAGCAGTAGAACAGCATGTCAGTGAATGATCGTTAACGTTTCACATTGGCGACTGTCACTTGGAAGTGCAATCACGACCACAGGATAACATCTATCTACATCTTAAATACACTGTTTGACAATCACCTGAATTCCGATGGGTCCGACGAATGACGCACCAACGCCGGTGCACCGGTCGAAAGTCGCCATAACTGCCGCCGATGCACGAAAGCCACGGTGAAGTACACGGTTATTATTCACGGAGACGGTACTCAACGGTACTGGCGTCAGGGTGGTCCGGTGTTGGAGATCAAAACACGTTACAACGACGGACTACACAGTGGAAGTGTGGAAGAGACGCAGACCAGTGACAACGGGTGGTGATGGTATTTGCGCCGTGTTTCCACTTGCCGCCGCGGAATCGAAACGACCGTCTGTGTACACTAACGACTGATAACGCTCCGACGCCGACGGTACGAACGTCCAATTCTTAATGGTAGGTCGCGGCGCGCGGCGGTGGACACTGGTGCGCGGAAAGGGTCCGAACGCTCGCGCGTGCCGCGTGCGTATGCGTGTGCTAAGAGCATGCGCACCGCCGTCCGTCAACATAAACCACGGCTATGGGCCTATGGCCTGTTACCCGGTTACCAACGTGTTCGTCGTATCGTCCATAATTTGCATAATAATCATCTATATCTGTGATTTGTTGTACCACCACCACGAATATACAGTATACGAAACGAATTTGTGATAATTGAAACCCGCAACGTGAGAAGGTGCTTGTTTCAGATTCAACATTTGATACTCTACCTTTCCTTCCGTATCCAGTATATTATCTTAATTCGTGACCGCCACCCATCACTAGGGCACTATTATAGATACAGGTATGCTACGTCGCCATTATGCGACTAATAACGTTATGTGAATTTGAATTTCTCCCCCTTTATTTTATCATTGATAAATGAGTCGCAAAATGGTGGCATGCATACCCATTCTATGTAGAGCCTTACCATCATACATGGCTATACCATAGAACAATGCTATACTGGCCAGTGGCCTTGGCGACATTTGTTGTCTTTTTGTACGATGACGATAGTTGTAGAATTTAGATGAAAATAAATAATAATAATAATAATAATAATAATGACGGAGGCGTGATTGAACTTTTTTTTTTCCACTAGAGACAAGACAACAAATTATGGATTTTTATGTGCTGTAAATAGTTTTTTTTCCGAAAAAAAAAATAAAATTGTTATATTATTTTTTTTGTATATTTTAATATTTATCATACGCCGATTTTAGACTGGGCAATTGCCTATAAAAAAAGTAGTGCTACTACCATAGACAATTGTAATGCACTAATGCATTACATGGAAATAAATAATGGGGTGGAGGGTCTGGACATTTTTTTTACAATTATTTTATACTATTTATATTTTTTTACAAATTAAATTGTGTACCGCATTTAACTATAAATAATTATTGTGCCAGTCGCGACCGACGCCTTAGTCGCCTGGCCACTCCGTCCCCATTTATTATTTTATTATACATACTATTACTTATTACTTATTAGTATTTATTATTTACATATTTACCACCCCTATTTTACGGGTTGATATTATAATAAAATGTGAGGGCAACTGGTGTATTTTGTTCTATGTAGTTTGGGGAAATTGGTATAAAAAAAAGGTACTTCTGAGGGCAACTTGGTACATGTCCCTTACAAACAATTACTATATCTAATAGCAATATAAATAAATAATAAAAAAAAAACCGGTAAGTGGATGTTACTCTGCTGTACAGTGTACATTAGGTTAAGAGAGGATCACTGTATAATGGATGGTAATTGGTATTAAATTTGAATTCAATGATGTAATATTCATAAATGGAATATCTTTTTTCAGTTAGTTATAACATATAAGACTCAAATAATTTCAAGCACACATCTATAAATTGAAAAGAATTATACACACGTGATATTATTGATCTTTAAACAATGTTTAAAATGTATTCATCATTTATAAAAATCTCTATTAAAATATTTTTTAATTTATTTAATGAAAAAAATATAAATCACACATCAATGGATGTTTTAAGTATTTCTATACTAACTAGATATAAAAAATAAAATATGTATTAATTGTTTTTAATTTATAATAATAGTAACATTAGAATTTCTAAATATCAAAAGATGTTTTCCACACATAAACCAAACGATCTTTACCAACAGTTGCAATCATACTTCCATCATTAGAAACATCCATATCTAATAAACCACCTTTAACATATTAATAATAATATAATTATTGTAAAATTATGTAAATACAAATATAATTGTTAGAAATTAATTCATAGGCAATAGAATATTATTATGTGTTTGATTTTTATTTTATCTATTACCTATTTATTAATTACATTCATTATTCTAAATTTAAAATAACAACTATTTACCAGGATGTGTCTGGATTTTGTTAATAAGTTCAAATTTTTCTAAGTCCCACAAATACAAGATTCCATTTTCACCACCAACAAAAACATGATATCCATCCCACGCTAATGTCCTATAAAAATATAAATTTTAATTTATTAATAATTGAATTTATATTATAATTATAATACTTACACAATAATAAAAAATAAAAATGTTTTAAACAAATAAAATCTTATGTAAATAGTATACTGTTGCATACATAGGTACATAATATTTATATATAAAGTAACAAAAACAATAATTTTTACTTGATGATTTGACATATTTTAAGACTTAAAATAATACCCTAAATTCTAATGTATATGTAAGTAGATTTACAAAGAGACAAATTTTACTTTAATGGACATTGAAGAGTATTAGTGTAAAGTTCTAATCCACTATCGGAATCAAACACTTTGAAACAGCAATCATCAGAACATGAAAGAAGTTTTGAGCAATCACGACTAAAACTCATTTTATTTACACTGTCTGCATGTCCTGTAATTCAATCAATTGCAGTTGCTTAGTATTTCAATATATATTATGTAAGTATAATGATTAATGACATTTACTTAGGTATACCTGGTAACTGTTGAATAAACGAATAGTCAAAAAATGACCACAGAAAAATTTCACCTACATTAGTTCCAGTTGCCAACAATTTGTTATCTCTGTAACATATGCAAATTATATTTATATTAAGAACTAAACAATTATAAAAATTTAGCAATATGTTTTTTTTTTTTGTTAAAGATGTTATTGACTATGTACAAATAATATAATAAAGTAACAATATTTAAATACCACATATTTTTGTAATATTGTATTAATTTGTTTTAGGTATTAGTATATTTTAAACGTTATGGGTTTTAATATATTGGCAACATATTTTGTGTTTGTAATGTTATTAAGTTATCATAATTTTAAAGCAACCATTCTCTAATCAATGAACTGGTTAAAATAACCCTTGCCCTCACCAAAAACCCTAAGTACTAGTTTTGTTTATACAAAGATTATTATCACTTACATAGAAAGAGCTAAACTTGTAACTTTATTTTCATGTTCCAGTTCAGCTTTAAGAGAAGTTATCAACTCAATTTTGGTCCAAGGAGCTTGTGGAGCCTTCCAAATACGCGCAGTACAATCTAAAGAACCAGTTATTAAGAATCCATTTTTAGACCATGCTAAACAAGATATGGAATCTTCATGAGCTCTAAAATCATCGGTAATACGACAACAGTCAATATCATAAACAATCCTATTAGTTAAAAAATAATTATTAGTTCAGATATTAAATCATTAATAATTTTTCATAAGAAATGATTATAATTACAAAGACCCATGCATGGTAGCAATCAGTGCTGTTGATGTATAATTTGACGGTAAAATTATATCATTAAATTTAACTGGAAAACCCTGTACGATAACACTTCTAATTTGTTTTTGAGTTAATATGCAATGAACCTTAAGCATAGCATCATATCCAACTGACCAAACTGTTTGCATGTCTTCACTAAATTTAACACTTGTAGCTATATCTCTATGTATAGTGGTAGTGAATAATTTTAATACATTCAAATTTTTCCAATTCCAGTACTGTTCTATATTTGGTAAAATTCCTGATAAAAAATATTATGTCAATAAATAGTATAAAATTGTTAACTATTATTTAATAATATAACAGTCAAATAAAATGTAATATTACCAAACTTTTGAAAATCTTTAATTAATAAACATGTTTTGGGTGGATGTGGCTTTTCAAATATTTGTTTTGGTATTTGTCCAAACTCCATAATTTGCACCTCTAATGCATGTCTTTGATTCCAGTCTCGAACATTGTTTAAATCAACAGCTCCCTCATAACATAAGTAGTAGAACACTAGTAATAAAACATTATTATAATGATTAATAATATAATGTGACTTTAATGTGAATAAAGTAATCAGATTGTTTAAAAAATTTTGTTATTTATTGTTAATACTTGAATAAATTATACCATTATTTGCTTTAATTGCTTCCGTTCCATTTTGTTTATAACCAAAAATAAGATCTATCCAATGGTGTAAATGATTGGACACATAATCACTTTCTAGAGCTTGTCTCAATTTAGAAATGACGTCTACAGGACCTGATTGACATGTAAAATAATTTTATAATTATTAAAATATATAAACGTTAAAATGTATCTTTGACTTACTATTTGCCCATTGTGGAAGTTCAACATCACCAACTTTGCGGCCATCATGTCTAGTACCAAAATCAATAGCATATTTATTAGTTAAAAAATCACCGCATTGATCAGTGTCATAAAATTCTGGAACCAGCTCTTTAAAGTCTGACATATTGTTTAACACATTTCTCCAAGCATCTGATATACTTTAAAAAAAAAGAAAATATTTTATATATAATTGTATCTTTTTGTAGAATTTTGTATCTCAAAATAATTGGTTCAATTTAAGAGAATAATTCACAATAATTTGGTTTTATGTCTTAAGCCCACAAATTAGGATCAATATTGGTGACAATGTTGGAAACATTCATCCTCGGTCTCAATGTGGCTTACGCATTATAATACCACATTATTTAATATATTATAACTGAACAAAAAAGCTAAAACCAAATTATTCGAACATACTCTAATACTGCCTTACTAAGCAAGGGAGCTGTAACTTGAAAGAAAAGTGTAAGCTAAAACATCTAATAAATATAAAAATGTGTACATTTCCTGTAGAAAAAACATATTATGAAAATATATAAATATACATTTAGTGTTCTATGCCATACATAAAAAAATTGTTTTGGTATACTAAGTAAGAACATAGTATTTACTAATTTATAAGCATCAACACTAATAAATGTTTTTTATAAATATAATATATTTTTTGTTTTGCATTTCCATATCTTATCCAAGTAAAGGTGTTATTGCTGAGCAATAAATATTTTTTTTTCAGGTTATGGCATTTTGTATTAATGGATTCTAAACTGTTCTTTTTCATTAAAAACTGAAAAGTTTATTATTTTAATTTGTGAATTACATTAAGATGATGATGATCTGATTGTTGTTTAATATTTTATTCACAATTATTGTGAGTTCTACATTAATTTATTTAAAGAATCCTAAGAATTGTTTATTTACGATCCAGAAGTCAATTCCTACCACACAAAGTAAAAAATAAATAGAAAATTACAGGTATTATAATATCATTAAATAAAATGAAAATTATGAATTATATTGATTTTTTATGAATGGGTCAACTTTAAATTACAACAAAAACTTAGTAAATCAACAAACCGTGTTTTACTAAACAACAAAAAGTGTCTATAAAAGTTGTTTGAGATAAATGTTTTTTTGAAGAGGAATATTCAGAGCTTGATTTTTAACGAAAAATATCCAGAATGACTGCACTTCAACCATTGAATGGACCTTGTGGTATTCCTGTAGAAAAACGAAACAACATTCTCAAAAATATAAATAAGTCGGTCTACAAAATAGGAAACAGTTTTGGAAATATAATAAATATATGAGTTATAATTAAAATATTGAACATGATCTTTTTTAATTTTAATATTATACATAATGATGATGGTTTTGTGATGATAATATTTTAATTAGATATAACTTTAAACAATTTGAAAAATCTTTTTTCTAGGTAATGCTGACAATTATAGTCATAAGATTATAACTATTATATTTCATGTTATACCATTAGGTACATACATTTGTTTATAGCAAAAGTATAGAAGATTAGATTTATAATTGCTCATCAAAATGTTATTTATTTAATATTAACTACCTTACGTCATTTATACATAGTGAATAGAAATTTATAAGGCTTATTTGCTAAGTAATAACATAAAAAAAACTTGTGTTTCTGCAATTAGTGATTAAAACATTTTTATTGTTATTCCATTACATTTTTTATGGAAAAATTAATAAAATATTTTATATACTAAATCAAACAGAATAGCACATAGGTTTAAACAAATAAAATTACAAAATTGTTTTTTTTTTTTTTTATCAAAACTAATTCATTAGTTTGTACGGCAATTTTGCTTAGCAGGCAGAATATTAATTGAAGCTCATTTTTAAGGAATATGAGTGCATAGTAGTTTTAAGTGTTACTTAACCATTAAGTATAATACCTGTTAAACATTCGGTCTGGATGATCAAATCTACCATTTTGCAAACACAACATATATTGAGGATATTTACGTACTAAATAAAACAAAACAAATCCAGGAGTTGAATAATGAGATCCATATAAGAATTTAGGTGCATTCATTTCATTGTATCTATCCTATAAAGTTAAGTACATTAGTTAATAGATACATTCAAAAATTGTATTATGTATTATTATATTAATATAATGTCAGTTGTTATTTAAGACCTGGAGTTTTAATAATCTTTCTGGATTCAAGGCGCCAATTGGTTTGGTAAGATCACGGAATGTATTTGAGTTAGTTAAATCTAGGGTAGGTGATGAGTAATCTGCTACAACCCACGGAAAAACAGGATACTGTGTCAGATCATTAACAGTTCTATCAGCCAAACTAAAATATTATACAAATTTATTTACATGATAAATTTTCCTCATAGTATAGGACTGATCTAATTTATTTTAGTAAACATAAATAATAGTAAACAAATCAAAATAAATTATTTTTATAATTTTAAAATATCAACTTAAGAAATTAAAGTTGAATGTATTATACCTTGATAATATTTTATATTTATATGTAAACTATTTTCTTATTATAAAAATTATGTTATAATATATTAAGTTTTGTAAACCTATACATATATAATATATAAATATAACTAAACACCAAATTATAAAATATAAATAAATACCTGTTTAAGTACAGTAAATAATCATAGTTAGACAAAGCGCCATTTTGCCATTTTAGTGTCATGATGCATCTTTCGCGTTTTTCCATTTTCACTTTTGACTGATTTAATAAATTATCGTAAAGATTATCTCGTATTTCAGTATTTTTAAATGTCAAGTACAGTTGTTTGTTGGGTTCATATTCAAATTCTAAACCCTAAAATAAAATTACATAAATATATATTTCTATAAAAATAAAAATAGAAAACTTAATAATTGTTCTACACAATTTAAATTCTACAAGCAAATATATATTTTATAATTTTGTCAAATATTGATGAGCACTAAATACAATAGAATATGACTTGTGTAAAACAATAACTATAGTAAATAAATAATAAATTACATTCCTAATAATTACCAAGGCTGGGCAAGTAAGTTACATATTTTAACTCAGTTAAATTAAATATTTATTTTTTTAACTACTAAAGACATTTTGAACAAATTAATTAAGTTAATAATCCCGTCTACATGGGTAACTTAAATCAATTAAATAAGGTTATTTATTTAAAAAAAAATGTTTGTATATTTAAGTATGTGAATATTACTTAGATATTGTAATATAATATACCTACCTAATACAATATTTGGAACCATATATTATGTGAATAAACCCCATATAAAAATATTATTCATGGGGGAAATATCTAAATATAAATTTGAGTATACATGTACTTACTGTATTTTTCAACAATTATAATTTATTAATAAAAAGATATACTAGTTTTACGATGTATAGACTTACAATCAAATATTATATATTTAGAAATGATGATCTTAATTATATTAAGTAAACATCTCTTTTATAGATAATAAAATCACATTATATTTGTTTTATTTACATAAGACATCTAGACTAAATGTTGAAACAAACAACAACTTGGAAGGTTTATAGAAGTAAATGCTAAGTAGTGAAAAAGTAGTAGTACTAATTTAACTGAAGCAGTTTAATGAGTGGGAAATTAAAAATACAGTAAAAATGTTTTATATACATTACACATAGGTACATGATGAGTATAAATTTAAATGACTACAATCCATAATAATCATATCAATAAGTAATATGAATATAATTTGTCTATTGATGTCTTTATACGGGTTACTTGTGTTACATTTGTATGACTATATTATTAGTAATTCATTTTATATATTAGTATTATACATATGAAATTCTTCATAAAAACTTTTAACATTATTTTTCCAAAAATATTTGCTATATTCTACTAACTTATTATAAATGGTAATAAACAAAAATGATACTCTGGATAATTTAGAAATTAAAAATGTATTTATTTATAAATATTAAAAAAATATATAAATTGAATTAAAGTTAACATAGATGCAAATGAGTAAATAATTATTACTAACTAACATAACTTCTAACTTATTAACTCGTTAATGCCCAACTTTGCTAATTAGTAATTGTAAATTATTTAATGGTGATCTAACTAACTAATATTGTGATTATAGGTGATATATTTTATGCTATGATTTATAAATCCTAAAATAAATTTTTAAATATGATTTTAGCAAAAGTTTAAAAAAAAGTATTTTATAAGTATGTTATAAGGATATAAAAAGGTTCAAAGCTTAGAGTGTAATCCAAAATAAATTGTATATTTACTATGTTTTACCTAAAATAAAACAATTTTATAAGCATAGAATAATATAATGCACATAAACATGAACAATATTTGTTGTAACAATTATCATTATTGTAGTCATATTTAATTAAAATTCCAATAGGTTATTTATTTTAATTAAAAAATAAAATTGTATTGTTAATACTAATGTATTACAACAATAATGTGAATTTATACAACATCCTATTGTTTTAATATTTTATTTCTATTAACTTTAATTTTAATTATAAAACATTGTTGTTTATTAGAATAAACTTTACAATTTATTATTTAATTCCTAATTTATCAGGAAATGTATAAATATATAGTTTTAATTTGAAAATACTTTTTTTTGTACTAATATGAAATAACTAATATATCATTAAATTTGCCATGCAATGAAGATTAGGCTGAAAACCAGATACATACAGCTATTAACCAAAAGATTCATGGTGAATATTTTCAGCAACATATTTTCCTTCAATATAATGTCTTGGTTATTAAATTAAATTAATAGTAAGGGGAAAATTATAATTAAACAAATTAATTATTAATGCTTTAACAAAATAAATTTCTTAAAGAACTATCTTAAGAATTAGATTGGAAAGTATAAAATAATGCCATGTTAAATCAAGTTGCTGTAAAAAAATAAATATTATTAGGTACAATACTATGATTAATAATTTATTAGTACAAATTTATTAATACTTACAACTTGTTGTAGCAGAAATCTTCTTTTAATTATTCGCTTTATTTCTGACAACTTAATTTTTAAATATAAAGTCTAAAATCATACAAATATTTGTAATATGTTATTTTAATATTTAAATATATTCAGGGTGTAACAAAATTATTATTATTTTATTTGGCAGGTCATTCAGTTACACATTGTTTAATATGTATTCAATAATTTACAAGGCAACCACACATACATTTACATCAGAAATAGTAAAAACATTAAAAATATAACTTACCGTCTCATTATTGTTGAAAGGCTGGAAATACACGTGTAAACTAGTCAATACTATTCTTCCAGAATTTATACTAAGAGGTGTTATTTTCTGGCCAACTTCTTCTATTATTATATTTTCACCCAATTCTAACCACGTTGGATCAAATGTAATAAGTGTTTGTCTACCAAATGCTATTGCTGCAGCCTAATAATATTAAAATATATTCAAAGTAGCCAAATTGTGTATTAAATGACATAAACTATTTTTTTTAATCGATTATTTACCATATGTCTATGTTCTGCAGTTTGCAAAGAAGAAGCTCGATGTAGTTGTAATATAAGAGATAGGCAATTCTCCACTCTAGCATATTTTAAATCGATTCTGAATAGTGATAGTTCCTAGAACATTCAATGTATAAATATAAAATGTAATCAATAACAACATATAAATACTTACGTTAACGAACTTGTAAGGTTCCAATACATTATGATCTAACATTTCAATATACTGTTTACTTATTATATTTAATATATTTGAATCTTTGTCTGAACTAATTATATGAAACAAAAATTATAAAAATATAACATTAACAAAAATATAAATGTATTATGCTACAAACATATGGATTTGATTACTAGGTCGGTATTTTTCTTAAATCTTATCTAAGGTCTGATACAATATTGAAAGTGACAATTTCAAACATATTGAGACTACATTTTCTTTTACTCTTAGGATACAATGACAATTATAAATATACACATTCTTTAAAATATGTTATACCAAATACTAAATAATTAAAAAAAAATATTACTATCTATTTAACTAAGTGTCACAAACCTCTTAGTAATGGATCCACATTGTGTAAAGGGTATCTTTAAAATTGGTTTATGATAATCTTTTGGATCAAAAACTAATGATAATGAGCATACTTTAAGTCGTCCACTAAGCCAGGTATCATTCTCAGTAACTGCTAATGAAGCTATGTAATCTTCAAAATAGTACTCTCCGGGTTCCAATAGCAGCAATGAAAATCTATTAAAATATGCATTTATTTATTTATTTTTCATTAGTAAAGAATAATTAATAATAATATCTGCGCCATTCATATGTTAACTACCTAAAAATATGAAAAATAAAGTTTCAATAATTTAACTAAGTTTTGATTTATAACCCTAACAATTGAACTACCTATATTGTGCTTGAAAGTACTTAAATAAATATAATTTTGAATTTACTAATGGCGGGGCCTGTGGGTCAATAATGGGGGGGGGGAAATTGCGATAGGACGAAAGACATGGCATAACATTTATTAAGCTAAGTTCTGCAACTGACTAGCGGCATGAACAACTATGTAGCCTAAATTAAGTCAACAACTACAGAACTGTCAGTTAACTTTACTGTCTAAGGGCCCGTTTTACAATTATAGTTTAAACCTCGGTTACGCTTGAACCACTGATTTTACCGGCCAAATCCGGTGGTGTAACCGGAGTTAAACTATTGTAATACGGGCCCTAAGTTTCTGCAACCATGAGTATTTTGCATCCAAATCTTCTATGCTCATTTGTCTTGCCTCCGTTATATCTTTAATTATTTAATCCAATTTTTCAAATAATTACCTCTCTTTGTTTTCCATAGTAAAGTGATGAAAAACGAAACACAAGTTGTAGTCTAATGTATCATAATATCATACGAGTATCTGACGATACATTATTTGTTGATGATTTTGTAAGACGTAATAGTAATATAATTAGGAAATCAATAATTGTTTACAATTATTTTTTTACTCTCCGTAAGCCATCCAACTACAAATATTGTACCTCAACTATTAATGAAACACGATTCACAAAAACCACTTCCATATTATGTAATATATAATAAACGGTGTACTAACAATAAATTTATATTATTAATTGGGTATCATTCAATATTAATCATAGTTTATCATAGTTCATACTAAATATTATGGTAAAATAAATATTATCTATTTTGTCATGCCGATTACTTAATTACATAATAATAGTTAATACCACAAACGAAGTCAGCATATTGAGATATCTTAGTTCATCAAAATGTTTTTCTTATAAGATAACAATTTATATATTTATCACTTTCCAATGTCTTATCTTAAAACAAACTTCATAATTTATATTATCTGTCATGTATTGCATAAAGCAAAACAAGCTTACATATTATACCTATACACAATATAATTTCTATAGAATTTATATTACTATTATTATCGGTAGGTCGTAGGCACATTATATTATAGGTAATAAAAATAAATAACTATGTTCTCATCTGTACATATAATTATATAATGCCAAAATACTATACACAGTATACACTAAAGATTAATAGTAATTACTAATTTATTACAATATATCTTCCTAATATATAAAAATCTCGTGTCATAATATGGAAAATATTTATCTTCAAACTCCGAAACGGCTTGACCGATTTTTATGAAATTTTGTGAGTACATTAAGTAAGTGTGAGAGAGTGAAGTGATCTATTTTTCATACCACTAGGTCTAACCCGGGGAGGTGCTCAAACGGAGATTTTGAGGTTTACGGTAGACATTTTTGTTCTAAAGCTATCATAATAATAATTATTGGTTGCTATTGGTTAATCGTTATTTAAATTATCATTATTATTATTAATAATTATTAATGACGTATTGATATTAGTATTTTATTTGTATATTGGTTAATCAAGCATGTACATATTGCCGCTCATCGGCGGTGTCTGCAATCCACCGTAGTCGGATTGTCTACCAGGGTGGCTGAATAACACTTACTGTTGCGAGTTATATCCAAAAGGATTTGAACAACCACAATTTTTTAAATAGACAATAGTTGTCAAAATATTATAATATTATATACTTTTAAACTAATATTTTATAGTCTATTGAGCTACATTAAACATACTAACTAAGTCCTATTCATTCATATATATGCATATTATTAAGATATGCTTACCTACTTTACATAATTAGTATTCTATATACCGGCGCATTCGAATTGCGTCCCTAAATTATATTTTGTCCTAGTTGCGTCCGTGGTTTTTTCACGACACATCCGAGTTGCGTCCGGGGTTTTCTCGCAACATGTACGAATTGCGTCCACAGGTTAATAAACTCATATAGATAATCTCAATCGACACATTCGAAATGCGTCCGCGGTTTTCTCGCTACATGTATGAATTGCGTCCACAGGTTAATAAACTCATATAGATGATCTCAATTATCGATATCTGTAAATACTACCTTACAATTTAGTGTTGGAAATTAGTCACATCAGTCACACTTCCACATTCTAGGTTCGACAAATTATCGTATTTTTATATATTTTTATTTATACAATGGAAGATCTTGAAATAATTAAAATGGTTAGTGAAAAAAATAAATTATTATATTGTATTAATGGATACAAATTTTCTTTTCAAACATTTTTAAATGATAATGCTCAGAGGTGGCCTTGTTCAAAACGCTTATGCAAGTGTTATTTTAAAATGAACGAAAATGACGAAATAATTTTTAGTGCTTTAAATCATGAACATGACAAAGACGATGAAAAATTTTTAATCGTCAAAAACTCATAACAAACTGAAACGTAAAGCTCTCGATGGCCCATGTGAAAAGCCATGCAA
>NC_042493.1:70273208-70280012 GCF_005508785.2 Acyrthosiphon pisum | reverse complement strand
TTTTCAACGACGACAAATTTAAAATTTTTAAGTGAGTGTAAAGCTTTATATATCGATGGCACATTTAAAAATGCCCTAAACTTTTCTATCAATTATTTATTATTCATGGTGCTAAATATACTACCTACACTCCTTTAGAATTTTTTTTACTAACGGGCAAGTCTATATCAACATATAAAGATGTGTTTTATAGTTTCTTAGAAAAAATGAACGATTTGAATTTAAATTTTGCACCAAATATAATTTATGCCGACTTTGAACAGCTATACACTCAGCAGTTTCGGATATTTTTCCTGATGTTATACGCAAAGGCTGTAGATTTCACCTAGGACAATCAATCTGGAGAAAAATTCAAAGTCTTGGTGTGTCTACAGTTTTTAAAAATAAATCTGAAGTTTTTCAAGCCATTCAAAATTGTTCAACTTGTTATGATATATTTTGTTGTGATAAACTGAAAAGTGTAACTGATTACTGATCCATCCATTTTTAACATAATATTTTATTATAAAATAATATTTCTATTAAAAATATAGTTAGTATTTAAAAAAAAATATATTTTGTACTATGAGTATTTTTAAATTATTTTGTAAACAATTATTTAGAATTATTTATTAAAACCTTAAAATTAAAGTATCACATCAATCCACTTATTTTCTATATTATACAAGTTTAAGATGATTTACTTCACTTAACTATGTAAGATAAACCTTTTTTAAGTAATTGGTACATTTAATTCATGTAAATGTGATTTATGTAACATTAAGAATCTCTTTACATACAATTCTACTTTAGTTATTTGATTATTTATTTAATAATAAATTGAATATGTTATTGTTAATTTATTCGTAACATAATATAATATTAATAAAAGATAAACAAGTCATTAATATTAAGTTAGAAAGTGAAATAGAGAACTTCTTTAATCTACCTTTATAAATATCGGTTAATTGTATTTGTAACTAGCTTTCCGCCTGTTGCCTGCCCCACCCAACATTTACCGTGCCAACAAAAATTATCATTATGCTATAGGTACTGAGGTTATTTTTTTGTGTGAAAATAGGTTTAAATTTAAAGAAAGAATATCTATTGTTTTCGCATAATATAATGTACTGCCCAAGCATGTTTGTATTTAGCCAATATAAATTTAAACACCTGATAATATTGAGTAATAAAGAGCATGTACAACATATTTCACAAATTTTACTTTTGGTTATTCTCGAGGTTATTCTTCATCAGGGATTCCTTTATTTGATACATCCTGATGGGAAATTCTTAGACACTCTTCTCTTAGACTTTTTGAATGAAGTCATTCCAATAACAGGTTTTAATTTTTTCTTTGATAGCTTTATTTTTTTAGCTAAAAATATAAATTATAACACCTGCCAACAATCCATATCTACTTTATTCAAAAAAAAAATTTAAGGAACACAATAATTTATCAAAACATTTTATACTATATCGATCAATGATTATTGTGGTTTATAATATGTGTAAATTATTTAATATAAATTATTAACATATGACAACAGCGTAGTGAGAAGAGACAAAGAGGAATATATCAATTACCTAGTTGAATTGTATTGTGGCTTTAAGTAATTTATTTATAAACGTAACTAAGTTATTTAAACTAATATTTATTATTTGGTAGATAATAAACTTTTATATAAATGGTTATTGAAATATAAATAATATGAAAAACAAACTTTTTTTTGTAATAATGTTAACACTGCCTCCTTTGTATAACTCAATGTTACGAATATTAACCTATGATCATTTATCAAATTTAAGATCATCAACTTCGTCTATCAAGTAAGATCTAGAAAAATAAACCATAAGTTTTTCTATCAAAGTATGATTTTCTACATCAATATAGCTAGAAATCAACTTTATAAATCTAACACACTCATAAAAAATTATCATTATTCATAAGCCGAATCACTCTAAAAAAAAATGGGTAATTAATAATTACATATTATTGAACATGGTACTGAAAAAATGAAATATTCAAAATGTATTTAAAATATTTATAAATAGTAAATACACTAACAGAAATCTATAAAGATTTTTTCAAAAAAAATTTACTTAAGAGAACGATGTATCCACATATATGAGGTCTCCGTCTTACTAACGCATAATATATCAAAATGTACATCCAGCAGTTCCAATTTTGTATTGTTAGCGTATATATCAGAGTGAATCGACCTAGCTATTATCAAACTTAAATGTAAAAACATTATCTTTGTTCTCTTGTTATATTTTACATACTCATAGGTTATAACTCACTTAAAAAATAAAATATTATTTCAAACCAACAAGAGAACACAGATAATGTTCTTACATTTAAGTTTGATGATAGGTCAATTCACTATGCTATTTAAGCTAACAATACAAAATTGGAATTTCTGGACTTACATTTTGGTATATTATGTGTTAGTAATACGGTGACAACATATATGCAGGTAAAAAGTCCTCTCAAAGTGACAGATAATAAAGAACAGAAATATACAGTAGGTTATATTTTAGACCATATAGAAGTTAAGAATAGAGCAAAAAAAAAAGCGGGCACAAAATAAAACACTAGGTACTATAGAAGTACTCATAGATTATTTAAACATTGCTTTTTTCTTTTTTTTAGGAATTCAACGGAATTTTCTAGTACCAATTCATCAAAAAATCATGAAAACGGAGCAAAACATGAAGGTACTACAATTAAGTACAATGATACTCAAACAGACAATATAAGTAAATATGTTTAAATTCTCTTTAATATAATAGGTACCTTTTACATACATATTACAAAATAAATAACAACAAACATGTATCAGAATCAGTGGCATATTTTCGGAGAGGGAGCTTAACCCTCCCCCCAGAATAGAATAATCTAATTATTAATTCAAAACTCATTTTTATAATACTATACACTTACTTATTTTTTAGACCCTCCCCCTCAAAAAAAAAAATTGAATATATGCCACTGTTTAAAATGTAACGACAATTTTAAATAAATCATTGTTTTTCTACATCATACATTTATTTAGATAAGTTCCTGGATGCGATAAAACAAAAAATTAAAAACATTACAAAAATTAACAACAAAAAAACTAATTCACAAACTGAAACATCCAAACATTCAACATATAAAGTAGTAAAATTAAACCATCAATGTTGTCATCATGGCAAGATTTGTGCATATTGTAATTCTAATTATTGCAACACCAAGGATAAAAACACCAAACACTGTTGCTTTAAATATTGCAAAAATTGTCAATGTTGTTGAATTATTCATAAACTTTATAGTTAGGTATGATTTATAATATTGGTTTTAAAAAAAAAAATATTATTTGTTTCTCATTTAAAGAATAAGAAAATATATTAAAAGATTTTTTATAATGAATATCAATAAGTAATTTAAATTTGGTCATGTAATTTTAATAATCAATTAACAAAATATTAAGCTAAAAAAGTAATAAAAATAAATGTAAAAAGAGTTATAAATCATTAGAAAAATTCTTTTGACAGACCTTTATCATGAATCAAGAATATATTTAAATATCTACCATAAAACAAAATTGTGTACAATTGTATATTATTTACATAAAATAAAAATCAATATTTAAACTTCTCTACTAAGACATAATGGTATTATTTTTGGAAACATATTTAAGAAATCCATGTATAATAATTATGAAATTAAACATTATAGTATTATACTCAAATTTAATAAAAAAATATAATTGATAGTGTAAGTAGTTTTTATATAAGTTTACAGAAATATTAAAGAAAGTTTATTAATTATTTATGAAATACATAATGATGTAGATTTGAAATTGTAATTTAATTTTTTTTTTTAATTTGCCTAGATATATATTATAAATTATAAATTAAATTACCTATAAGTTGATAGTATTGGTTAACAGAATAAAATGGTTGTTGTTTATGACCAGCTTTATTCGCAACAAATTTCAAAGTTTACCTTTATTAACTTAATTATACCCATCACAGTTATTGACAACCTAAAAATAATTATATGTTATTAATTATTATAAGTTAGATTAGATGTGGTGATATAATTTATTAATACAATTTGCAAATTGAAATCAAAAAAAGGTGGGTCACCAGATGTCGCTCTGCTGTACAATACAAGTGGACGGTTACAATGGATGGTATTAAATTTGAATTCAATGATATAATAATATTATTGTGTACGAAAAACGATTCTGAGCTGTGACGGTTTGTCAGTGTGGATATTTTATATTATATTTTTATTGTATTATTAATAATTGTTATTACTTATTACTTATTATTAGTACGGTAGGCAGTAAGTTGAATTAATATTATGAAATTACAACAAAATAACTTAAATTGTTATTCTTGATTACCTATTTAATACGTAATTTTGTTCAAATTTGAACATAAAATAACTATAAAAAAAAAACTGTTTTTATGTGTTTGAGATTTTTTGGGTAGGGAATAACTTATTTACACGAAACCTTGTTTTAAGTTTTCAATCCTTTGCTATAAAAGTTGAACATTTTATAAATATTTTACTACAAAATCATTTTAGATTCTAAGTGGAACGATGAATGTATTGATTTTATAATGATGTGTTTTTTTTAATTTTTAATTTTTTTTTTTGTGTCTGTGTACACGATAAGTAGGTAGTCGAAATAATGCTTCCAATTTCATCGTCAGTATCTTGTTCGATGGGAAAGTGAATATTGTTGGTGCATTAAGGAGGTCAACATTTAAATTTCCCAATAGTTTTAAAAAGCGCCGGAAAAAACTACATAAAAATTAAAGAAAAACGGGAATTTTTACGCAAAATCAGTTTTCCACAAAATCGATTTTGGTTTTTGGTGTAACTCTTTAACAAATAAACGTATATACAAGAAATTTTCACAGGACGTTTATAATTGCATTTTCTATACATGATAAAATTTTCAAAATATTTTGATTTGTTTTGAACTGTTTAGGAACATTCTCTGTTTCCAATTATATTAGCATTGTTGGGTAAAAAAGCTTGAAAATATAATACAAAACTCCTACTATCTCCGCTCAAAATCTAAAAAAGAATAGGGTCAATTCAATCTTATTTTTCTTGCAGAAGTGTAAATAGAAAGGTGTAGTTTCTTTTATATTTATTGTGTAGCAAATTAACTAACAATTTTTTATTAGAGAATATTTAGAGTATAAATTAAGAGTATTTTGAAGTGTTATTTATTTATTTTGAGCAATAAATATTAAATAGTTGATTTACTAAATAGTTAGACTTTAATAGAAATAAGATCTGAAATAAATAATAGTAAATAGCAGATATCATAAAAAAATATAAATGTCAACACCTAAATAATTTGTTAAAGTACCGTAACTGGCTATTTATTTTCTCCCAATCATATTTTGTGAATAGTTTATATAATAAACTTGGAAATTTCCAATAGTTTTCAAAAGCGCCTTGAAAAACAAAAGACAAATTAAGGAAAAACGGGAATTTTTACGCAAAATCTGTTTTCGAGAAAATTGATTTTGGTTTTTGGTGTAACTTTAAAACGAATGACTGTAGATACATGACATTTTCACTGGTTGTTTATATTTCTATTTTCTATACATGATAAATTTTTCAAAATATTTTGATTTGTTTTGAGCAGTTTACGGACAATGTCAGTTACCAATTTAATTAGTTTTTTTATCTATGAATGTCAATAAAACTTTATTTGATGAGTAAAAATAATTGAAAATGTAATACAAGGCTCCTACTATATTGTTACAATAACATTTGAAAAATATTAAAAATCCTTAGTCACAGTTTTTTTTTATTAGCATTTAAAGTTCAAAAATTGACAAAATATGTAAAAATCACGAAAATTACCTAATTATGTTGAGTTTATAATTCGTAAAAAATTTTCTTTTTAGAACTAAGATTTTAAAATGTAATACAAGATTCCTTATAGGATAATCTACCTTAATCAAAAAAAAAATGTCCATAAGAAACTCAAATTACATTTTTTATGAGCGTTTGAAATTCATATTTTTACAACATTTGATATTCACTCGATTTCTTACGTAACGATTTTCTTATTTTGTTGTAATTAAAAAACGAGAGACTGTAGAAACTTGAAAATTTCACTGAATGTTTACATTAGCATTTTCTATATACGATAAAATTTTGAAAATAATTTGACTCTTTTTGAGCTGTTTACGGACATTGTAATTTTTCAACTTTTTTAGTTTTTTTTTCTATAAATATCAATAAAGTTTTATCTTTGGGCCAAAAAGTGTAAAAAATGATACATTGTTACAATAGTAATTGAAAACTATTAAAAATACATAGGCACAATTATTTTTTATAAGCATTTGAAGTTGAAATGTTGACAAAATTTATCAAATTTAAAATTGAATAATTATTTTGTAGTTAAAAATTTATAAAATGTTCAACTTTTATATCTAAGGATTGAAAATTTAAACAAGATTCCACGTAAATATTTAATTCTGTTACCAAAAATTCTAAGAAATACATATTAAGCACAGTTTATTTTTATAGTCATTTTAAGTTCAAATTTGGATGAAATTACATATTAAAAAAACAAGAATAACTATTTTAATTATTTTGTTGTGATTGTATAATACTATTCGTGGGTAGGTACTTGAAACTTATAAAGTATACTATTATATATCTATGATAGTATCACGGTTTTTTTGTTGATGTATAACGCGTAATAAGTATCTAATAGATAATGTGATATGATTAATTTGGAATTTATGATACCTAGGTATCTATTATAGGTCATTTTTTTTTATACCATAGAT
>NC_042493.1:70269684-70270918 GCF_005508785.2 Acyrthosiphon pisum | reverse complement strand
TACATTACGCACAAAATCGGTCTTTAAAATATCTATCGACCTTACTAGGTACTGATTGCAAAGTTTAGTGCACCACGACAACAATAATCAAAAATCATCAAACCATAAAAAAACATGATTTTGGGTGTATGCGTTTTTCCATGTTGCGGTAAAAAACAAACAGTGATTTACCCCAAATCATCTTGGAGTAAAATCAATAATCCTAAATTTTTTTTTAATATTTAACATACAATTATCGCACCCCATTAAAAAATTTTTGTTTATAGTCATAATTTTATTATTAGATATTTAGATAGTAGATACATTTATTGAACCAAAATATTTAGATTCACAGTCACTAATTGTTAGAAACAATTATTATTGTAGATTATAATATATTATTATAAATTATTAGATAGGTAGTTCATATTGTTTTCGTGAATAGCAGTGGTCTGAAATAATGAATTTTGTATGAAAATAAAATTGTAAAACTCGTCAGTCATTACCAGTTTGGTCAATAGGTATGCATTTTATTTCCCACCACCCTACAATTTTGTTCACCCACCTGAAGATTTTGTCTGGTTACGGGGCTGGGTCAGCATAAACGTGGATAATGTTGGTTTCGGGATAATATTAAATTATAAAATATCAATTTACACTGGCGCAGGGCCGTCCCAAGGTTTTTCGGGGCCAGGGGCAAATTAATTTGGGGGCCCTTCGACCATAATAATAAAATATGATAAACAAAATACTCACTGAGAATAACAAAATGTTTATACCTAAACGTATTTTTCCAAACCTTAACCAATCAAGCTCATTTAAATTCATGTACCTACTGCATTACATACTTACATAATATAATTGAATATTATTCATATTATTTATATCAATATTATTCAATACATTATTAGCAATGTATTACCATGTATACAAAAAACTACAATTTATACTAGATGGTTATAAATATTCAATGAAAATATTAACTTGGATGTTTATAGGATTAAATAAATAGATAAGGTAGATTAAGAAAATTAAAAAAAAATTTACATATATTATTTTATTATTTTAAATAAAATATTAAAATGTATATTAGAACACCTTTTTCCTAGCTTTTTTTTCAGCAAAGCTGTCTATAACATCATCATAATCTAAGAGTCTTTACCAATTTGTGTTCGATGGAGAGAAAGTATTAAATGATTTAAGCGGTTTCTTCTATAGTTGAACGTAAATAACTTTTTATTAATTTCAGTTTACT
>NC_042493.1:70266656-70268074 GCF_005508785.2 Acyrthosiphon pisum | reverse complement strand
GAAAAATTGCATTTTGGAAAACGGGCGTATACGTCATTTATTTGATGTGTTGCACCTCACAGGGTGACGATAATTGCATTTAAATAGGTGATTTGATAGATTAATTATTGAATATACCATCAGACAAATGGTTCAGCTCAAATGCGCTATCTACCGTCAATAAAAAACGAATGCATACGCGAAATGTTCTTTTTCAAAAACATGTATTCCGTTGTCTATTTCTACACAACTTTGTTTTTTCTTAGGTTTAATAGTTGTAAATATGTACGAGTTTGCAAATAACCAATTGAATACAACACGATCAATATCGTTGCGACGGAATTACGACAAACGACGTTTCGTCATATGTAAATTCGATGGCTATGTTACTACGTGTAATGACGTCGCGGCGAAATACGGCGGCACCGCGTCCTTCGTGGACGACGGCTATCGTGTACTGATAGCGCCCTCTCGTTGTCATACTATAAAATGTGTGTACCTACAATAATCGCGATGGTAATTACTTCGTATAATGCGAAAATATCGTGTATTTTAAAATACCACTCAATGATCCATAAACGTAAAGTGTACGTGACTTTTTACCTCAAGTAAACAATTAAACAATAATGTAATTTCAACCAACCAATAATAAACGTACTTTTGACGTGAAATACAAGACTTAGATACAAGATACACCACGCAGTAGCCAGACATTTTGTATAGGGGGTGTTATAACCCCCAAGCCCCCCTGGCTACGCCTTTGAGTCACCACGTAAAGTGTACCTACGAATATAGTTCTACCTATCGTACACCCTAATTAAACTGGTTAAACGTATATTATACATTTTTACCATAATATACATATTTTAACAACGTATAAGTATATTATACCAAAATTATCCTTTTTATAGACGTAGTTTATACGTATTATCATTGATTATACATAGTATAATTATCCTATGTATAATCAATGATATTATGTTTACAGGCTATTCTTAATTTACCTTCAAATATGTATTAATATTAGACGTCTGCAGACTGCAGTTAACTTGCACCAAATATTTATTATTTTAATAAAATATAATTAAATTTATTAAAAATTTTACCTAATATATTATGTTAAGTATATTATATTATAATATTTTAAATAAAAATATTAAAAATAATAATTTATATTTATAGCTCATTCAATGTTTAATGTTATATATTGTGAAGGTTCTTCACTGTACACGGGCACATACAGCTATAGTCTATAAATTATAATACACATCTTTTACATTTTCAATCATTATTTGTACAATTGTATATGCTTAAGTAGGTATCCAATGTGTCCCGGGGCGAAGTGACCGGCCGCCGTCATATGAAAGTATACCTAAAATGACGAAGAAATAACCTTTAAAGTGGGGGATAATAACTTTTTTTTTTGAGTTATGAGCAAT
>NC_042493.1:70261246-70266487 GCF_005508785.2 Acyrthosiphon pisum | reverse complement strand
GTTAAATTTTTTTAATTAAAAAAAAAAAAATAATAAAAATAATATTTTTTATCAATAATTTTTTTTATTTTTTAGGTATACTTTCATATAACGGCGGCCGATCACTTCGCCCCGGGATACATTGTATAGTATATTACATTATACTATAGGTGTTTATATATGACTTATTATAGTTATTACTTATTACCTACTTGGCAGTTGGCTACTTATTAATCAGTATAGAATATAGATTGATATTTTGCAAACAAAGTTGATGACTGTTTAGTTTTCATACGAAATTCAATATTTCAGACTTTACTACTGTATTAAACTATTAAGCATTAACTAATATTTATGAATACGTGAACCAACTATCTACCATCTAATTAAAATTATTAAAATCTGTGAGTGTTCTAGTATTTTAGGTAGAGTTTACATTTAGATTACTAAACATTAGTGCATACCACACTGCACGTTTTGAAGCTTTGACTTTTAATTTAAAGAATTAAATACCAATAAACTGTATATTTGGTTTTATACATTTTTGAATGTTTTGATAATGGTAACACAATTGATTTCATAATATGTTTATCGTTGCGATGGAATTACAACAAACGACATTTCTACATACAAAAATTCGACGACGGCGGCCGCCGATAGCCGCCACTGTCGCGTTCGAAGGGAATGTTACCTACGTGTAATGACATGAAAATATAATAAATATTAAATTCATAAATAAAAACAAAATAGTCGACAAACAGTTGATGTGTAGCACTGTAACTATACTAAAAATAGTTGTAATCTGTGAATTATCAGTATCGGTGTAGTTTACGTGTTTTTCAAAATATCGGTGGATTATAAATGGATTCGTAGTTATATAATTCATACGAGATCTTCCATGGATTCCCTATAGCTTTTTTCCGTGAATTGTCATTTTATAGTATAGGATTATGTACTTACTAACAAAGCTACGTTTCACAATCACCAAAAAAAAATACACTTTCCTAACAATTCACAACCTCATTTATTACCTATTATCTACTTATTCGCCAGTGTAAATTGATATTTTATAATTTAATATTATCCCGAAACCAACATTATCCACGTTTATGCTGACCCAGCCCCGTAACCAGACAAAATCTTCAGGTGGGTGAACAAAATTGTAGGGTGGTGGGAAATAAAATGCATACCTATTGACCAAACTGGTAATGACTGACGAGTTTTACAATTTTATTTTCATACAAAATTCATTATTTCAGACCACTGCTATTCACGAAAACAATATGAACTACCTATCTAATAATTTATAATAATATATTATAATCTACAATAATAATTGTTTCTAACAATTAGTGACTGTGAATCTAAATATTTTGGTTCAATAAATGTATCTACTATCTAAATATCTAATAATAAAATTATGACTATAAACAAAAATTTTTTAATGGGGTGCGATAATTGTATGTTAAATATTAAAAAAAAATTTAGGATTATTGATTTTACTCCAAGATGATTTGGGGTAAATCACTGTTTGTTTTTTACCGCAACATGGAAAAACGCATACACCCAAAATCATGTTTTTTTATGGTTTGATGATTTTTGATTATTGTTGTCGTGGTGCACTAAACTTTGCAATCAGTACCTAGTAAGGTCGATAGATATTTTAAAGAACCGATTTTTGTGCGTAATGTATATTCGGTGTAAACTGTAAAGATGATCAATTTATTGAGAATCATAAACGTAATACGTATTATTCATAGATAATAAAATTATCCGACCGCGTCTGGCGCCGTCACCAAATGTGATTTCCCTGGTCATCGAGATAGATAAAAATACTCTTCTTCTATAGTATTCTTATCTATCTCGATGGCCCTGGTTAGTAAGATGGCAATAATAATAGTATGATAGTTAGCCCGAAATTGAAGTGTTTAAATTATTTTAGACACTAGTCACTAAACATTTAACATTTTGATCACAGAATTTGTATTTTGTTTTTAATTGTTATAATGTTTTCATCGTGGTAAGTGGATAGTAATACTATAAATTGATTTCCTAAGAATTAAGACGTACCTATACAAAATTATTTAATGAAATAAATGTTTTTTGCAGGAGCACACGTTCACAGTCCCGTACTGTGAAGTCCGGATTAAGACATTTTGAGGCCCAGGGACCAAAGTTTTAAATGAGACCCATATACGAAAAAAAAAAAAATAATAATGTATAATATATTATTTAATATTAGTTACTTGTTATAATAAATATATATAGGTATTAGGTACATAGCATTATAGCAATAAATAATGAATAATGTATCATTTTATTTATAAAATTATTATTTAATGATTAAATTTGTAAAATTGTGTTACTGCCTTATTGAAGTAACAACATAATATGCTGAAATGCGGCTGTATGTGATTTATTGTTGTTAATATAATATTATCTAGGTATACATGCTTCAATCTCATGAAGTGTTGCAAAAATGACAATATTTTAAGAATATACTTGTAAGCGACCCTGTCAACGATTTTTTTCTCTTTTAAAACTACTAAAATACATTTATCTTAAATTAAAATAGGTAATTTATTAAAAAGTAAAAACCCATTAAATATGTATATTATATGCATTTATGAAGCAATATGCAATAATCCTCTATATATGCACAATATGCAATATAAAATGTGGTGTTTAAATTTAGTGTGAGATGAGCCGCGGAATTTTAGTATCCCCTAGACGTGCATACACTTAGTACAAATATTAAAATATGCGAATGCATATAAATCCGAGCTCTAGTGATTACCTACTAGGTACCTACCTAGTACCATTGATTATACATAGTATAATATGTATAATATACTATGTATAATCAATTCTAGTACCTACACAAGCTACATTTTTTATTGTTAAACCAAATGGCCTTAGTGCCTGAGTAGCCGGCTACGGGCTAATCATTCTGAATAGTGAACACATAACGTACGCAATTTATTCCGAATGTATGTTATTACGTACTATGATTTATGTCAACAATAATTTCACTGTACGCACTAATAAAATATTTGTAAATTACGGAAGTATACGGAACGACGCTGAGATTATGTATCGGTGGCGCACTCTTGAGGCCGAAACTATTCGCACACAAACTATATATTTTTTTACAACATTGATGTTTTAAATATCATAAAATATTAAAATTTATATACTTCGAAATCAAGTCCCACCGCCAAATTATGACTCTAGTACTTAACCTATCGTAGATCGTAGTGTTGTTTGAATAATGCTACAGATAGTCTGTGTAAAAATAAAGTTCCGTAATACATATATATATATATATAGCAGTGGTGTAGTTGTAGATACTGTTTTGGCTATAGACATAAATTGGAAAATACCTATATGACACGCCCTCGCGCTTTGCCCATTAACCAATTAACTTAAATCAATGTACTTACTATTTTTATTAAAAAATTAAAAATTGTAAATGTGTTGTATTTTAAAAATAATTATATAATATAATATGTTTATGTTTATTTGTACCTATTCCATATAGCAAATTGAATAAAACAATTTATAAATTTATAATTTATAACATATTCCACAATGATTTTTAGATTCTGAGTGGAACGATGAATGTACCTATTGATTTTACAATGATGTGTGTTTTTTTTTTTTGTGTCTGTGTACACGATACGATTTTTCACAAAATTGAATTTCGTTTTTGGTGTAAATTTGACCGTAGATACATGAAATTTTGACTGAATGTTTATATTAGCATTTTCTATACACCATAACATTTTCAAAATATTTTGACTTATTTTGAGCTCTTTACGGACATTGTCAGTTTTCAATTTTTTTAGTTTTTTTTCTAAAAATATCAATAAAATTTTATTTGTTGATTAAAGAAGCTTGAAAAATTAATAAAAGGCTCCTAGAATATTGTTTTAAAAGCAGATGAAAAATATTAAAAATCCTTAGTCACAGTTTTTTTTTATAAGCATTTAAAGTTCAAAAATTGACAAAATATGGAAAAATCACGAAAATTAGCAAATTATTTTGAGTTAAGAATTCGTAAAAATTTTTCTTTTTAAATCTAAGATTTTAAATTATAATACAAGATTCCTTATAAGATTATCTACCTTATCAAACAAAAAATATCTATAAGAAAGTAAAATTAAATTTTTATAATCGTTTGAAAGTCATATTTTTACAACATTTGATATTCACTCGATTTCTCATGTAACGATTTTCTTTTTTTGTTGTAATTAAAAAACGAGTGACTGTAGAAACTTGAAAATTTCACTGAATGTTTATATTAGCATTTTATATATACGATAAAATTTTTAAAATAATTTGACTCTTTTTGAGCTGTTTACGGACATTGTAAGTTTTCAACTTTTTTAGTTTTTTTTTCTATAAATATCAATAAAGTTTTATCTGTTGGGCCAAAAAGTGTATAAATTTAATACAAAGCTCCTGATATATTGTTACAATATCAGTTGAAAAATATTAAAAATACATAGGCACAATTATTTTTTATAAGCATTTGAAGTTGAAATGTTGACAAAATTTATCAAATTTAAAATTGAATAATTATTTTGTAGTTAAAAATTTATAAAATGTTCAACTTTTATATCTAAGGATTGAAAATTTAAACAAGATTCCACGTAAATATTTAATTCTGTTACCAAAAATTCTAAGAAATACATATTAAGCACAGTTTATTTTTATAGTCATTTTAAGTTCAAATTTGGATGAAATTACATATTAAAAAAACAAGAATAACTATTTTAGTTATTTTGTTGTGATTGTATAATATTATTCGTGGGTACTTGAAACTTCTAAAGTATACTATTATATATCTATGATAGTACCACGGTTTTTTGTTGATGTATAACGCGTTATAAGTACCTAATAAATATTATGATATGATTAATTTGGAATTTATTATAGGTACCTAATATAATATTATGTCTTATACCTAGACTAACATACCGTCTCCGCTCAGAATCGTTTTTCTTATACAATGATATTATATCATTGAATTCAAATTTAATACCATCCATTATACAGTGACCCACTTGTAACCTACTGTACAGCAGAGCGAAATCCACTTACCCACCTTTTTAATTATACAATTGTATTGTTTTAAATACATTTATAACTATTAAAACAATAAATTATTATTATCATTATAATCATTTTTTTTTTTATAAGCCTCAACAGACTCTTTTTAGCAGCACTATTCACTATTTAATAATTTAATTTCTGTGT
>NC_042493.1:70259136-70261146 GCF_005508785.2 Acyrthosiphon pisum | reverse complement strand
AAATGAAGTATTTTCGGCCGTAGCTCTTCTTTTCAAAACATCCATGAAAGTTTTTACTAAAGACCCATTGGCATTCTGACATGGGTGGCCGTTGTGTGGTTGCGTTATTAAAAATGTTCCATTAGCTAATTTTTTTCTCGACCCTTTGCAAAAATATCCTACTATTTTGCACACCTGTAGTATCTGTAATGATAATATTAATTTAAGTTATACATTTTTGTATTTAAATATCAATAAAATTGTATTTGTTGTGCCAAAAAGCGTGAGAATTTTATACAAGGTTCTTGAATGTCCTGATATATTGTTACAATAGCAGTTGAAAAATATTAAAAATACATAGGTTCAATTTTTTTTATAAGCTTTTAAGTTCAAATATTGACATAATTTATCAAAATCTCAAAAATTATTAACCATTGTAATTGAAAAATAATAAAACGTACAACTTTTATAACTAAGGATTGAAAATTTAAAACAAAGATTCTCATAAATAATTCATACTGTAACCAAAAAATTTAAAAAATATATAAGAACAGTTATTTTTTACCGACATTTTAAATTAAAATTTTGACGAAATTACATATTTAAACCAAAAATAATGATTTAGGTATTTCGTTGTAATTTTTAAAATATTGTTTGTTGGTATATGAAACTTTTAGAGTATAATATTCAATATTGTTATTTTTTGTATACAGACAATGATATTTTCAATTGTAATTTTTCGGAAAAAATATTTAACTTTCTGTAGTAAATAGTATGCCCAATAATAAAATTAATTATTTTATTCACAATAATATCATTAAATACACTCAGTAGGATATTATAGGCTGACTAACCGTCTTCGCTCAGAATCGTTTTTCGTATACAATGATATTATTATTATATCATTGAATTCAAATGTAATACCATCAATTACAGTGACCAACTTGTAGCCTACTGTACATAAGAGCGACATCAGATTTGTCTACCTTTCTAGTTCTAAAACAACCATTTATTTTTTTTTGTTAGGGCTTAGAAGAGGACGTGTCACCATCTGCAGCTCATATTTGATAAATGTAGTGTTGAAGAAAATGTGGATATCAGTACAAGTACTGTGGAAAGTTGTTCACCACTCACTCGACAAAAAAATAAAAAAACGTAAACTTGATTCTGCTGATATTATTGAAAAGTTTATGGAGGATGCCTACAATATTATCAAAACTGTGTGATAAACCAAAAAAAAAGTCGATGCCAACCTTACGGGGAAAAATTAAGTGAATTTGATGAAAAAACACAATATTTTCTTATGCATGAAATGGATACTTAAATTTTGAAAACAAAATTGAAAATTGAAAATCAGCTACCCACAACTTCTCAACCTAATTACCATTTAGAAAATCTGCAACAAAATGTTCCAAATGTTTCATATAACTCTTATTATTTTCCTACTTCTATCAATTCAGCATCCTCCTATTATTCCCAACCATTTTCTTTTTCTTACCCTCAACAGTTCCAACATCCTCAGAATATTTCACAGATATCTGGAATGTCTACTGTTGAATTTAATACTGGTAATACTCAACACGATCAACACGAATATCAGTAATGTTTTATAAAGGTTTATTTTTTTATTTTTAAGTATTTTTTATACCTACTTTTTATTCAAGGTTATATTTTATTTACATAATGATTTAAGATTTATCTGTTTTTATTTTTGTTCTATTTATTTAAAATAATAACAAAAAACAGTTTATTAAATATTATTAAGTTATTCAAAGTTAGTAACAAGTCAAGTAATAACTAATAGTTTTAACATTTTAATTGGGCAATAAAATTATGAAGACAAGATTTTTTTTATTTTATAAGTATTTGATGACATTTATGATTGTAATTTTCAGATTCCAGTATATCGTATATGGTATACTATTACAAATTAAACAAGTTCATATAATCTTACCTTGATTTCATTCTTATGTACATCCATCAATGCGTCACAAACATCAAACACGCATCGGGAAACAGTTTGGGAAGAAA
>NC_042493.1:70258092-70259086 GCF_005508785.2 Acyrthosiphon pisum | reverse complement strand
GAGTAAACGAGAGCCGTCGTCGACGAAAGACACGGTGCCGTCGTATTCGCAGCGCGTAGTAATTACACGTAGTAACATAGCCATCGAGTTTACGTATGACGAAACGTCGTTTGTCGTAATTCCATCGCAACGATACTGTCGTGTTGTATTCAATTGGTTATTTGCAATCGTACATATTTTACAACTGTTAAACCAAAGAAAAAACAAAGTTGTGTAGAAATAGACAACGGAATACGTGTCTTTGAAAAAGAATATTTCGCGTATGCATTCGTTTTTTATTGACGGTAGATAGCGCATTTGAGCTGAACCATTTGTCTGATGGTATATTCAACAATTAATCTATCAAATCACCTATTTAAATGCAATTATCGTCAACCTGTGAGGTGCAACACATGAAATTAATGACGTATACGCCCGTTTTCCAAAATGCGATTTTTCGAAAATCGAAAATTTTCGATTTTTCGAACACGCTCAAATTTGAAACTACAATCGTCTTAGAATTGCGTTTATCTTTAAGATACCTCAGTGATGTTTGGAGTGTATCGCTTCTCGGCCTATCGGCTAAGATCAAAGTGTAGTATCTGTTCTTATCAGCTTAACTGTTTTAAAACTTCAGTCCACAAGTTGGTAGGGACTGGATCCCACATAACATACACTTTTTGACTCTTCTTCGATTAGGCCTGAGATCACGAGCCTAGAGATCGGTGTGGTATTTATATATTTTTTGTGTTATTGGTATTTGTTTGGTGATTGGTTTTGTTCGGCTTGTTTGTGTCGACTCGCCTATGTTTGTGACTCTGTAGCTCCCTCCCCCTGACCAAGTCCACCGCCTTTGCGCTGGACAAGCTGTCGTTTGGCAGTGGAACGGGGCATAGCTCAGAGTCTATCTTGTCAAAAACGTAGGCGAACTCGGCTATAGTCAAAAACAAGCCTTTCAATTATCCAACAAATACCAGTACGTGCACGCGATGTGGACACGTCTAGTGGTGAGATC
>NC_042493.1:70256051-70257992 GCF_005508785.2 Acyrthosiphon pisum | reverse complement strand
CACTCAAAAAACTCTCTGATGCATGGTGCATCCCAACCCCGTCGCTCGCGTGCACATAATATATAACCCACCATCTCCCCTACAAGTCTGAGTGCTCTCTTTTTTTTTACTTATTTTTTTTTATTTTTGTGACTCTTAAATTGACTAATTCTTCGTCGTCGCGTCCGTCGTACGTCCGTCGTTCATCCGTCCGTCCGTCGTACGCTGCGTTTTCGAGCTGCTGGAGTAAGTGTTGTGTTTTTTCTACTTCGATACTACATCTTACTACAGTCAGCAAGGCCCGGCTGGAGCCCGCCTTTTGGTCCAGCTGTTATGTGTATCCTGTGAATTCTACTTCGTGAATTCTTCGTCCTGCTGTCACCGTCTCTTGGATCAGTTTGGCCCGGCTGGAGCCCGCCTTTTGGACCAGCTGTTGTGTGTACCGTGATTTATACAACAGCCTGCTGCCGCCGCCTTTTGGATCACGCAGGCTCGGCTGGTGTCCGTTTTTTGGCCCAGCTGTTCTGTGTATTGTGAGTTCTACGTCGACCAGCTGAACGCCGCCTCTTGGAGCAGTCTGGTCACCACTCCGTGTCTTTGTGAATTCTACATCGACCAGCTGAACGCCGCCTCTTGGAGCAGTCTGGTCACCATTCCGTGTCTTTGTGAATTCTACATCGACCAGCTGAACGCCGCCTCTTGGAGCAGTCTGGTCACCACTCCGTGCTGTTGTGAATTCTACATCGACCAGCTGAACGCCGCCTTTTGGAGCAGTCTGGTCACCACTCCGTGTCTCTGTGAATTCTACTTCGACCAGCTGAACGCCACCTATTGGAGCAGTCTGGTCGTCACCATGATAACGTGTGCTTTTTTTTTCTAGTGCGTCGTTTTTCCGACGTCCCGGCGTACCTGGTGCGTCGCGGGTACGTCCCCTCGATAGGGTCCGATGGCCGCCCACGCTGGCAATAGCCAGGTGGCCGGCCCATCCCTCCGCCCTGACCCGGAGCAGCCACTAGACCGTGACGAGTCGGATAGCGACTCGGTGTCCGACGGTAGCGGCTCTGGGGAAGGCGAGACCCCTGTGCATCGCCGGCAGCCCACGCTAGAGGGGCTCCTCCTCACATTTTGGTTTCCGTTGCCCACGACACTCAATTGCCCGCACGACCGCTGCTCGGCGAAGTTCCGAGTAAAGCTGTGGACCTCTGCCAAGCAGTCGGTTTCGCGACACATTCGGGACATGCACGAGGAGGCGGAATCCACGGTGGTGCGGTGCGTTGGGTGTAGGATCGTCCTCGGGATCCGGCCCGGTGCACACAAGTGTACGGTCGCCATCGAGGAGGCCAATGGTGCGGCCGATTATCTCGCGTGCACAGTCGAGGGCTGTGCGGAGTCGTTTCCGACCAAACAGGGCCTCTCAAATCACCTCCGCAACCACAGACTGCGGGCCGCTCGCGAGGCCGCAGCGGTTCCACTTCCGGCCCCGGCGACGCGACAGCAGCTGCGTGCTGTCCCGGTCCGGCGTCCGACGCGTGGAGGCGACGCTCGTGTCCCCGTGGATCAGGTGGAGGACGTGCCAAGGATACCGGCTGGTGACAGACCGCCGGCAACAGGCGGCACGCCCCCCCTACCACCCGCTGAACCAAGGATACCGGCTGGTAACAGACCGCCGGACACAGGCGGTTCAGTCCCGGACATGAACGTCGCGACAGGAGGTGTGCCAAGGATACCGGCTGGTAACAGACCGCCGGGCACAGGCGGCCCACCCCTGTCACCACAGCCCAACATGCTCCCGACCGTCGCGACAAGAGGTGTGCCAAGGACACCGGCTGGTAACAGACCGCCGGACACAGGCGGCCCACCCTTGTCACCACAGCCCAACATGCTCCCGACCGCCACGAGACAAGCAACTCCGATGAGGCCGCGCGGGGCCGGGGACAGACTGTCTCTCCCGCTGCCGCCTCT
>NC_042493.1:70231996-70252839 GCF_005508785.2 Acyrthosiphon pisum | reverse complement strand
TTTTGTTGTAATAAAAAACGAGAGACTGTAGAAACTTGAAAATTTCACTGAATGTTTACATTAGCATTTTCTATATACGATAAAATTTTGAAAATAATTTGACTCTTTTTGAGCTGTTTACGGACATTGTAATTTTTCAACTTTTTTAGTTTTTTTTTCTATAAATATCAATAAAGTTTTATCTTTGGGCCAAAAAGTGTAAAAAATGATACATTGTTACAATAGTAATTGAAAACTATTAAAAATACATAGGCACAATTATTTTTTATAAGCATTTGAAGTTGAAATGTTGACAAAATTTATCAAATTTAAAATTGAATAATTATTTTGTAGTTAAAAATTTATAAAATGTTCAACTTTTATATCTAAGGATTGAAAATTTAAACAAGATTCCACGTAAATATTTAATTCTGTTACCAAAAATTCTAAGAAATACATATTAAGCACAGTTTATTTTTATAGTCATTTTAAGTTCAAATTTGGATGAAATTACATATTAAAAAAACAAGAATAACTATTTTAATTATTTTGTTGTGATTGTATAATACTATTCGTGGGTAGGTACTTGAAACTTATAAAGTATACTATTATATATCTATGATAGTATCACGGTTTTTTTGTTGATGTATAACGCGTAATAAGTATCTAATAGATAATGTGATATGATTAATTTGGAATTTATGATACCTAGGTATCTATTATAGGTCATTTTTTTTTATACCATAGATATAAATGTATAATATTATGTCTTATATCTAGACTGACAAACCGTCTCTGCTCAGAATCGTTTTTCTTATACAGTGATATTATATCATTGAATTCAAATTTAATACTATCCATTATACAGTGACCCACTTGTAACCTACTGTACAGCAGAGCGACATCCACTTACCCACCTTTTTCCTGTTGACACTTCTAATTTCTAATGGCTCTACTTTTTTCGAATGACCAGCAACAGCTAACAACTAACATATTCGATTGGGTATTTAGGTCCCATATAATATTAAGAGGGGATCTATTTATATTGATAAATATAAGGTTCAATATACAAATATTTTTATTGTTAATTTGTATCTTAGATTTGAACATATTATGTTCATTAAACATTTAAACTAAATCTACTTATCTACATTCACATTCTGCTGTGAACCAGGCAGTATTTGACTTTTGATAAGGATATTTTATTTTTGTATTTCTTTATTCATTGAGTTTGCATTATTAAAATGTCTCCTTCCTTCAACTAGAACAGAAGTATTAAATACCTAAAAAATAAAATCAAAATAAATAAGACATTTTGAATTTTAGGTAAGTACCTATACACCGTATACCCACGTGGCCGCTCTCCACTACACCATTGTCATAATTATAGACGATAAATTAATATAATATATATTCATTTTAGATTCTGAGCGGAGCGATGATTATATTAATTTTACAATAATGTGTATTTTTTTTGTGTGTCTGTCATCACTGTTTGGGGCAGTACCACTGCTTCAACAGTATCCATAGGCGTGCACACGGGTTATGCAGGGTGTGCGCTTGCATACCCTGCGGGTAGACACGTCTTGTCTTATGGGGCACATAAATAGTCTCAGACGGACTCCCAGTTCACAATTTAGACTCGTGGTAAATGATTTAGTGATATGGATATGGCCATAATATGAACTTGTTTTCAAATTTACTGTGAGCGGTTCTCAATGATTTAAGGAAATGTGGATTTTATTTTTAGTGTACCTAAGTATTTAGTATTTTCTATTTAGGCACTCTCCTCCCCCCCCCACCCCCCCCCGAAAACTACTATGCGTTAGTAAGCAAATAACTTATCAGTTATCTGTTATCCTACCGACCTATCGCGAGTCAATGAAGTTGTTTGTTCTGCGTAGTGCGCGGAGTAAAGGAAAATAAATCAAGCGTAATATTATTAAATATTAATTATATACTATATGGCCATTGTTAAGGTCAATGCTTCAATATTTTACAGTAAAAAAAAAATAAGAAAAACTTATTATTTTCTAATAAAAAGTAATAACCATATATTTATAATGTAATAACATGTACTAGTGAAGAATCCAGAAATGTTTTATTGGTGATGAGGAGGGCCCAAAATTGTCTATATACTTATGAGTTATGACTAAGCTGTCTAAATTGTAACATAATACGTAAAAGCTTAAAGCAACAACATTTTTTTGTCAAAAAGTATGCTGGGCACCAGGAATATATAAATGAAAAAAAGGTGGGTAAGTGGATGTCGCTCTGCTGTACAGTAGGTTACAAGTGGGTCACTGTATAATGGATAGTATTAAATTTGAATTCAATGATATAATATCACTGTATAAGAAAAACGATTCTGAGCAGAGACGGTTTGTCAGTCTAGATATAAGACATAATATTATACATTTATATCTATGGTATAAAAAAAAATGACCTATAATAGATACCTAGGTATCATAAATTCCAAATTAATCATATCACATTATCTATTAGATACTTATTACGCGTTATACATCAACAAAAAAAC
Source organism: Acyrthosiphon pisum (assembly GCF_005508785.2). Taxonomy (NCBI): domain Eukaryota; kingdom Metazoa; phylum Arthropoda; class Insecta; order Hemiptera; family Aphididae; genus Acyrthosiphon; species Acyrthosiphon pisum. Next base: position 70,250,321 of record NC_042493.1, on the reverse strand, counting down.
CGTGATACTATCATAGATATATAATAGTATACTTTATAAGTTTCAAGTACCTACCCACGAATAGTATTATACAATCACAACAAAATAATTAAAATAGTTATTCTTGTTTTTTTAATATGTAATTTCATCCAAATTTGAACTTAAAATGACTATAAAAATAAACTGTGCTTAATATGTATTTCTTAGAATTTTTGGTAACAGAATTAAATATTTACGTGGAATCTTGTTTAAATTTTCAATCCTTAGATATAAAAGTTGAACATTTTATAAATTTTTAACTACAAAATAATTATTCAATTTTAAATTTGATAAATTTTGTCAACATTTCAACTTCAAATGCTTATAAAAAATAATTGTGCCTATGTATTTTTAATAGTTTTCAATTACTATTGTAACAATGTATCATTTTTTACACTTTTTGGCCCAAAGATAAAACTGTAGATTGTGTAGATACATTGTGTCTACAATTTCAGCTTCCAGGGACATTTACATCGAACATATTTCCGGGGTGCGACAGGTGAGGGCCTAAGCCCGCCTGTTGTATTTTTTGTCTATTTTACCTTTTTTTTACCATTTTTACATTTATTCTGAAAATACTTTTTTTTATATATATTTATGTTTCCCACCCCCCTGTCTCGATTTATTTTGTCTATGTAGGTTCCCCATTTTTGTGAATTTTTTTAAGCATTTATAATTGAATAAATCTGTTCAAATCTGTAACAAATCTTTGAGACTTAAACGACTTTCTGGTTTCACTCTCAATAACTAAACAACAGTAAATCATATTATTGTATTATGATATGATATAATACATTATACATATTATATTATGTGCATCGAAAATTATGTTTAAAAATACTTACACTCGATATAAGATCCCGAGCATGTGGAGTAACATGTTGAGGGAAAATATATTGAGCATTTGATATCCTTGCTTTCGTCTTTTCAAATGTCGAAGCTCCAAAAGGTAGTTTACCCACTAAAATCTCATATAATAATACACCTACACTCCAAACATCAAATGATTTGTCATAAGAGTTTGCGCTCACTATTTCAGGTGGCATATAGTCCAGGGTTCCACATTGTGTCGTACGCCTGAAAAATAAAATAATTTTTAATTTTTAGAACATAGTTTATGTGTTAACTTTGAAGTCAAAGTGGCTTTTTTGAAAATTACTTTATAATATCCTTTGAATGTACGGACAACCCGAAATCAGCAATTTTTAAGTCACCTCCTTTGGTAATTAAAAGATTCTCTGGTTTTATATCTCAATGTATAATATTTTTATCATGGCAATAAATCAGCGCTTCTGTTAATTGCTTAATATAAAATGCTGCCCTATTTAACACAATAGTACATAGTAATTTTTTTCTTTCAGTAAAATAAATTATAGTTAAAACTTTTCTATAAATGTCCAGAACAATATAATAAAATAAAAACAATTTTAATATCGCATAATTTGTATTAATATTTACCGATCTTCAGAGAACCGTTGATTTTCTTGTGCTTGCAATTCGTTGTACAGCACTTTGTGTGCATATTCTAGGATCATAAATACTATAGTTTCATCATGGAAATATGCAAACATACGCACAGTATTAGGGTGCCTGAAAAAAAGATAAGATTTCATTTGCCTTACATGAAGAATATTTTTTTAATTTACCTAATTAATTAAGCGTTTACCTTAAATGTGTATGAATTTCAATCTCTCTTCTGAGTTGATGTTCTATGTTTGACTTTAAAATTTTATTTTTAAATAACACTTTAAGTGCAACTATAAAACCTGTACTATTTTCTTTCGAAAGATATACCTTCCCGAAGTTTCCTTCACCTAATTCTTTAATTACATCAAAATTATCCAATGTCCATTTCATTCTATTTAAATAACAAATACACACCATTATTGGGTATTTAATGATAATTTATTTATTATGTATGTTAAACTTACTCATTTTTTTTATCTGTAAGGCCCATGTTTTTATTGTTTTGTTGAGCAGTAGAAGGTTTTTCTTCAAGGGGTGCCATCAAATTGTTTTGGAGTTGATTAACTGTTGTAGGTAGTTTGGCCACTTGTGTAGCTTTTTTTGGTATACTAGCAACAGTTGGAATTTTAAATATTTTTTTAGGGGGACCCCTGAAAAAAAACGGTAATATATTTTCGAGTATATTTTTAAAAAGAGGATATACATATTATAGAATTATTCATGGTTCACAATATTAACTAGAAATACAAAAATCTACATATGATTTAACACTCGCTAAATAACGTGGTCGAGTATCACGAACAGAGAGTGAAAAGACGTGAAAATCATGACAAAATAGATAGGTTAGGTCATGACAAAATAGATTATTTGTCATGATTATTATTACCATTAGTAATAAAACGTAGATATCGCGCGCTAATGCACACTAATGACCGCAGTGCAATGTTGCCAGGTCAAAATGTGAGAAAGTTCGTATAATTATTCCAGTTCCATATGAGGCCGTGTGCTTTTTTGGGGAAGAGAGAAAGACGATATGAGGCTTTTTAAGTTCATGGTGCAAAACTATTTTATTAAATAAATAATGATAACATGAACGATCAGAACGATTTGTACAGCTATTTAGATAAAGTATTTTGCAATTCATTTCAAGCTCCAAAGCTTAGTGCATGTCCAAGTTAAAAATCGTAAGTGTAGAAAAATTAAAAACAATATTCAACATTACAATATAGAGTAATACTAAGAAATTTCATACATTATTCTTTAAAAAGCATCTTCTAAAAATTGGAAATGACAAAGAGAGTAATTTTTCAATAAGTATGTATAAGGTTAGATCCAAACAAATTATGAACTTAGATAATCCCACAATTTACACTTATTTTAACTACCAACAATTTAATAAAATATAAAAGTCTAAGGGTATTAAAGTCATATTCATAGTCGATGCTTAAGAATGTTTTCTCAAGCTAATTTTGATAATTTAAAAATAAAAAAATTGTGATAATGACAAAAAGCAATGCTTAAGGTAGATCCCAACCAACCTTAATTTAAGTAATACTTTTTATTTTCTTAAGCCAAAGTCTATCTCATTTATGAATCTCATTTGAGTCATTATAACTCATAGGTCATAAGCAATACTTATTCTTAAGTATCAACCTAAGAATATGGCCCTAACTATTTTGATGCATGCCTAATATAAATCAATAATAAAATAAATAATATTTACCTCTTATCTACACATTTGTTTCTATCTAACTTGTTATTTTTAGTTGTAATATTTGAATCACTAACAGATGTAGCTGCACTAAAAAGTCTGAAAGTGATAGGTAGTTAAATTAAATGATTTAAATATTGAATAGGAATAATAGGATGAAAATAAATGTGGCTTACTTTCTTCGTGTTTTGGTATGTTTAAATTGTATGTATATTTTTTTCATCATCTAGCCAATTAGTCACTTTGCATAGTCCATTATATTTAGATGCACTTGTAATCGATGAATTTGCAATTGTTTTTCTAAATCTAAATTGAACAGTATTATAGTATTATTGTAGTATTATTTCTAATCTTATACATCATGGGTAATAAACGACAAATAAACTCAGCACTTGGAATTGAAGGAAAAGATTATAAAACTACAAAAGGAAATTCGGTTGAAGAAAATCGAACTACCATACCCCAGCATCTCAAAGAATGTCAAAACTTACCGTTATTTATTTATATTGCACACCCTTGGCGCCGTTTCAAGAAATTTTATGAAAGTTTTTTTTAAACATTAGTTCATATAATTTTTTTTCTTCGATATATAATATTATGATTTCCGGGACGTCTGGGCACCGTCTACGTGCAACACCGACATCTTTCCCAGGGTGGATGGCCGTGCTCCAGTGCCAATGGGCCCGTTCCAGTGCGCCGATGTCTCCAAACGTCTCGGTAAATTCGAGAACACGGCGCCTGGAGACGACGGGCTCACCTATCGGCATTGGAAAAAACTCGACCCTGAGTGCACGGTCTTAACGGAGGTCATCAACGTATGCCTCCGTTACAAAATGATTCCACCCGCATGGAAGAAAGCGGTGACGGTGCTCATTTACAAGAAGGGAGCGAAGGAGGACCTTAACAACTGGCGGCCCATCTCACTCAGCAGGACGCTGTATAAGTTGTACGTGGGGTGTGTCGCCGGTCGGCTGACGGAGTGGCTTCTGTCAAACAAGGTCCTCAGCCCCTGCCAGAAGGGATTCCTGCCTGCGGACGGCGCGTTCGAACACGTCCACACTCTCAACCGAGTGCTGGAGAAGGCCAGGACTCACGCGGCGGACAAGTGCGTGGCCTGGCTGGACGTATCGAACGCGTTCGGCGCGATTCCGCACCCCGCTCTGGAGGCTGCAATCGAGAGGAGCGGGGCCGGCGAGGACTTCCTTCTGGCCATCCGCGACATTTATACGGGAGCGACGTCGTCGGTGAGCGTGGCAGGAGGGCTGACAAATGATATCCCGGTGAGGTCGGGCATCAAGCAGGGGTGCCCGCTGAGTGGTCTCCTGTTCATCATGGCCATCGACCCAGTGGTAACGCTCCTGCAGGGCGAGTCCGTCGACCACCGGGTGCTTGCGTTCGCGGACGACTTGTGCCTAATAGCTGACAGTCCGGGAGAGCTCCAAGCGTCCATCGACGCGGCCCACAGCGGCCTGGACATGCTTGGGCTCCGGCTTAATGCGGCCAAGTGCGCCTCGCTGCACTTGTCTGGTCGACGGCCGGCGGTGGGCGTCCGGGACACACAGTTCCTGCTGCAGGGTTCCCCCCTTCGTCCGCTTGCTGAGGGTGAAGCGGCCACCTTCCTCGGCGCTCAGGTTGGATTCAACGTCGTTCCACCTCTGTCCACCCTAGCCGAGATTATTGACATCGGTCTGCGCATTGCCAGGAGCAAACTCGCGCCCTGGCAGCGGATCGATGCGCTTAAGACCTTTTTTTACCCCTCAACCGTCCATTTACAACGGTTGGGGGCATTCTCGAAGACGGATTGGGCTAGGGTGGACAAGATCCTGCGGCCGGAAATCAAGGCGACTCTATACCTGCCGCAGGAGGCGTCGGGGGAGTACCTATACGGATCCACCAAGCGGGGCTGCTGCGGGATCCGACTCCTCGCCGAGGACTCCGACATCGCCGCTGTGGATAGTGGGTTCAAATTGATCACTTCCCCTGACGTGAGGGTGGCCGGTGATGCGGCGGAGCACGTACAGGAGGTCACCAGGCGGAGGATCAGTAAGGACCCCTCCATCCATGAGGTCGGAGCCTACCTGTCAGGCGAGGAAGAGGGCGTGTTCCGGGAGGTCCGGGGCACGGGAGTCGCTGGTGTGTGGTCGAGGGCGCGGAACGCCTCCAAGCGGCTTGGTGTCAAGTGGTCGCTGGATGGTGCCCCCTCCATCACACACGAAGGCACGGTGCTGGGAGGTAAGCACAGGCGGGCGGTCATGAGGACCGTACGTGACACTCTGCGGCTCAAACGAAGCGATGCCTTGATCGCGAAACCAGATCAAGGCAGAGCCGTGGAGTGCGTGGCCGTCCACTCAGCTTCCTCCCACTTCTTGAGGGATGGCGACTTCACGAGGTTCGCCGACTGGCGCTTTGTGCATCGCGCCAGGTTGAACCTCGTGCCGTTGAATGGCTTCTCGTCGTGGCGAGCCGGTGACCGTAGGTGTAGACGATGTGGGTACATAAATGAAAGCCTATCCCACGTCGTCGACCACTGCATGCGGTACACCGCGCTCTACATGGCGAGGCACAACGCCATAGTCGCCAGAATCAAGAAGGCAGCATCCACGAGGTTTGAGGTCCTCTCCGAGAATCAGGTCCTGGGCAACCAGGGCTTGAGACCGGATCTCGTTCTGAAGAAGGGCCCAAACATTTTCGTCGTGGATGTCACCGTGCCTTTCGACAACCGGCTGGCCGCATTCGAGGCAGCGGCAGCGGAGAAGAAGGGCAAGTACGAGCGACTTCGGGCCGAGTTGGCAGCGATCCATGGGTGCGAGGCAACAGTCGTGCCTTTTATTGTTGGCGCCCTCGGTTCATGGGATCCTGCCAACGATCCGTTCATGAGGGTACTTTGCAGCCGCTCGTATGCTGCCCTGATGCGGAAGCTATGTGTCAGCGACACAATTTCAGCTTCCAGGGACATTTACATCGAACATATTTCCGGGGTGCGACAGGTGAGGGCCTAAGCCCGCCTGTTGTATTTTTTGTCTATTTTACCTTTTTTTACCATTTTTACATTTATTCTGAAAATACTTTTTTTATATATATTTATGTTTCCCACCCCCCTGTCTCGATTTATTTTGTCTATGTAGGTTCCCCATTTTTGTGAATTTTTTTAAGCATTTATAATTGAATAAATCTGTTCTTATCAGCTTAACATCTGATACACCTTTCATTGAAAGGTTCAAATGTTAAACTAATTTTTTCAAATTTGGTGGAGATTTTGGGACTTGCTCCTGCTCCACCGCGGGTTGACCCGGTATTGCAGTACTACCGGGAACGGCCCACATAATAAACATGATGTATGGTTGTATTTCAAGTAATTGGAAAATCGAGAAAAGATTTATTGAATTTACAAAATTTTCAAAATCGAAAATTTTACATTTCAGATTTTCAAAATTTTGGATTTCGGATTCTCAAAATTGAACTTTTAGATTTTGGATTCTCGAAGTACTTATGGTTGTTCATGGAAAGATTCCCAATAATTTTGACATTAGTTAATTCACTAAAGAATATTTCGATGTCCATGTTCTTTCAAAACATTTCAGTTTTAAAGAATCTAAGAATTTAAAATACTATTATTTATATTGGTGACCAGTGGGCAGTGACCACTAGTTATTTAATTCAACTCCGAAAGGCGTGGCAATTATTGTTGGCAAAAATAATTAACAATTAACAAATTATTTACGAAATATGAATCGCCTCGATTGCAAGGACTGGAATCCTATGACTCGGATACCAGTTTAAATTGTACCTGTGCTGTAGTCTGTGGTTACAGTGCCCCCCCCCCCCCCCCCCCAATTTGTTTTATAAATATTTATGTCATATTAAGGAATAACCGGTGATCAGTAGTCTACTCCTACAAAACTAGAGATACAAATAATAGTTTGGCTACAGCACTGCTATGTATTATTAATGTGCCTATTAACGTTTTTTAAACTTTTTATTCTTAAGTTTTAAGAAACATTTTCAGAAAATAAACAAAAAATGTAATTGATACTGACTACGCCGATTTGTTTCTATAATAATATATAGAATACACAAAAACATGGATGATTATTATCGTAATTAGGCTTTTGAATATTTCGCATTTTTTTGATAAACCTTGGTTCACAATCAAGCGAATCTAGGTCAAAATATCTTATATATATTATAATTTGTTATAATTATTATTATGGCTTTCAACAACTATTAAACGCCCAACTCAGGAGTGGATTGGGGAGACATAGAAATATATTGAAACCTGATTAGTTCCTAGATCGTTTTCTATTTTATTATCATTTTTTTATTTATAGAATTTTTTTTTTCGGGTCATAATGCTTGAATTTAAATTAGTAGTTACAAAATTAATTTTGCAAACAGACTTTTATTAAGTAAAATTATAATTATAAGCCAGTGAACAGATTGTATAATATTTTCCCATTACTCAGATACCAGTTTAATCTGTACCAGTGCCGTAACCGGGGACAAGAGCAAGTGCCCCCCCCCCCCAATTTTTATAAAAAATGATATCATAAAAAAAATGATATCATACTGGTAAAACAATTTAACTATTCTGGTTCTACAAAAACTAGAGAAAAAAAAATGAAATGTCTCCTTTTGTTTTGTATTTAGAAAATAGTATTTGGTTTTTCTCTGTAAGATGATTCATATTGAACTCGGTAAATATCAGCATTGTAGAATATTAATGTTTTTAAATGACATTCAAGATTAGTTAATTTATAATATTTGTGTTTGTACCTATTTTATTAGTTAAAAAAAAAAATAACTAACAAGGGCTGCCAAAAGGGTCATAGGTCCTTGGAATTTTCGGGATAGTCGAATTGCACTTCTACCTATAAAGAAATGGTCGAATTGCACTTGGGTTCAAAAAAGGTAATGGTCGAACTGCACTCGGGTAAAATAAAGAGTTGACATTTAAGGTCACTATGGACGTTCACGTTTATTATTATAATAATATTTGACGATTTAAAAAAATAATAAAAAAAATTATGCATTATATATTATTACTACAAAAATTATCAAAATTAGGTAGTTAAAAAAAAATTTATAATAATTACAATAATAATATTTCATGATTTAATATATGTTTAATATATATTATATTAACATAATGGACATTGATATTTATAGAACAATTATTTACGTTTAATCCTTTCAAATGCATGATATTTTTATTGGAATACCTTTTTTGAGCAGAGCAGATTTGAGTGTAGTTCGACCACTACCTGCTTTTTACTCGAGTGCAGTTTGCTATAATATATTATACAGTTTTTGGTATGTTGTACAGACAGATTGTAAGACGGAGACAACACAAGCGGGTGACATCCTCTTAAATACGGTACTAATTGTATTTAATCAGTGGTAATAATTGTATTTAATCAGTGGTAATAATTATTCAACGGTAAGGAAAACAATAGTAAGTAAAGTGTATAAAATGTATAAAGCGGCAATCGTTTCAATCAAATTTATTGAAGCACCCCTGTTTGTGAGCAATGTACATTTAAGCCCCGTTCACACGATAAATAATTTGTCAAATATTTGATCTACGTCAAACTTCAAATATTTTAGAAATGGTTCTAAAATATTTGGAGTTTGGCAAACGTCCAATATTTGACAAATTATTTGGTCGTGTGAACGGGGCTTTATTATATAATATTATAAATTAATATTATTTAATATACATTGGGATATTTTTTTGTAAATTAACAAGGTTGCTTAAAATCTCTGTATTATACACATTAACATATATTATACATAACCTATTGATAAAATATATTCATAGATAACATATAAAAAAAAAAAAATATATATAATAATATAATATATAATACAATATATTATTATTATAATATATTATAATCTATTTTGTCATATTATGCAGAAACCACGTGCCACAAACATAATATTCTCTAATGTCTATGTACATGAACCATAGATGAACCACATTTCTTCAATTTCTATGTAATCATCGACAGTGAAAAAAGAATCATAATTATCCTCCAAAAATCTGAAAACAAAATATATAATTTTTATAATTATTCTTATGTATTAAATGTACTGTCATAATTAAGTATTTATAATGTTGTATTGAATATTAGTAACTAATAACATAGCATATTTTACATTAACACATTGACCGCCACACGTATATTTCTATTCTGATGGCACAAGCCGCGACCCGTGTTCAGCAGCGGCGGTGGACGTGTTAAGATTTTACCCAATATTTTTATTATTGACCTACTGTGAAATTTAACACATAGCACTGCTATCAGAATATAAAAATATTTTTTATAGACACTAGCAGGTCGCACATTGTTGTTATTGATATGCTGTACGACCGTGGGATGTCATAATATCATTTATTTGTAAATGTGAATATTTTCCACTGATGGAAATCAACGTGTAAGTCTGCTGAATTCAGATTGTAGACCAATAAGCAAAAGAAAAAAAAACACACATGTTCATTTTTAGTCTAATAATATTTTCCCTTGTTCACTTCTTGTCTGTGTCTTATAGGAAATTCATTTTTTTAGTAACATCACAGAAAAATTCATTTTGAAAAAAAAAGAAAATTAATTTGGTAATATACTGATTTAACAATAGAAAATATATCAAAATACGTTTTCAAAATTAAAATCGGGCTCAAACTCTTTCAGTACTGGGTGAGTTTTCTCTTTGATTTTTTGGCACTATTGTAGTCACAGGAGTTGAAACTTTTTTGATCTCAAAATAGAGTAATAAGTGACTGTGCATATATGCTCTACGGATTTAGCCATAGCTTATCTTGTTCTAAATTCTACTATAGTAGTGTACACAAACACGAAAATCAAACATCATTGCAAAATTAATACATTTAATGCTCCGCTTAGAATTTGAAGTATTTAAAAATGGAAATCATTAATATAGGTATAACCTTGTATAAAACATATGGTTTATTTTATATAATCAATTTTTTATCATTACCTCACTTTGTATACAGTACCTTTACTCGTTCATATATGTTAGATGTTTATAAACAGAAGTATTAAAATATTGTATTAAGGCAACATAGAACATCGTTGAACATTTCCTAAAACAAATATAATATAAAATATTTATTAGTAATACATTTAGATAGTTATTAAATAATTACTATTAGGTGTCATCGACAAAATATGATGAATTACTGAATTACTTTAATAACTATTAACAACTAAAACCAAGCAATCAATATTACAATGATATAATCATAACGTATACGAATGAAATGGATCATACCTTTTGGAATGTATTGTGCATCGTACGATCGAAAACCATTGCTTCCTTTAAAATAAGTTGTAGTTTTAATTTGCGAAATTCATTGTAAGAAGCTAAAATAAAAATTTGATTTACATAGATAAATAACTCCAATTCTTAACTTTATTTTTTACACTATTTGTAATAGGTACCTTTGAACAGGAAATAATGTTTAATACAATAATAACAACAGCCCGAACAGCTGCTTCATCTTCTAAAGCTGATATTGCAGATTATTCTATAGCTGGTTCTGTAGCTTGTTCTACATTTTTTTTGGGCCGACCTAGTTTTAATAAAACATTACAATGACAAATATGAAATACAAAAAAAATATTAAGCTAAATCTCTTTTTCTCAAGTATAGTTTTGCAAAGAAGCACCTTTTGTAATATTTGCTTCTTCAGGTTTTTTTACTTTTTTTTTATCTTTTTGAATTATATTTACATTAAATAATTATGATATATGATATATGTTTTATAAATAAATGGTGATAAGTGATGAGTAGTAATAATTAATCAATTTCTTACAGACTAAATTCTAACCTCTCCCTGTGACCCAAATTAATTTCATTAATCTCCAACTTGTCCCCAACACTTCATCAACAACATCAGTCTATTCATCCCATTTAGTTTCAAAATCTTTATAATGAACGAAGTATTGAATGTCACCAGTGTTTGTCCCGCATCCATTTTCCTTCATACAGCAATTAATCATTGTAAGCAAACACTTTTGTCACCTAATTAAGAATAAAAAATTACAATTCAGAAAATAACTACTTTAATATTCGATTGGCTTTTGAGATTACTGAATAGCATAGATTTAAAATGAAGATTGATCTAAAGTTAAAATCTGAGTATCCGACAAATTAATAAATATTTTCGACAACTATTTTCTATTGATTTTAGAATAAGCCCACTTGGAATAATATTTTGTGCGAATGGTATGTTTTCATATTCAAACATAATTACGAGCATAATTATGTGTAAAAACTAAAAATAACTTGACTATAATACTGTAGGAGACTGCCGATAATAATATTGAAAATATAAATCGCAAACCTTGTCACAATACATTTGTGCCCGATACCGCCTTGTAATTTGTGCCGACAATAATCGGGGACTGTAGTCTGTAGACGATTTTATGCAGTTGATTTGCGAATTTGTGCGTAGTTCAGTAGTTGTCCCGACAAATATTAAAATACGGTATAAAAAATAATTATACAAAAAAATAATAATATTATGAGTTATATTGACCACAGAACAATAATATTGTATTTTCATATGTTATCATATAGGTCTATGGGTATTATCTGTGATAATAGTTGATGATAAAGTTTGTCGTTAATAGTTGTTCGTGTAAGCGGGAATGACTTTTGGAAACCACTGAAATATTCTTATCATAAAGTATAAACAATTATTGTAATAATTATTTTCGTGGTAGTGTTTATGTATACGGAATTACGAACGCAATAACGAAAACGCTTGGACGCATAGTAGAGAGGAACGCCACAGGGGTCCGGGATCAGACTATAACTACTGTCCGACGTCTGTCCTTCCGCCCGCCGACCATCGTATAACATACACACTCGGCGCGTCCTACTCACCGAGGACCGCGGTACTCGTCTCGTCATTCGTCGACTGCGGATACCATTGCTGTTTATCGCCGCGGACCAACGGATTTTTGTTCTGCGTCGTCTCCTTCAGTATGAGAGAAAGATTACCGGTAACGATTCACATTGCAGTTCGCTTGTCCATTATTATTAATATTTCGTCTATCCGTCCGACTGTGAACGGTTTTCGATCTCCGTTTGGCCGATCTCGAACAGAGTCGGCTCTTCTGTTTCGGTGTTGTCCGGGACTGTGCATTTTTCACTCGATTAATACACGTCGTCTGCGATTGCCACACAGCATCTCGACACGGAGAGGTCATTGCATTGTCCAGCCGGCGTCCATGTTGTGCGTTCGTTAATACGATCGGCAGTGGTTCGTTTTTACAAAGGTTCATAGGGATTTTTTTTTCATTGACAAGAATGAGTGGATATCAATGCTTTGTATTTAGAATTATATTTCTCCTCCCCCCCACCCCATTTAACTCGCTTTTATTGGCGCTACTCTCAAAAAATGCTGCCGGGGGAAATGGTCCTCCCCTTTAGGGGCCCCTACTATTTATGTGTTCTTAGTATGTCAGTTGTCCTCAGTATCGAAATTCAATCATAAATATTAATACATTTTATGTTATACTTGTATACGGCAAAGATAGTATTCAATAGTTAAATTAATTTTGCTTGTTTATTGATAATTTGTACTTGCTCAATATCATAACAGTCCAACACTTTGTGTTTGCCTCTGCACTCGGGTGTCAATTGTTGACATATATAAATAGGCTTCCCAAAATAAATTTAGTAAATAATAGATAATTCATACCGTGATAAAAAAGTTCAACCAGAATTTGCTTATAGTTATGTCAGTAACATTAAATACACCAACAAATAGATTGAATGGAAGTTACAGTATTCATTTAGTAATTTTGTGTCATTTAGTGATGGTGCAGTTGTTGGCATTGTGGCAGTAAGATAAATTAGTTTCCAAATACATGTTTCTGTTATACAATTAATGAAAAAAGCTAAAATTTTGTATAAATCCTTACTGAAATAAATTTGAGTTTTTTTTATTATAGTAAGGAGCTAATTTTAAATAGCAATAACCCCCGAATACACGTTTATCTGTACCAAATGACATATTTTAGTAATAATGTTTCTGTTTTAATATGTAGAACCATATGTTGTTACTTTAAAGTAATGTATGTAGGTTATTAAAAATTTATAGTCAAGTAAATATTATATTACATTATTATTTTACATGAATTGTATGTTAGCAGCATACAGGTCATCTAAACCATGATCAATTTTTATCTGTACTTACTAGTATATTATAATTATTAATCCTGCATAATTTCAAGTCATATATTTCTTGTTTAGGTATCAATATATTTTTAATTAAGGAATTATAGTATTATTGTTTATTTTATATTTTATATGACCTAGCCTTTGGATTTAACTAGTTACTAATATCCTATTACTTTAAGATCAAGAATATATTGCAGAGACTAAAAATATATCCAGTTTTATATATTGTTAATCAAATTTTCTGAGTACCAACATGCCACCCAGTTACACTATTACCTGAACATTGTGCTAAGAATAGGTATATTATGAAAATAATGAATACACCACATACTTAATAACATTTTAAATGTTAAGCAAGTTCCCCTGTATTTTATAAAATTGTAAAATAATGTACCTACTTATATTTTATTTTATTGTTTTTTTCAGATTAAGAAGCGTATTATAAAATAATGTAATTAAAAGGAATAATCATTTTTACAAATCGTACAAGAAAAAAACCGGCATTTACAATGGTTTGTATTATTCAATTTCTCATACATAATTTGATATTGATAAAGACAAAAAGTGAACTTTGGAAATCTAAGCCAAATATTAAAATAAAATGAATTGTAAATATTTAAAATCTTATTGAAGTAAATCGTCAGCAATTGTTTATAATTTTTAAAACAATTGTATTAGATAATTTTGTAGTGTACTTATGTTATTCCTATGACATTATTATTACATCTCATTTAACACAATAATAAACATAATAAATAGTTAAAAATGCCTTCAATAATTTTAAAATAATCAACTTAAAACTATGCATAAATAGGTATCTTAATAAATGTATGGAATATGTCAAAAATTATATTCACAAACGTTTTATTTAATTAATGTTAGTTTGTTTGGCTTAAATTTCCATTTAGAATTATATCTTAGAGCTAGAGTTGCCATTGACTAAGGGTTAATTATTTTAGCCAGCATTTTTTTATGTCCTATAAATATTATATAATGCTCTTGTTTAGAAATATATGTTTAATTTGTATACTGCCTAATAGTATTAAATGATAAATAATAATTTGAATAAAATAATGTTTTCTATCAAAACTTAAATGTATTTATTTTTATTTATCATAGAAGATGAAGTTAAAATTTATGATTTACCATTGCAATTACAAATACAATTTTGTTCATTTAAGCTTAGTAAATTGAATTAATGTTTTCTACAGATAAAATATATTTTATTTTGTAATATAAATCATGTATATAATTATTTGTTAAAGCATAACGTTATAAGTTATTTTTACTTACAATGTTTTGAGGTAATATGAACAATACATTTCTTTCATATTATTATATCACTAGATGAGGTAAGAAGGTATGTCAAGTTTTAATATTATTTTGATATTTTTAAAAGTTCTATAAATGAAAGAATATTAAAATAATATGGTATATTTATGGCAACTTTAGTTTAATATTTAATATATTTACTTATTCTGGAGCAACTATTCAGTTGTTGGTTGTTCAACTTGGTAATGATTGCACTTACTGTATAAAAAGTAAATAAATGAACCTAGTTGTTTTTATCCATGGGTTGTTTTCAGAATGAAAAAGATGACATATGAACGAGGTCTACTACATGTACCTACTTGTTATTCCATTAACACTTAAATGGAAGTCAGTATGTAGTATGGTCGTATGTTTATTCTTAAAATGTATGTTACTTAGATATATATCTACCTATTCTATATAGGCGTATCTCAGGATTATATGTTCTGGTTAGTTTCAAATGAAAATAAATTTATTAAAAACCAATGCTTTATAACAAACAGACATTTAATATTATTTAATCTTAACTCATTATAACAATAATATTGAAATTACTAGAATTCATAATTCTGAGAAATACCACGTGATATATGTATTTAAATTAAGTACTTAATTTTAATGATTAGCACCTTTTCTTAAAATGATTACGTTTATTTTATTTTTAGTGTAAGTTAGGCAGTATAATTGCAGTATCATATTATATTATTCATGGTAAATAATAATATGTATAATGCGTACCTACTGCTATACATTTTTGACTATGTAATTTAAACTTCAGTTAATAGATTGGGATAAAAAAAATTTTCTTCTTATTATTGAGTTTGGTGTAATGTAAAATTCTGCTACTAACTAAAGGCGAATATTTTATCAAAAAAATCAGTCTATTGTGATCTCAACTGAAAATTTTAATTTAGTTAATATTCATGTCTTACACGTCTTACATGGATATTTTGGATTTTTCTATAATGTCTTACTATTAATTAAGCTTTAAGCAAATATTAAATTAATTGTATTATAAATATAATATAGTTTGAACAACTTCTTGTAATTGGAGTTGACTTAAGTTAATCATTTAGTTATAGTGTCAAAAAAGTTAAGTTGGTGTTGTATATTTCATGGAATTTATGGGTTTATTAATCTTATGAGTTTATAATCATTTTATGCATGCAGTAAATTATTGAATTCTATGATTACCTATTTAGAGTGCTTTTATTTATGTGCTTCAAAACCACATTTTTATTGTTCAATATAGAGACATATTATAGTTTATATGTAAAACATAGGTGAATTTGGATGAACCGCCTTTTCTTGCTGTTGGAACAGAAGTAAGTGCCAAATACAAAGGGGCATTTTGTGAAGCCAAAATAAGAAAAATATCAAAAACAGTAAAATGCAAAGTGTGTCAATTAATCTATCATAACAACAACTTAATTTTGTAAATGTTCATGCTATAAAAATGTGATTTTTCTATTAAGGTTCAATATTCTAATGGGATATCAACATTTGTTACGGATGATGCAGTAAAAGGACAATTAAAGGTTATAAATTATAATCTATATAAAATAAAAATATTATACCTATATGCTTAATATGTATTAATATACTTTTTATTACATTAAGGTGGGGGCTACTGTTGACATAAAATGTAGTGATAAAAAAGAATTAGTTAGAGCAACAATTCAAAAGATTCAAGATTGTAGTCAATACACTGTTGGTATGTATTTTCCTATTATTATATTTATATTTTATAGATTTAATTTGGTTTTTTTGCAGTATTTGATGATGGTGACATAACATGTTTAAAGAGAACCGCATTGTGTCTTAAAAGTGGAAGACATTTTGCGGCTAGTGCTACTCTGGATCAACTTCCACTAACACACCCTGAACATATTGGGGTTACACCTGTAAGAACCACTATTGTGCAAGGTCGTAGAAGTCGAAAACATAAAAAAAGTTCTGGGTAACTGCTTACTTACATACTAATATTTTATTGTGTTCTCAATTATTGTTATAGTAGTTACTTGCATATTTAAATTTAAACTTAAACTAATTGCTTTGCACAATAAAGGGAAAGTGGTGAAGAAGAATCTTCAGCAATGGAGGAAAAAGATATTGGAAAAGTAGTTTGTGTAGAAGCTAATGACAAAAAGAAAGTAAGGGACAATTGGTTTCCTGGTTTGATAGTTGCACCCACTTCACAATCCTCAGTCAAAACTAATATTGCAGAAGACTACCTAGTTCGTTCATTTAAGGATGGAAAATAGTAAACACTAAAAATGTTTCTTAATATTATTAACTATTTATTATCATATTTTATAATTACAGCTATACAGTACCGAAAAAAGAAATTACTGAATTTACAAAAGAAATTGGCGCTAGAGTAGAAAATCCTACACTTAAAACTGGTAAATATTAGATTTATAGTTTTGTAAAAATGAATCATTTTTATTATTATTATTATTATTATTATTATTATTTAGCTGTCGAAAAAGCCCTATTCTTTCTTGATAAAGATGAACTTCCACCCCACTGGGATAGAGATTTGTTGTTTGGAGTGGATAAAATTTGTATTGCTACAGATAGTGAAGCATTTGATAGTGATGTAAGTTTAAACAAGTAAAAAATAACTGGGTGGAATATTATGTTAATGTAATCCCCACTAGTATTGAAATATTGTAAAAATTATAATTCATTCAAAAAAATAAGTTTTACTATTGATAACTTTTATTTAATACACTATTTTTATTTAAGAATTCTGAGGAAGAATCAATTGAAGAAAAAGATCATTTTGTTGCACAGCTATTTAAATTTATGGATGACCGAGGAACTCCTCTTAATCAAGCCCCAGTGATTAATGACAAAGATGTTGATTTATATAAACTTTTTAAGGTATTTGATAAATTAATGTCATGCAATAGAAATAATATGCTGTATACAAGATAGGATTGGGAGAGTTGTAGTACCTTAATTGTAACACATTAATTAGGTGTTGAAATCTTTTATTTTGCACTTTATATAAAATTATAATTTTGCTTCTATTGTTTGAATCACTGTTATTTATTTAAGATTTATTTCTATTGAACTCTAACTGTTTAATAAATCAACTAGTTATTGTTCAAATAAATAAATAATACTTCAAAATACTCTCGACATTATATTATAAAAATAGTTGGTAAGTGTGCTAACTATAAAAGAAACTATATTAGTCACTCAATAATTCGAAAAATCTGTTGGTAAGACACACTCTACAAATCAAACTTTTTTCCACAAACCTCTATAATTAAAATTTCCTTAAACGCGTTTATATGCAAGTTCATATGTATGTACATTTAAAGATTATTTACAATCTATTTGAAGTACTCGTAATGAAACTAATGACGCTGGTTAAATATTAGTGGTTTATAAATGCTTTCTTACCTTACCTACCTCATCGCAGTTTTAATATGTATGTATAATAAATAAATTTCAAAATAAATGTAATATATGCATAACATTTTTTACCTCTCTTTAATTTGAATTAATTTGTTTTCCCTCGATTATTCGAACACTCGGTAAATTGAAAACCTCTATAAATCCAATTTTAAACTAGGTCCCCTGACTTTC
>NC_042493.1:70208381-70231946 GCF_005508785.2 Acyrthosiphon pisum | reverse complement strand
AGGTTAAAAAAATATTTGAATCTACATCATCGCATTTCATAGTAAAATATTTTAAATCTATCTTGAATATTCCATTATAATTGTTAAATACTAAAAAATACTTTTTCTTTAAAATAATAAAATAGTATACTTACAATCTGTAATATTTGATATACAATAAGTAAATTTGATAACAATGATTAATAAAAACATGAAAATCAGGTGAAGAGGGAAAAATTTGTGAATAAAAATAAAAAAACTTAAATTATCAATTTTACTTTTATTTAATATCAATTTAGTGTTTAGTTTCTTGATAATTTTTATAAAAATGTTTCCATAAATAATATCAACCTTACATAAATTATTTTAAACATTCATTTTTTTTATGTCATTAATATTATACAATTCTTATATAATTGTTAGTTCATATTATGTATTTTAAATATCGGATATTTTTTTTTTAAATTATTTTTTTTATATATAAACAAACTAAAATTTAAAAAAAAATCTTATACATTTATGCTCTTTATAAACTGTCATGTTATGTTAAGTTTGCTTGACAAATTTTTTTAGCATTTCTGTAAAAGCATTGATAAATATTATGAAAGTATTTTGTGATTAGCATACAATATTTTTGATTTAAATTTATATTTTTTCAAAGACACATAATAAAAAAATTGTTATTTATTATCACTCATGTATTTTTAAGTGACTTGACTATGATATATTTTTCTTGTACTTACATAATAAAAGAAGATATTGCGATCTTAAATTTGAAAATTTTTATGGTTTAGTATTTGAAACATTCAGTTCTAAAAATTAAATAGAAAAGTAAACCATATTACAAATTTAATTTTCTTTTTCATATTATATCAATTATCTTCCAGTCTTAGATTGTGAGCGGAGCGATGAAGCTAGTGGTTTACAATGGTGTTTATTATTATTATTTTTATATATCTTGTTTCCAAAATTTCTACCAGAAGGAGTGCTTCGATTTCAACATATAGTACATTATCTTTTAGCAAATAAGATCAAGATGGTAGGATCAATATGGAGAGGTCATATTTCAATTTTATCAATAATTATTTAATGCCACGGGAAAAACCACCGAGAAATTGTGAAAAACTGCTAAAAATGGGATTTTAATTTCTAATGCTTTGTGTATCACCATAGAAACAAATAAAAAATAATTATATTATAATATTG
Organism: Acyrthosiphon pisum; assembly: GCF_005508785.2. Classification (NCBI taxonomy): domain Eukaryota; kingdom Metazoa; phylum Arthropoda; class Insecta; order Hemiptera; family Aphididae; genus Acyrthosiphon; species Acyrthosiphon pisum. The sequence goes on along the minus strand of NC_042493.1, from coordinate 70,230,761 downwards.
ATTCAACTTACATGATATAATGAATAATAGCAGTTTAAAATATCCAGACTAACAAACCGTCTTCGCTCAGAATCGTTCTTCTTATACAATGATATTATAACATTGAATTCAAGTTTAATACAATCCATTATACAATAACCCACTTTTTAAATGTTACTTTATTAGTTTAAATAACTAAGTTACATTAATTCAAAATTACATTAAGAGACAAAATTCGATTTTATTTTGTCTCATAGTATAAACTTATGCTGTTTCAACATCAAACAGTCAAAATAAATTGTGTGAGGCACATGTTGTATTAAATTAGTTCATTTTGCATCATAAAGAAAAAAATAATACATGAAAATTAAAATTAATTTTCTTAAATTGAGCAACTTATTTTAAGAAATTTTTTTTTTATAATTTTATCTTAAATAAAAGTGTAATATAATATACAATATTAACATACAATTTTCTTGTGTTACATTACAGATATTTACATAGTTTTGAGGATTTTTATCGAAAGCTCGGATGTACTATGTTGAGTCATCCAAGAGGAGTTAGATCGCGCAGCAGATTTAGTCGCAGCATTATTAGGGATGTTGATAAGGCGTTGCCTAGCACCTCATCTGTGGCTGATAAAAATAAATGTGCAAAAAATGAATTGAATGATAAAAAAAATAAGGATTCTTCTGTAACAAAAAAAACAGCCAAAGCTATTAAAGCTGAAGAAAAACTTTTAAAGAATAATGAAGAAGCTTCAAAGAAAGGTGATAAAAAAAAAGAAGATATTGCTAATAGTACACCACGTAATAAACAATCAGTGAAATGGGATCCTGAAATAACAGAAACAAAAGATCCGGTTAGAAATTCTAAAACTAAAAAAGAAATGAAAGAAATTTTAAAAAAAGAGATAAAAAAAGAGATAGATTCTGATACAGTTGATGATAATCAAATTATTGAAGAGAAAAAAGGAGAGAAAAAAAAATATACAAGAAATTTATTTGGAAAATCAGTGCGAAAAACTACTAAAAAAGAAAAAGTTGTTAAAGTAAAATCTGCAAATACGGGTTTACCAGGTATGAGAAAAATGAGAGCTATCAAAGAACAAATTAAAACATTTGTTAAAGAAAATACTCCATTCAAAAAGTCTAAAAGAGGAGCTTCTAATACCCAGCAAGATGCTTCAAATAAAGGAAAACCCGATGAAGAAGTACCAAAAGTAAAATTTGTTTAATATACAATATTATGCTTTTTATTACTTAATTTAATCAGTTTAAATCTGTATTTGTCTATGCAGTAAAAATAATATATTTTATCATTTTCATCATTTTAAATTTGGGTTTTAACAGTGATGACTTATTAGACTTACCAGGGGTATGAAACTCCGTGAATTGGCCAAATCTGCCGATTGTGGCCTTGAACACGGTTTCCAGGGGGGTGTGGCAAACGTGAATTAGGGAATGGTAAAAAAGCCAACTCCGCGTAGCGTATCCTGCCTATGTTACGAGAAACGTTTACATAATACGGGAGACCTTTGGTCTAATATCATGTTGGTGCGCGGAAACATTTCCATGTTTTTCGGTGGTTCATAGGGAAACAAAACCCCAATCAGCTGATCGAGTTTCGCTTCTATATTGATCTATGGACTTACGTTGAATGTACTTATTTTATTTATTTATTGAATTACACAAAAGAAAAAATAACAACACTTGGTATTTTTCTAAAATTGCAATTACAATTAACTTAAATTTATGAAAGAAGATTAATGATGTACTCTATTGCATTTTATAATTAAATATATAATTTAATTTTAATAGTTGCTAGATATTTTTGGTATAGTTGATAAATGTAGTTTGGTTTTGAAAATAAAATCTTAACATATCTATTTATTATTAATAAAATATGTTCTAAAAAATTAATATATTTTTTTTATTATTTTAGCTTACACGATCAAAAACCAAAGAAGATTTACCTACTAAATCAAGGAGAGTATCAGTATTAAGTGATCTGGCTGACAGTTCTTCTATTGTCCAACTTACACAGTCTGGAGTTCTCGTAGAAAATCTAATTAAAATTAAAAAGGAGGAAGGATCTGAAAAGAAGAAAACTGTAAGAAAGAAAAAGGATGATAAAGAGGAGAAAGCGTCTTCAAATGATATAACTCCTACACCTGTGTATGTTTATAAACTATAATATAATATAAATCAGTTCTATGTATTTCATATTATTTCATATTTTGTTAATTTAGTAATATTGAAAATGTACCATTTGATAAAGACTCACCAGTGGTTGTTGGAGATAATTTAGTAGTATATTATGGAGATAAACAAGCAACAACTTATGATGCAAAAGTAAGTTATTTAAATACAAAAAAAGTTATATTTTTTGTTCTTTTAATTTAATTTGAATTTATCTGACTTAAATTATATTGTGTAATACACTAAATTACAATTAAGCCAAAGAAATAAATATTATTTTTAATCATTATAAACAATCTATGTAGGTAAACAAACTAATTACTTATTGATCATAAGTTATTAACTTATATTTAGGTAACTTATTAATATTATGAATAAATAAAATAATAAAATAAATAAATTAGTGCTTTTTTAAAATGTTTAAAATCCCTTTTACAAAATAGTTATATAGTTTATTTTTGTATTAATATTGTTCTTGTTATAAACAATTATAACAAGAACAATAGTTAATTTTACGATTTGTATCTTATTCAAATATTAATTTTCTGTATTTTAGTTATCTCAAGACTTATCTCTTTGTATCAACTTTATCATGTTTGTCACACTCTCATCAGCTTTAATCTTAAATAATTTTTTTTGTATTATGTTAAATTTGAGTTTAATTATCATCCCATAATCTCGGGGTAGGACTGGGCCTGTAAAAGCCAACTGACCTATAGTTATAGAATTTCCAAAATTTAGGAAAATTCAGAGGAGCAATATTAGTATATTTTGTCAAACACAGTTGTGATCTGTACGTTGTGGCCTGTAGAAAGTAATAAATTATTAAATGTATATCCATAGCTCTTATTTATAAATTAGTTCTATAATAATAATATCTTTTTCAAGATTTAAATTTAAAACAGCACCTGTTATTAATATTTTCATCATAAATAATAATTCATAATTCAGACTGTAAATACATTATACCAACAATTTAATATATTATCAAGGATTATCGATTTATAGTATACTATTATTAAAATCAGAAATTACAGTTGAGGATAATAAAGAATTAAGATGTGTTTTCTCTTAATTATGGCCTGATGGAGTTTATTAATGAAAAGTCCCGTGTCCCCTTAGTACAAGATTCTTCTATCTTACAGGACAATGGGCCAGCTGCCCTGCATAACCTAAATACTTTGATATGTAATATGTTAAGATTTGTATTATTTAAATTATTATTTATTATTATTTAAATAATCAAATTACATAAATACTATACATTTTTAGGTTATTAATGTGTGTGATATTGAAGGAGTAATGAAATATTACGTACATTATAAAGGATGGAATTCACGTTATGATGAATGGATAGATGTAATGCGTATTGCTTATAAAACTAAGGATCCAGAACCAGGACCTGAAGTAGATAATGATGCGGATTCTTCAAAAAGTAGTCCTCCAGAAGTATGTATAATAGTTGTAAAAAGATTGGATAGAAAATGGTTATTATAAAATAATTTTCGTTAACTAACATTTTTAGATTTTGTTTTAAATATTAAAGAGTTTTAATAAGATTATTATTTTTAAATTACAATTTAATAGTTGTTTATAATATATTTTAATTAATATATTAAATATTAGGTTTTTGTAAATATTAGTTGTTTAGAATTATATAATCTAAACATTTTGTATCATACATTGATAATATTTATAACTTCACTCATTTTGAACAATGATAATATTGATGTCAAAATTTGTAAAATATTATTTGTTCATTTAATTATTTTTTATTAAATAATTTAATGAAAATAATTTTTTATATAATTTTACAATATCGTTATGCTTTTGAAATTGTGTACACCCTATTAAATAATATAAATCAATAAAATTCAAATGCAGCATTCATTCAAAATACTATATGAACTATTCTGCTATTAAATAATACTTTTTTAATACAATTTACAAATATTTTATTATAATTTATGATTAATCATGTTTACAATGGATATTCATAAAAAAAAAAATACTATAAAATGTTTATTTTTGTAAAAACAAATTATCATAATTAAATACATTTATAAATATTATTATGCTGATGCATATTACATAATTTACAAGACAATCCATATTCTTGATAGATTGTCCATTAAACAGTTTGCCAATGCATTTTTTTTTTTTTATTCCTATAAAATAGTATATACATATTATATTAAATGTTTGAGATGATTAAAGTACCTATTGAAAATAATTACCTAGAGTTTAATAATGTATGGTATAATATTTTAAACAATGAGTATACTCTGTCTCAAAAGAGAATTATCAGTTGGCCAACCAATTTTTGTCAGTGCTGCGCATTTACCACAAACGACTTGGTGTTAGTCCAGTGTTTTAGACTTAATCACGTGGTTCTCAATTACGATGAGCAAAAAGTGGTTTTTCTCTTTTGAGACGTAGTATATATTTTATTTACTTTATTTAGCGTATTATTAAAATTTCATCCAATTATGATCTTTTTTTTTTGTAAATAAATATTTTTTCAAAAAAAAACAATGATATTACTATCAATATTTATTTCTATACTAGCTTAAAGTTTTAAAATTTCAATACATTTATGAAGAACATATTTTTTATAATATCATCTCCGTAGTTTTTATTATTATATTATTTATACCAGTAAGAAAAATTGCATACATCATTCCAACATCTAACAATATTAAAATTTTTAGCAAAAAAATGTGGATTCAAAAAAGGTACCATCAACAAGTAGCAGAACCAGAAGGTCAGTTACTCCACTCACATCAAATTCAAATATAAAAAAATCACCTTTCAGCAGTGCTCGACCTACTAGAACATGTACTTTGACCGATCGTCCATTATTCAATATTGGTATGTAAAATATTATTGCTAATTTATATTTATTGAAATTCATAGATAGACAGTATATGTACCTAGAAAAAATTAAATTGTGATTTATTGTAAAATTATTAAACTTAAATGTAAATGTAATTTGTTTTTACTTTGTAATCTTATAATATAATTTAGTACATCAATTAAAAATAAGTATAATTAATGATAATAAAAAGATATTTAAAAATAATATCAATCCACTAAATAATTTATAAAACAAAAATTCTATTAAATTAAATATGTTATCAATTGTAATAGATTTCTAATACAAATTTGAATAAATGTATGTTCAAACAAAAACTCTGGCAAAAATCTCAAATAAAGTTTGGGAATTCATGCATAAAAACCTATTTAATTTTTCAATATTTTTACTTTATAGTTATAAATTATAATATATATTGATTGTATTCAGCATAAGACTGAAACTTATGTTTAATATAATCAAAAAATAGATATAATGATTAAAAACAAATATTAGGAAAAAAAACTGCATTTTTAGTAATATAATAATATAATGTATTATTTCGTAGATAATTCTGATTCCGATGGAGAATACACAGTAAGTGTGGGATCATCCAAACAATACAATAAGAAAAAAGTCATAAAATCTGAACCTGGTGTTGTTATAAAAACTGAGCCATTAGATACTGATAATCAGAAAAAAACGCTTTATCCTAAGACATATCCTAGTAAAGAAGTACTTATGCAGCGAAGTGCACCAAGAAAATCAAAGGCATGTGTGATTAAAGTTCATGCCAATAAATCTGAAGAAGTTGAAGTTAGTGAAAAAGTTACTCTTAAACCGCCGTTTGATTTTAATTTTGTGATGCCACCACCAAGTGATAGTATAAAACCAAATGCAGATGATGAAATTGTAGAAACACATAGTGAAAGTAAAATAGACAATACTATGCAAATTGAGCCAAAAGTTGCTCCAAATCATTATTTGTCACCTAAAGAAAAATCTGAAAGAAATGATCTAGAACATATCACAGAATCTACAAAATGTGGGAATGGAGAAGTCAGAATTAAATCCGAGCCTTTACCAATTCCAACAAAGTCAGAAATTTCTAGTATCATTTATTACTCATCGTCCTCTGAAGATGAAGAACAAAATCAATTAAAAAAAGTAACTGATGTCATCTCTTCTTCATTAGATGATAAATCTGATGAATCTAAAATATCTGGTACCGATTTTGATCTTAACAAAATAAGATCAGAAATGAAGGGGCTAATGCCAACTTCAACCAATAGTAATAATGATATTATTCAAAATACAGAACCATTCATATTGGATCAACAAATAGAAATAGAAGTTCCAAAAATTAATGAACCAGTTACAGATGTTTATGAATTTAAAGAATCTGAATCGTGTAATTTTGATACTATTTCTTCTGTCACTGAAGACAAATTTTGTAGATCTATCAGACATGATTCGCCAAAATTACTTAACTTAGAAAAATCTGATGAGCTACCAAGAGTCATTGATTCTCCAGCACTAGAGGAAGTAGTTGAACAAAATGGGTCCATGATACCATTTGTGCCTAACAGCAATAGCATTTATTCATTTGATAATAATGTTGAAATGAAAGTTAATGAAAATTTGAACATTATAAATGAAATCGAAAATCCAATTATGAGAAATCAATCTGACAATGAGTCTAATGAATCACAAAACTTAATGATAAGTGATGTTACGGTAGATACGCCAAGTACAAAAGAAATTGAGCAACATTTTCAGGATGAATCTGTTTCCGATTTAAAAGATGAAGTTTTGGATTTGTGCATGAAACCACCTGAATCACCACCTACCAACATTTTTAGCATGCCAGAGCAAAATGAACTCAATGGTATGGTCATTGAAGAAGATGATGATGATGAAGATGATGATGAATCAAAATTGGTAATAGCTGAAAATGATAAAATAGAAACTGATTATCAAATGGATTCTGATCTTGTGGTTATTAGCGAAGAACATAATTCTTCCAATGGACAAATTGATGAAAATATAGATACACATTCCCTGCCACCACTACCACCAAGTGTACACACTAATATTGAATTAGAGTGCAAAAGTTCATCTCAAGTAAAAAGAGATATAAGTATACCAAAAGATACAGATGATGAAAGTACTACATCTTGTAATGAAAGCATTCAAAATGCTCTTATTCAAAGTTTCCAAATGTATTCACATTTTGAAAACCATTCGAGTCAAAATAGACTTTATATGGATAATATTGATGAAAATACAAAATCTGGTTTTGAATTTGATTCAAATTCAAGATCGCCTACAGATGAAGATAGAGAAATCATTGAAACCGGAACTAAGCTTTCCATTAATGTACCTTCGATTAATGATAAGCCTAAAATATGTGATTTTGAAGTTGAAAATGTTAAAGTAAAAATTGAGAAAGAAAAAACTATGGTGCTACCAGAATTACAATGTAGAGAAGAAATAGTAGATGAAGATACTCTCAATAACGCTTTAGTTATAGAGTACAATCGTAAAGCTGCAGAATATGACATTCATAAGCCTAGTACTAGTAAAGGTTTCTTTGATTCGATAAATCAACCAGGAACGAGCAAAGATAGTTTCTATGAAACTGACACTAGTAGTGACACAAAAAATAGTTTCTTTGAAGCTAGTCAAACAGTCAAAAATGTCATTTTTGATACAAACGTCCCAGGAAAAAGTAGTTTATTTGATCCCAATATTCCTAGTTGTAGTAGCAAAGATTTCTATGATCAAAATATTCCAAGTACTAGCAAAAGCAGTTTTTATGAAAACTCTTTGCCTAGTACTAGCAAAAGTTTTTATAATCCTGAATCTGATGTAAATAGTGTTCTATTTTGTGAAGAAACCATACCAGGCAGTCCAACTGGCACATCAGAAGAACAATATGATCAAGAAGAAAGAAAAAAAGCTCTTCAAGCACTTTATGAAGAGAGAGAAGCAGCTTCAGCTATGTATGCTATGAATCAATCTTTTCGTAGACCAATGATTACATTGATGGGTGCTACGGAAGAAGAAATGGAAGAATATACTAATATTCTACAAAAGTAATTTATTGTATTAGTAGAATATAATATAGATTTAAGATGACTTCATAATCTCATAATGTTTGCCAGTGGCGTAGTCAAGATTATGCAATGGTGGGAGGGGGATTAAGTATAAATTAAACCAAGTTTTTTACAGTTTTCATATATAAATAATACATTTATTAGGGTGGAAATATCAATGGTGGGGGGGGGGGTCAAACACCCAAAACCCCTTCTGGCTATGCCACTAATGTTTGCTCTGTATTACAATTGGATATCATGGCAGATTTGTGTTCAGTGATTACAATTTTATGTTGTTTGCTTCAATATATTTGGTGTAAAGGTAACATTATCTGTGTTTTCTCGTTGATGCTTGTGAGCATGTAACTTGTGTAAATGCGTGCATGGTAAGTGATCATTAGTGTGAGTATTTGAAAGAAATAGCAGATCGCTCCTGCACCATTGTACATATTATCAATAACGCATTGTACAATATTGATTATTTTCTTTTTCTTTTTAAAGAAATATTGATCAAAACAATTCAAAAATACTAGAGCATACCTACTAACTTATGATAGATTTTACATATTTTATTAGTTAAATTTAATATTTCATTATTAAGACTGGGGGTTCCTGTTTATTTTCATATTATATTAATTGTAATGTATTGTAATTTCATTATTAACATTTTCATTTTATCACAAATTATAGAGATGGTGCTCTACTTGATCAAAGACATTTACAGTTCTTAGCTGAGATTTCTAGTAGGAATCTTGGTATAAATATAAATGAACCATCAGTTACGGAATCACTTGAAAGAGAACCAGAGACAATAGTTGAGAGTAAGTAGTAGTATTTAAAACGATATATTTCAAAAAATGTATAATATTAATATTGAATGTACTCATAGAAATAGTTAAACCACCAGAAAAACTACAATCCAAGCGCAGAATTAGCAGTCATGAACAACCATCAAAACGCTGTAAATTGTCTACTACTACTGCTCCTACACCTTCAGGTAGTTTTCAAAATTAGTCTTTTTAGTTAAACTTTGGTGATGCACGCAGGCTAATAATTTACTCCAGTCTAATTTTAATATGCTAATTATTTTTGTAGATTTTCCATATTCTATTAGGTATCTTTTAGTAATATTATTGTACTATTACTAAAATGTAAAAATATAATATTCCGTCAAATGCTACAACTTAGGACAGTTTTGAACTTTAAGCTTGCATAACTTCTGAACTAGGATATCCAAAATCTTGATTTTGGTGTCAAAAGTTTACTCTTGAATTGTTCTTTGACACCTTAATGGTTTTAAAAATTTTAGTTTTACCTTAGTACATTTTTTTATTTTTGTCCCAAGTTGTACCCAGGGTGCTACAACTTGGACCAGTCTACTAAAAATGCTTAAAAATCATGTTTCCAATACCAATTCCAACTTGGGACAAATATGAACTTTTTAAAAATGTTGTTCTGTAGTATTTAGAAAAAAAAATTCAAAAATGTTTAATTTTAACAAAGTATGTGAATAATTATAAAAAAAACATCAATATATTTTAACATAGGTGACTGACTTTTCCTGGGTCATCAGTAAAATTTATCTCCTCATAATTCAATATTGCCTCTGGGTTTGACATCTTTCAAAGTGATCAACAGTAATTATTAATTATATTAATAAAATGATGTCGCAAGTTGTGTTACATGTATCATAAGCTACAATGTTTAAAAATTAATCAAACTGAATTTCGATTTTTTAACTTTAAACTACACATATTTATCTTTGAAAAATAAAGAATACAAATTTGTGATTTAAAGCATAGTTAATGACTTACAGATAAAATGTTTGAGGACTATTTACTATTTAGAAATAGTGTAAACCGTGGTGACGGTTCTCTGTCGTTATTATTTTTGTCTTGGGCTGTATTATCACATTGAGTCCATAGATAATCTTGTGTAGATAATGATTAAAAAAAAAGTAGATTATCTCAAATACAGTACAGCCACGGCGAATAAACCTAAAATTAATTTTCCTGTCCCAAGTTGTAGCATTTGACCGTATTTCTTATAAAATTTAAAATAAATAAATTTGTTCATACATTGATTAAATATACTTAAAATATTATTAGTATATTATTTCATCTATAGTATGTAATAATGAATAAATTATACTTTAATATAGAGTAAAAAAAAAATATTTTATTATTTTTAATATGGTAATTACTTTACATTTGGTAATCATTAAAATTGTATTAAAAATTCCCCTCACACGCCATTAAAGGTACAGTTTTAACAGCTGTTAATTGAAATATTTGTTCGCTATTATTTATTGTAAATGTTATTAAAATATTTCTGTAGTATTTATGTAATACTATAATTAAATATAAATATATAATATCTATCTATTAAAAAATTTATAGTATCTCATGTTGAAAAATCAGATGAAGAAAAAATACCAATACCTCTAAAAGATGGCAAACCATTGGTCGTATACAGTAAGTAAAGTTACACTTTTTGTATTTGTATAATAATTTATGATAATGTGTTGGAATAATTATATTATTATCATTGATAAAAATGTATATTAGATTAGGTAATATAATGTATAAATGTATTGCATGTATAGTATAATTGTATATTTCTAACACATAATATATATTATAATAATTACAATCTTTCATTACATCAACATACATTTTAACATTTTAGCTCCAGATATGGATTCGGCTCAAAGGCAAGCTGTTATAATAGCCAAAATGAATGATCTACGAAAAGAATATAGTACTGTAAAAGGTCGTTTAACTGTGATTGATCGAAGAAAGAAAAAAATTAAAAAGCGAAAAAGGGAGCAGGCCAAAGCTGCTAGCCTGAACCAAAACAAACATTCACAAATAGCTAGTGGTGCTAGCACATCTAAATAAAATTTTATTTAGTTAATTCACCTATTAGAACTTAAGTATAGATATATATGTTAACTATTTGATATTATGTTATTGAAAATGTAATTCCAATAATAATATTATATACTTCATTGTATTTATTTTGTTTTTAAACCTTTCATAGAAAGATAACTTATTTTTTACTCAGTAGAAAAGACATGTTTTATGACAGCATATTAAAATTTAAAATTGTACCCTATTTAATGTTACCTATTTAGTCTTAGTTCAAAGTGTCTTGTGGTTAGCACTTAGTAAACAAAATTATTTATTTCAATACATTTTTATATTTAAAATATGATTTGAGTTTATTTAACAGTCATTTGAGTTTTTTTCATTATGTTTATAATTTGTGAGCGTGCAAAGGAAAATTGTGCCTTATGAAGATCTTACTAGTATGTAAATACTAAATAGTATTTACACACCTATTTTGTTATTAAAATTAAGTGTTTTTCTATTATTAAACTATTTAATTATTTTTTATTCAATAAGATATTTGATTGTACTCTAGCTCTAGTTATAATGCCATCATGCCCTAATTTATTCAAAAACCATAAATTAGTACCATATTATGTTCTTATATTTACTGAACATTATGAAATTATTTAAACTTTAATGTATTATTATTATATAGATGGTTCTTAAAAATGTTGTTTATGTAGGTAACTTATAAATTATACAATCATTAATGTCGAAACTAAGTTTTGTGTTTATTAGAAAATAATTTGTAAGAATAATTTAAAAGTATTTTTATGTAAGAAAAATGTGGAATTCAATATTTATTTATAATCTTATTTGTGAATGGGCATATAGGGTGGAATAGGATGGAAAGTCAACCTAACAAACAAATAACAATTTTTAAAAAAAGTCCATTTATGTATACAATTATTATTATTGATATTAGACATAATTATATAGTAATTATATTATTTAATATTTGTGATAATAATGTACTCTAATTTAATGTTACATCCTCTAGCCATAGATGCTTTATGAGCTGATAGCCGTGGACAGATTATAATAAAAATAAAACAACTTCGATTCCACCAATTTTCAATGTTTATTTGTAATCCATTAATCCATCCAGGTTATTAACTAAAAATTACATTTGAAAAAATATTGTTTTTTAGATATTCTAACGAATTAATATAGAAAACATATCTACACGTTTAAACTATTGGAAATAATATTTTGTCACGCCTGAACCGAAAGTTTAGTTTTCTATGACGGTTATGCCTTATATTACCACATATCACTGATCATTTTTAAGTATAATTTGAATCAATAATTCATAATATAATTTTCTCATCTGCTGTAACTGACCAATTGCACACTTATGTCCAATAGTGACTTGCTCATTTGCTTATGCGTGAAAATTTCATTATTTTGTTATGCTTTGTTTTTGCAACTTAGATTAAAAACTTGGTTGTGGTCGAGTATGGGACTTGTAATAAAATAGGACCTATTATAAGTCTTATAATATATTATAATTTATGCATTTTTCGTGTACATCTTTACTCTTAATATAAATAAAACCAAATCGTTTTTTCCATAAAACATTGTTTTCGTAGAATAGTCTGGTTGTTGCATAGATCCTGCATTACCTTTGCTGTGATCGATGTCCGATGAACCCAGAGGCGTGACAAAAAATAGTATGTGTGGCTCGTTTTGAGTTGTTTATAGACATTTGAAATTTGAAATAATTTTTATTTTGTTTTCGTGAATAGTTTATAAATCCCATATTTTCCTAGTTCGGTTGAACATTAAATTTCAAATTGTCGGAAATGATAGACTGTGTTGTTTTAATACTACGCATGTACTATCGTGAAAATGTGATATCATTAGGTAATGGCGGAATCTATGAAATTTCCTGATGGGTACATAATATAGGTCAGTGGTCTTCAACCTTTTTGGACCCACGATCCACTTTTTTAGGCCTACATTTTTAGCTACCCACGTAAGCTCTGTATAAAAACAAAAAAAAAAACTAAAATTGCTCAATGCTTTGTATAGTAGTACTACCTATTATAACTGAATAAATAAAAATTACATTTTAGTAGGCAGAATATTTTATTATTATTACCTAATTAAATACGAATAGAATTCACATGAAAAAATATAATAAAATAAAAATACGACACAAAAAATGTAATGCGATATTTATTCTTGAGTACCTAGTTATTTTCACATACCTAATGAATTCCACCTGCTTCGTAGAATCATATCAGTATATGAAACATATACTGTGATTTGATATCCATTAGATTATTTAAAATGTATTTATATTTATTTCATCTATTAATTAAAATAAGATGTATCGCCACTCAATTTTAAAGCTTACGGGACCCAAACATGGGTCGCGGAGTGCGCGGACCCACCGGTTGAAGACCACTGATATAGGACGTAACTATGTATCATGTAGGTGAATGAGGATTTTTGGTACCTATACCTATCATGTATTACCGTGCCGGAGATACCTCGTTTTTCGCCTGATGTGCCAGTTGAAAGGGGATTGTTTTTTTCGTAACATTTATACCAATAAAATAAAATAAATATATGTAATTTCAGAAGTTTAATTTTAATTTTGTACGTGACGGATTTCCAAGAATCATAGGCGTAGTTTATCTAATGTAATATAGGTACCAATAAGATATATATACTAATAAGGAATAGGAAATATTAGGTAGGTAATAAATAATAATATACATAGACAATGGGTACCATCAACACTAGCCCAACGTTAGTCGCACCAGTGTAGGTATATTATTACAACATAGGTATGTAGTGTTGTATCTCCGTATTTTCGTTAAAATTTTCAAGAACAAAAAACGTTGTTTCATATACATTTTTTATTAATTTTATTAAAATAAATTAATATTTCATACAATGACATAAAAATGAAAACTGTTACAAAAAGTCACAAAATATATTCCCTTATACAATAAATGGACAGGTCATATTTAAAAAAAAAAATAGGAGTGTGTAAGAGTTTTATTTAAATGTATAGGTGTATTATGAATAATACCTCCCTTTTATCTTTGTTTAATTTATTTTTAATATTATTATAACATTTTTAACAATATTTGTAAAAGGTATAATGACTAATGAGTAGGTACCAATGATTGAAATTTGAAATTGAATGTAAAATTAATATTATGTAATATATTTTATTAAAGATGTAAAAAAAAAGTGCGGTCGTTTTGACCATGGCACTATTGCTGGTGGGTTAAGAACTTAAGAATGATACTTTTACTAAATTAAAATAGGTAGATAATTATTTTGAAAAATTTTGAAATAATAAATTAATGAAAGAATATAAGACACACATTTTAATTTAAGTAAATACACGTATATATAAGAATATAGTTATAGGTTTACTAATATATTTTTATGTAAGAGTTAAAATTAATATTATAAAAAGCTTTTATAGGTAGTCCATATAGCTGGTTGATTTGATTAAAATGTTATTACTATTACTAATGTTTCTCTATACATAAATGTTATAATTTATTTAGTTAAACGAAACAAACAACACATTTTTAACAAGCTAAAACAATTATCACTGACATTGTTTTCAGCAAGCTATTCTTTTTTGGTCACGCATAAAGCTTGTCCTGGCAGATCTAATGGCAAGTAGGTAGGTACATCATTATTTTTATAGATATTTAAGACTAAAATAATACTGGCTATAATGGCTGAAGTTGTTTGTCTTTTGAAAGTCATTATTCGCTTTAACGAATGTCTCCCGTATTTTAATGTATTAATAACAATTTATTAAGGTTCCGCTTCTAATAATTAAATATAATTAATTAAATAGGTAGGTAGTATTAAAACTTATCGTATGGTAAAGAAAAATTGACTAACACAGGTATCTCTTAACAATACATAATATAATATATCTACCAGCTAATGAATACTTACATAATAAATAGGTAATTAATAAATGCCTTATTATTTAAAAAAACATCAAATACCTACCATATAAGTAATATGAATTAACAATGTAGTTATCTCTTTCAAATTTCAATGCATATATTATATTATAATTCATAACATTAGAACTGCTTATAAACATAGGTTTTTTAGGTTTTTAACACTGATCCCCTCCCCCCCTCTTAAAATTAGGATCTTTATATTTTCCATATATTAATGTATTATTCTTATATATTATGATTTATGAATATAGTATATAGATTATAGAAATATAGTTATAAATTATAATACTAAGTTTGTAGGTACTTAAATTATTTACACTCAAATATTTATTATATAATATTATTTAAATATTTATAGACGCGCTATTGTACTAATATATTACCTAAATTTTATTATTTATTCTTTTAATGTGCAGGTACCTATAAATAATTCTTAATAATAAAATAAAACAATAATTGTTAATGATCATAATTATTATGAAAATATTAAATGGCTCAATTTAGTGCCGAGCGGAAGAGTTATGTGGCCGAGTTCCGGATCTACTTGATGGTTGTTCTTCGTTTCCAACAATATAACTCATTAGAGGGTTTACACCTCTAGTGTTTACAACTGTATCATGTAAATTCCTTCTGAACATTTCCGATTCCTCGATAATAACGTCTTCATCAATATCATCGTCGCCGCCGTCGTCGTCGTCGTCGTCGTCGTCCATCGGGAAGAATCGTGGTGTGTCATCGTCCATCGTATCATCCAAACCCAATAATGCGACAAGATCTATACCGTTCGATTCAAGATCAAAACCTCTGAATGCTCTATTCGGTCGTGGTTTTTCAACTGAAATATAAATATTATTTTTTTAGTTATTATTGAGCAGTTTAAATTAAGTACGGCTAGGTATTTACGTTTCATCTTATTATTGCGGTCTTTTATAGCTACTCCACGCTTATGTTTAACTTCCTTTGGCAACTGTTCAACGATCTTCTCTATGAAGCTATCCAAAGTCAAACAATATGATTTTGATTTAATATGCACACGACAAATTGGACATTTTTTGTTACGCTTGGTCCAAACATGAATGCACGATTCACAAAATGTGTGTGAACAATTAAGCACTGTTGGCTAAAAATTAAAATACAATAATATTATTTTTGATTTAAGGACAGTTTTAACTTTTAAATGTATCATTTTGTGATATTGACATACGTTTGTATTGTATATAAAAACTTTTTCCTAACTTCTACTGTAGCTGCGGCGTACATGATATATAACATTTATACATATTTTTAAATATAAAATCCAATTTTCCAAAATATTTCTTTTTATTGAAAAGTATGTACTTACATGTAATAATTACGTATTTATTGTTTTGTATAGATAGTTTTTCATTGTCAGTTTCATACAAACAAAATTCCAAATAAATACCTAACTAAGGTAATACTTATTAATACCTAGTTATATATTCACTAGCTGTTCAGTTTCCAATAGTGTTACGGAAATCAAACTTCAATCAAACCTAGGTACTGTTGAATACATACATTGCTGATACTGCAGTGATACCTATAAGCAGTAGGTACACTACGGCTACCTACTCTACCTAACTCCTGAATATATATTTATCGTAAAATTAAATACAACTTATTAAATAATTGTTGATAGTAAATAATAATAGTATAGTACCTTAATAAATATTTCAAAACAAACATTGCACTGTAAATCATTGTCAATAGCACTCCGTATAATATCATTCCATGCAGAATTATCATTTTCAGTACTTTCTTTTTTCTTTTTTTGATGAAGTGCATGCAATTTACTTGCAGTCTCTTTTACGCTTTTGCCATTTCCTGATTTCATTGCCACAGAAAGTTCGGCCGCCGCTTTTTCTATTTCTATTCCAGAATCGTCAGACTGTTTTAATATTGGTCTAAATTAATAAAATATTATAAATATTAAAATAACATCAATAAACAACTTAATTATAATTAAAAGAACATACTGCATAGAGGCTTCAAGAAGAAGTTGCAGTCCTTTTGGTTGCTCTTGCATAGATTTTCCACTAGTACTGGCGCTGGCATTAGTACTGGTACTGGAACTGGCACTGGTACTAGTACTGGCACTGGAACTGGCACTGGTACTGGAACTGGCACTGGTACTGGTACTAGTATTAGTAATTGGAGACATTATTGGATTTTCTTGTTCGTAATAAGCAGCCGCTAAAGGGAAAAAATTTAAAAATTAAAATTAGTTTCTATAGGTTTTTGTTATTAATAAGTTGTTACCTACCTATATAAATCAAAGTCCAAAATCTATTCAATAAACATAATTAAAATTTCAATAATAATCTCATATAGTTAGATAATATAGGTTTAGATAATATATTCTTAGCGATTACTAAATACTATAATACCTATAATTACTATAATATTTGCATATTGTTATGAACGTGATTACTGATAAAATTTTCAAAATATAATGTTAATTCTTCTTAGACTTTCAATATTTGTTGTTCTTATTGTAAGATATTTTTATAATTATTATTTAGTATTTTATAAGAAATAAATATTACTTTTATTTTCTAAGAATTTTTTTAACAATATGCGAATAATAAACAATATTTTCATTCGTGTGCTAATAACCATAATACAAAAGTAAAAAATTATTAGGTTTCATACACGATTAATACCTATTTTTTTACAATTTCCAAAGTGGAGCCAAGAAGTTGTACATGTAATAATTAATCTCCCATCAATCTATATTGTATTATTATAAATTATAATACATTATTACATTATAGGTGTGAAATAAAATATAAGGAGGGGACTTTCCTAATCATTGTTTTCCCATATAAGCATAAATAAGTTTATTCAATATTATTAAAGTAGGGCTTTATCCACCTCCCCAAATCTCAAACGCTATTTGTGCCTATATGATTACCTACATTATAACGGTAGATAGATACTTGTAGAATGTAGATTATAATAATATTAGGATGATGAGTTCTTGTGTTTTATTTTTATCCCTAAATAAATATATTGCGCCGGATTTCTTAAGAAATTGATTGTAAATTTCTTTAACTTGTGTTAAACCTATAATATGTGAATATTATTCCCACTCAGTGGCGTACTGCACGAACACACACACACTTACACGTAAAGGGGATTAACTGTTGGCTTTTTTTTCACTTGTAATGTTTACCACGTTTTGATATTAAATAATTTAATAATACAATATAATATATTTACTTGCAACTGCTGCAAGTGATAGAGCCCTCGGCGATCGGCGTGTCAAGTCGTGGGAGTTCCAACACTTACTGCCAAACCTGCAAGCGCCTCGCAAGTAAAACATGCAGATATCTGAAGACTGCATGATCGTGATACTACTTACTAGAATCTAATCGGTATACCTAATAATATATATTATATAGTCCGGAGTCAAAGTATGGAAGTCAATCGCCGGTCGGCTGTCCGAATATTTTACAATATTAATGTTGATATTAGTATTATATTATAAGACGACAGGAAAAACGACGTTTGAAAATCCCGGTACTATACCGGCTGCGTCCGACGAATGTCCCTATTGAATGGACTCGGACGAGTGCCACAGATCCTGAGCTGACGTCCCCGTCTTTCTCTCGGCACCCCTCTTCAGTGCTACCACCATCATTCATCCCCTCCGCCGTTAACACTCCAACCCCAATGAACGTCACTTTCGTTTCGGTGGGTTTAGAGTTGAGCAGCGGGAAGAGCACTGTTCACACATGGGGTGGTGTGCGACGGGGTGTTGGTATAGCGACTGTTGTGTGGATCGGTGGGAGGACTCGGTGGATCGATCGTCGTTCGCGTCGGACGAAGGGCGCAAACGCGGCGGATAACGATCGAATCCTGAACCACCCTGCAACATAATAAATATATCTACCTACAGCATAATATAAAACTGTATAAATACGCGTATAGTTCGTAATATTATATATAAATACGCAGTTACGTTTAAAATAATATTAAAGTTACCGTCGAAGCCCGCCGTACATATATTATTATGACATATCGTGTAGGTACATACATATAGACATATATACACGAGTGTCGAGTGTGTAGGTATTATTGTAAATTAAAATCTTAATAATCAGTGTATTGCAAGCGTAACGATTTTCCCAGAGGTATATACTGGCATTTGGCAACAATATAGTGTACGAGGTGTATACACGAGAAAGTATACATCACGATCGTACAACTTTCTGTTTCACGCGCGGTGTTATTAAATAATATATTGTAATCGATGTGCAGCCTACTTGATATTAGTTAGGTACTTTGTACAGGGTGAATGATTATACGAAAGTGTAATACATCGGCTGAAATATTTTCTTGTATATAAATGTTTAAGTAATAATATGCGATTTGGTACTTAACAATTTATAATACAATTAATACATATCCGCGCGGTCGTCCATGCAATAGCTCCGCCGACGATTTCGTATGATACATATAAAATGTATAATAATAATAAGCACATAGATAGGTTGGTATTTTATATTGAACAATGTTATAGTACTTATGTATTTATGTGTGAAATTTTTACATTATGTGTAATACTAAATATTGTCTATTGTTACATTATTGTAGTTTTGTAGTATATAGGTACCTATACCTATATTAGACATTAGTAGATAACATTATGTACCAATTAATATTCATATTGTGTAGATCGTAGACGTGTAGTATTAATTATTATAGTAGAATAATATATGTAACCGTATAGGAATAGAATACCAATATAATATTAATATATACATTTACTTAGATCAGTTAGATCATATAGACCATATTCGATATTAGTTTACTATTTATTTATTTATTACAAAATATACGGGTTGCCCCTATGACATTTAAGTACAGTACAATGTATTAGAATAGTATAAAATTGAGAAATATAAAATATTATATGTAAATAACAGAATTACAATTTATTTAACAGTTATTAAGTAAGCAATTAAAACGCATATATTAAACCTAAGAGTTATTAACAGTGTTTAAGAACATTAGAACAAATTATCATCAAAAGAGGGGTCCTCATTGGCAAGTGACATAATTCGTCTTAAAGGCTCATTTTGCAGGTAATTTGTGTTGACGTTAGGAATATGGAAGGCTAATTAGGCTATTACTATGTAATAGCCTTATAGGTACCTCTACTTAAACTATTCTAAATCTAAAAACAAGAATGACCAAGTAAATAACTATATAACATTGTTTGACTACTAAGAGATATTGACGGATTCAAAAGAAATAGGTCATCTGGTACTGTATAGTGCATAATGTTACACAGCATCATTTTATAGCTGTTTATCTTGGCTTTTATTATATATAGGTAGGTTTTAATGTTGTGTAGGTACCTACTCTGCAAACTGTAGTACCTATACCGAACTTGGGATGTAAAAATATATTATGTTACTCGCATTTTGCGAACTTATACCTACGCATAGCTATTATACGCCTGTACAGTTCTGACCAATGGGGGAGTTTAAAATATAATATAATGTACTGCGTGAGACTGTACTTTTTTCGCTCGGTTTAAGTTAAAAACGAAAGTATAAAAGTGATATTTTCTTCTTAAAACACTTTTTGATATTTAACGTAAAAAAATAAAATTCTTATTTGGTATTTGGCTTAATATTTTACACGGGCTGTAAATAATGTAATTTAATATTAGATTTTATTATAAATTGGCAGGATACGAATAATTATTGTAATGTACACATTAGTGAATAATCTCTATACAAATGATTAGCCTGTATTGGCCTCCCACATATTTATAGAGACATTAATAATATAATATAGGCATTATATTATATAAACTCATGAATATAAAATGTTTTAAAAATTATAGGTATGTATAGGTAGGCAGTACTCTATAGTACTGCAGGGCTGCAGTGAGTATGGTTACGACAGTGCTTCATTTTTCCCAGACTGTTTCACTTTTACATATTTATAAATTTATAATGTACATTTTGACGAGACACAGACCAAAACATTTGAGTCATAGACTACTTGTATGGCATTGCGTTTCCACTGAATATAGCAGACGGGTTATTGATTGTATAGAGGGCTCGTCAATAATATTCAATTTAACGTATATGGTGTTGCTGTGCCTTTGCGGCGGCGCAAAAGATGCTACGAGCAGCAGTAAAATCTTGCGGACTGTAGTTGAAGTAAAATAAAAATAGGTCATTATACTTATTATATTCTAACGTTATAACAATTATTCTAAATAATTATTGTAGTTTAACGGCTTGCCGTGAACATAAATTACCTATAAAAAAAATCAGGGGTGCGTCATTTCCAGAAAGTTGAGAGAGTCTGTAAAGTGCAGACCATAGTATTTGATTTCTTGTATTTATTGCCTATATACAGGCTATAGCTAGTGGCGTATTTAGAACGCGGTCTCCGGGGGCCGCCAGGTACCACAGTATTTTAACATGACATTAAAAAAAATTTAAAAATTATTTTTTTTTTTTTAATCAAACGAAGGCTCAATAGCTCATTTTAGATTCTGAGTGAAACGATGAATGTATTGATTTTACATGATGTGTGTTTTTTTTTTTATTTTTTTTTTTATTTTGTGTCTGTGTACACGATAAGTAGTCGAAATAATGCTTCGATTTTCGACTTCAGTATCTCGTTCGATGGGAAAGTGAATATCGTTGGTGCATTGGGAGGTTAAAATTTAAATTTCCCAGTGGTTTTCAAAAGCGCCGGGAAAAACAAAAGAAAAATTAAGGAAAAACGGGAATTTTTACGCAAAATCGATTTTTCACAAAATTGAATTTGGTTTTTGGTGTAACTTTAAAAAAAATTACCGTAGATACATGAAATTTTGACTGATTGTTTATCTTAGCATCTTCTATACACCATAAAATTTTCAAAATATTTTGATGTATTTTGAGCTCTTTACGGACATTTTTATTTTCCATTTTTTTTTAGTTTTTTTTCTAAAAATATCAATAAAATTTTATTTGTTAGATAAAAAAGCTTGAAAATTTAATAGAAGGCTCCTAGTATATTGTTTCAAAGGCAGATGAAAAATATTAAAAATCGTTAGTCACAGTTTTTTTTTTTAAGCATTTAAAGTTCAAAAAATGACAAAATATGGAAAAATCACGAAAATTTACAAATTATTTCGAGTTATAAATTCATAAAAATTTTTCTTTTTAAATCTAAGATTTTAAAATGTAATACAAGATTCCTTATAGGATAATCTACCTTTACCAAAAAAAAAATGTCTATAAGAAACTCAAATTAAATTTTTATGGGCGTTTGAAATTCATATTTTTACAACATTTGATATTCACTCGATTTCTTACGTAACGATTTTCTTATTTTG
Source organism: Acyrthosiphon pisum (assembly GCF_005508785.2). Lineage (NCBI taxonomy): Eukaryota > Metazoa > Arthropoda > Insecta > Hemiptera > Aphididae > Acyrthosiphon > Acyrthosiphon pisum. The sequence continues at coordinate 70,208,407 of NC_042493.1, read as the reverse complement.
TTGTAATTAAAAAACGAGTGACTGTA
>NC_042493.1:70207169-70208331 GCF_005508785.2 Acyrthosiphon pisum | reverse complement strand
TAATAAAACAAGAAAAATATGGAACTTTTGAGAAAAAATTTTGTTGGGAGTTTGAAGGGAGAACAAACCATTTTTCAGGATTTTTTTTATTATTATTTTAATGATTATGATCGTTTATTTAGATGAATTTAGATGCTTCTAAATCCCGAACACGGGCCATTCTGAATAGAGTCAGTAGGCATGTATGTCCCCCATTTGGAACCTCAAAATTTGAGGTACAGACTTTACTAACTACGACGCCGATGTACGGATGTGCTTATATGCATAGACTACTGACCAATGCTCCAGTGTTCCATTTGTATTTGGAGCGTCACGAGAAAACATCTGTACACGGAAATTGCAACAACACGCAGAGTACGTATAACGAATTATTATTGTTACAGCTCAGTAGAGGAACTGCAGGGCCGTCCCAAGGTTTTTCGGGGCCAGGGGCAAATTAATTTGGGGGCCCTTCGACCATAATAATAAAATATGATAAACAAAATACTCACTGAGAATAACAAAATGTTTATACCTAAACGTATTTTTCCAAACCTTAACCAATCAAGCTCATTTAAATTCATGTACCTACTCCATTAACCCGTTGGGCCGCTGCTCGTATAAAATATAATATATTTATTAATATTATTATTGTGAAATTATAAATTAAAATATTATATAATATATAATATTTTAATTAAATTATAAATAATAATCAGGAAAATAAAGTTGTCAAAGCATAGATAATTTAGTGACAAATTCAAATCTGCTTTCGAAATTAATATCAGAACGTATTAGGCGTATAGTGATTGAAGTCGTGAACTATGCTTTCGACCAAAAATGAATCACGCTCCAGCGCCCTTAAAATCAAATTGGTTGTAGTTTAAATTATATACACAACAATTACTTGAGATATACTCTAACTAACATATTTACACTAGTTATTCTATTTTGTTAAATAATTAAAATATTTAAAAATGTAAAAGGTCAATTGTGTTTACAAAAAAAAGTAGGTACCTATATATTATATAAAGAGCCGTTAGTATACTGAGGCCTCTAAAATTATGATTATCCCGGGCTGTTTTTTTCTCCCAGTCCGCCACTGGAAAATGCTATAAAATATTTAGATAACAAGTAAAAAAAAACATTTATCTTCAATAAATTTAACATGTAATTATGAATG
>NC_042493.1:70206209-70207119 GCF_005508785.2 Acyrthosiphon pisum | reverse complement strand
AAAGGAATACATTGTCACAATTTTTATTTATAAGCATCTTTAAGTTCAAATTTTGACAACATATTATGTAAAAATCACGAAAATTCGTAAATTATTTTATGCTAGAAATTCATAAAAAATTTTCCTTTTATATCTAAGATTTCAAAATTTAATACAAGGCTCATAATATATTTTTACAATAGCAATTGAAAAATAAAAGAAATATATAGTCACGATTTTTTTTTATAAGCATTTAAAGTTCAAATTTTGACTAAATACGTAAAAATTACGGCAATGTTCAAATTATCTTAGACAGAAATTCATAAAAGTTTTTCTTTTTAATTCTAAGATTTGGAAATTTAATACAAGGCTCCTAACATATTTTTACAATAGCAGTTGCAAAATAAAAGGAATACATTGTCACAATTTTTATTTATAAGCATTTAAAGTTCAAATTTATACGAAATATGTCAAAATTGCGAAAATTTGCAAGTAATTTAGTGGTTGAAAAATCGTAAAAATTTTTTCTTTTATAACTAAGTTTTTAAAATTTGGTACAAGGTTCTCCATAAGTTTTTCTTTAAATATCTGTAAAAAAAACTCAACCGGACTGAGACAAAGAATTTTTAGGAGTGTTTGAAATTTAAATTTTTACAAAACCGCATTAAATAACGGTTTAGCCTCAAACGATTTTTGATATTTGTTATTATTCAAAAAGTATGAGTCGTAGAAACTTGAAAATTTTACCAGTTGTTTAAATTTACATTTTCTTTATATAGTTTTATTTTCAAAATATTTCACTAATTTTTAATCTATTTATAGGCATTTGAATTAATCGATTTTTTTTGATTTTTTTTTTATAAATGTTGATAAAAAAAAATTATCTGGGACAAAATACTTGAAAATTTAATAGAAGGGTCCACATATGTTG
>NC_042493.1:70205993-70206159 GCF_005508785.2 Acyrthosiphon pisum | reverse complement strand
CCTAGACTGATCAAATCATCTCCGTTCAGAATCGTTTTTCGTATACAATGATATAATATCATTGGATTCAAATTTAATTCCATCCATTACAGTAACCCACTTGTAACCTACTGTACAGCAGAGCGAAATCCACGACTTACCCGCCTTTTTTTATCTTATCTTATTA
>NC_042493.1:70205685-70205893 GCF_005508785.2 Acyrthosiphon pisum | reverse complement strand
GTAAGGAGGCCTCCCCATCTTCTATAGGCCCTAAGGCCACCAAATTTCCCGCAACATATATATAGCTGCTATAAGTACCTATAATATTATTAATTATTATAATATCATGTCATTGGCCCGTATCGAAGACTACACAATATCACAATATCTATAGGTACCTAGGTAATATTTCATTAATTGTATACTGATTCGTTGGGGAATGGCGATC
>NC_042493.1:70181773-70205585 GCF_005508785.2 Acyrthosiphon pisum | reverse complement strand
ATCGTTAAAAAAATTAGGTACTGTATAAATATAATTTGTATTTAATAATATGCAATATAGATGTAGACTTAAGAGAATAATGTTGAATAACAGGTAAAATATCATACTCAGATAAGCTGATTAGATTAGCCTGGGATCCAGATATCACTGCCCGATAGATGGTTGATGTGTAAAAATTATGTTGACATTTAGTCTTGTAATTTTCATTCGGGAATAAATTTATTATGAATGAAAACGTAGATTATATGAGACAAAATAATGTATAATTATAATGGCCATAGGTACTGGAGTCTGGAGGTTTAGGGGGACAAATATTAGACAGTTTGAAAATATCACACACTCGCTCCTCGACATAGGCATGCCTATAGCATGCCATAGGCACCTACTTCCCATAGGCGCAAATAAGCCAAAGCCCTATTATAATAGTACCTAATATTGAATAAGCTTAAGGGCCTGTTTTACAATCATAGTTTAAACCTCGGTTACGTTTGAACCACTGATTTTACCAGCCGAATTCAGTGGTTTAACCTGAGTTCAACTACTGTAATACGGGCCCTAAAGGGACTTAGCTTAGCCTAACCACTAACCTGCAGTGGTGCAATAACCAGGGATGATGGCAATGCCAAACATCGGAGCCTCCAGGTTCCAAAAGGGCTCCCGTTCCGATGACTCATTATTATTGACAAGAGTACACGACTAAATTTATGATTTATATGCAATATGACAAACAGACAAAGTCATTGGCGTGCCCAGGAATTTTCAATAGGGATCAGGAGTCAGGAGTTGTACCACACGTATTTTTTTAGGATTCTGAGGCCTCCACAAAATTTCTTTTGAGTATGTGCATTAAATAGCAACATTATGCAGGCACGGCGCTAAGAGGTGGCAAGGTGGGGCTCTAGCTCCCCCCCTCAGAGAACATCCTCGCCAACCCACCACTGACAAATATTCTGATTTCTGATTTCGTTTTTGGTTTTGAATACCAGTTTTTATATTTTTCGATTTTGATTACCAGTATTGATTTTTTTCGATTTTGTTTTCGGTTTCGGTATCGATTTCGGTTTTTAACGGTTTAAAGTTGAAACCGGTATTCAAAATCGGTATCCAATATCGGTTTCAAGTCCTGCATTATTATTATATTACTATAATAAGTTGAAAGAGCTACATCAACGAATTTATGAAATATACTTTTTAAAAATGTTTAATTTATGGAAATACTTTCATTACTAAACACAATTTCTTTAGTTTATATTTATGAAATGTAGGTAAGTTAAAGAAACATAATTATTCATTCACCAAGGTATGTAATATTAAAGTTATAAAGAAATTTTCATTTTTGTACATAATTATTCATTTTGAATATAGGTAGTTGTTGAAGGTCTGTGATTAAACATTTTCTTACATAAGATACATAAAAAATAAAATATTTGACATTATTCTTAAAACATTTTTAACTATTCAAAAGTTTGTACATATTATCTATTTATCTGTTTAGACTTTTAGAGCATACAATATAAAAACTTGTGTACTATAATATAATAGCTATATTATGTTATATGATACGAAAATATTTATATTTTATTTATTGTTTTCAGTGTTAGTTGAAAAAATCTTAGCTAATGTAAAAAAAATATTTGCCCCACTCTGCCCCCGCTGGAAAAAAATTCTAGCGCCGTGCCTGTCGACAATTAAAGAAAAAAAGTGGGAACCGCTCTAGGTACAATAGTTGTTGAGTAGGTACCTAATATGTCATTGTAATGGATGTGTTAAATTTAAATTAAAAGATAAATCACCTATACAAAAAACGATTCTGGGCGGAGACTGAATGTCAGCGTAACATACTTGAATAAATAATCAAATTTTATTAATAATGTTATTATGTAATCGAGTGATAGAGGGCTACGACAAAATAGCCAGCACGCAACTGAACAAAGTAACAAATAATAAGTTTGATCTCATTCTATTATTTATTCCATGTGGGTACCTACCTACTTTTTAAATATATTTTGTAGATTATTGTTGCCTACCACGATTTAGGATATCTTACTATGTTCTTACAATTAAATGTATGTTTGAATTAATTTTTATTTATGTTGGGATAAAAAACATATACCTATTTAAAATTATCAATAACTTATCAAAAAAAAGTTGTACAAAGTCTTACTTTGTAAAATAAAATTAAACTTAATTAAACTTTTTACTTAATCGTACCTACAAATTGTATTTTATAGTATTACAGTTTATGGCATGGGCGTCTTCGAGTCAATTACATTGGGGGTGGGTGGATATTTTTTTTTTGGAAATCAGGACTTAATAGTTATAACTTATAAATAATAGAAATTGAATTAAATATTATTTTATTAAAATTTAAAATTTATAGTTGCCCAAGCTTATCTGTTATAAATTTAAATCTGTAGTGGCCCAATTGGCAATTACCGTACCTATACATTTTTGGAAAAAGATTAATTTGTGGCCCAATTACCGGGCGCCCCAAATAACTTGTTCTATAAGTTAGGTAAGTACCTATTAATTTCAGCATTAAGCCCCAGACTTAGCTATTCATCGGGGCCCCCGAAATCCTAGTTGCGCCACTGTACCTAGTACCATTGATCAATAATTGATTTTATATTTATTAATTTTACTAGTATTAATAATCAATAATGCTAGTACCATGGCTTAAACTACCTTCTACCTACCTACCTATTTAATAAAAGCACGAAAAATATTATTGATAACTAGGTATTTTAATTTCGTGGTTTTCTAATTTCTACAAATATAATGATATAATAAATTATATTATTATAATGACGATTAACTATTATTTTTATATTAATACAGTCATATACGGACAATAATAATGTTTTCAATTTTCAAACAATAAAACGGTGGCCTGCAAAAGTGAAAATTTATTGAGTGTTATCAAAACATTATCACAATTATATTGAAATCTATTATCTGTAAGCATCCGGATAAAGTATAAACAAAAATAATAACATCGGATAGTGCTTATGTCTGATAAGCAAACGCGAAAAATAAGAATAATATAAGATTTTGTGCTGGAAAATATGAAAAAAATTAATTATTATAATATGTCGTTAAATATTACAGGTTCATAATGAACGCACCTAGTCCGGAAGTAGATGTGTTTATTAGCAACTACACGATCGTCGATCCAGACGTATATCATCTGTGGGTGAATGGATATTCCGGTAAACATTACCTACCTACTTGATATATAATATAATAATACACTAGGCGATTAATTAAATTGTATTGAATTGTTTTGCCATTGATTGTTTAAGCGTCGGAAGCTGTGTCCATTCTGAAACAGTATGGTATTCTGGAGGAGATGGGCACTACACTCGACTTGGTTGCATCCGACATATTAGACCATTACAGGACTTACAGTTTGCTAGAAAAAATAATACATTATCCGACAAAGTTAGATCAACAGCTGGCATTTCAAATAGAGCCACAAACGAAACACATATTAGTAGAAAAGTATTTATTATTTTAATTATGTGTCAAATAATGTTCATAATATTATATTATATCGTATACTTAATATATTTGTTTCGCCATCTCAGATACTTGTATACAGTGGCATGACGAAAGATTTTATTTGAGGCACGTGCCTGGGTATTTCACATATAGTAAATAATTTATTAAGTACACACTAAGACTAAGCCAATCATTTCAGTTACCATTTACGTAAATACTATTTATATAATATAATGTATAATTATTTATATATACCTAAGTATTTATAATTATTAATATAAATTATTGTGCCTCATGAATTAATGAAGTTCGCCATGTCACTGATTGTATATTGTTTTTGTTTTTAATTTCTTTAAGTAAATCAGTAGTTATCCGATTTAGATTTTATGTTCATAATACAATAATTAAAAAAGCGGGTAAGTGGATGTCGCTCTGTTGTACAAAGAATACAAATGGGTGACTGTAATGGAAGGTGTTAAATTTGAATTTGATGATACGAAAAACGATTCTGAGCGGAGACGGTTTGTAAGCCTAGGATATTTTATATTGTTATTAATTATAATTGATACAGTAGCCGTTTAAGTTGAATTATTATTTGATTATTTTCATATTTGTATACATTAATATACTTTAGCAGTTTCAACTTTCAAGTACCCATGTATAATTATTTTAAAATATAACACAAAACTAAAATAATTCTTCTTTGTTTATATAAATATCTAATTTCATTTAAATTTGAACATAAAATAACTATAAAAAAAATTTTTTTGGTCAAATAATAACCTATTTACGTGAAACTTCATTTTAAATTTTCAATCCTTAGCTATAAAAGTTGAACCTATCATACATTTTTAACTAGAAAATCATTTTTTAATTTTAAATTTGATATATTTTGTCAAAATTCGAACATTAAATGTTTAAAAAAAAAAATGTGACTATGTAATTTTAATATTTTTCAACTATCATTGTTACAATATATTAAATTGTATTAAATTTTCAATATTTTTGACCCAACAATAAAATTTAATTGATATTTATAGAAAAAAAAACTAAAAAAATTGAACTGAAAATGTCCGTAAACAGCTCAAATGAAAATGAAAATATTATGATGTATAGAAAATTAATGTAAACATTCATTCAAAATGTTATGTATCTACGGTGATTTGTTTTAGAGTTACACCAAAAACCAAAATCTATTTTTTCTTAAACCGATTTTGCATAAAAATTCTCGTTTTCCTTAATTTTTGTTTTGCCCGGCAATTTTGAAAACTACTGGGAAAATTTTACTTTTGACCCCCTAGTTGTACCAATTAGATTCACTTTCTTATCGGAAAAGGTGCTGTTGAAGAAAATATAAGCATTTTTACTGTCCTAAAAAGGTATGATAGACATAAATACAAAAATAAAATAAAAAATAAAATACATATCATTGTAAAATTGATACATTCATCGCTTCGCTCAGAATCCAAAATGGTAATTAAGTTTGTGTAATACATTTTATAGCACAGACATAAAACAATAATAACAGTTCAAATGTTTTTAATTAACAAATTTAATAAATTTGGATATAAAATTGAAACCTATAAATTAATCTATTATTATATTATTTAGGTATTATGAAATAGATGATATAGTTGTTCGAGAATTTCTTGGAAAAAAATTATCATCAAAACATCGTAAAGATTTAGATGAAGTTAGTGAAAAAACAAGCATCGCTATAAAATCTTGCAGGTTTGCATTAATAATTAATTATCAGAAACATAACGCATAGAAACTAAAATTATCTGTTAACAACAAATTGTACATGAGATTATACATGAAATTATAATTTTAGACGTCAATTTGACAATGTCAAAAGAGTTTTCAAGGCCGTTGAAGAACTTCAAGGTTCTGTTATCCAAAATATTTCTAGCATATTTCTATTATCAGAAGATCTGGCTAAGTAAGTATAAAACAAAATTAAACTAATGTTTTAATTAATATTTTGCAGGAAGTTAATCAATAATTATGTTACTATTTTGTTAGGAAGTATGGAGTAATTGTTTTCATAGCCTGTATGCGTTTTGAAACCTCGAAACGTAAATTACAAATGTTAACATTTCCTGACTTTTATGAACCAACTCTTTGTATTATGAACAAGTGGACTTATCCTAAAAGTAGTCCAGAATTTGGAGACACTGACTTGGATCGAGAATTTTTGCTTGAATTAAGAGAAGTTAGAGTATTATTGGACAAAGAGAAGGATCACAAACAGTAAATATTATTTACTAAGTACAATTTTAATCAAAATTAATATATTTATGTTTCTTTAACCCTTTGAGGAGCATATACGTTTTTACCTCAAATTTTTTAAATTTCTTTCTTTATGTTTCATTACCGTAAAATACCTTATATCAAATATGTGCTGCCACCTGTGAAGTTTAATTTTAATCAAAAAATGTATTTTCATTTATCAATTTTATTAAAATAGTACATACATATACGTCTTCGCTCATTATTTTTTTTCCAATTTTTCATTCTCATGCCGCTCCCTGAGTTGCATTTACGTATCCCAAGGATGCTCCTCAAAGGGTTAAGAGTATGTTACACTTGCATTATTAATATCTCTCGTATAGGTTATATACAAATATCTTGTTACATATTCATCACTTCACATTTTCAACTAAAACTATACTCTGTTTACTGAGAGAATTTGGTTACTTCACACGTACCATACTGTTTTAAGAATTAACTTCTAATTTAACGAGTTAAATTTTTCTCCTTGTTATAAAGTAACCTATATGAGTTAATTAATTTTACTGACATGTTTAGTCAATTTTTTTTTCTTAAGACCACAGATATAAAATATTGTTTTATATTTTATAAAAAAAAATTAACAAATATTATAAAAAATAAATAATAATTTATAACAATGATTATAATATTACATATTCACAGAATATAATATTATTATATCATATATTATAAACAGAAAAGTTATAGGGATAACCATATCATAAGAAAATATAACTATTTACTCAGTATCCCATACAAGTTTGTATACTTATTAATTATTGTAATTATAATAGTTATTACTTATGTATTATTATATTTTTATTCGTTAATAGGATTACAACTGAATCGAATAATATTTTATCTTAATATTATATGTGTAAATAATTTATTATATTCTAATAATGAATTTGGTTAATATAAATTTAGTTTATCTAGTTGTGGATTGTTAGGTAAACAAAATATACACAATATCTGTAATATAATACCATAATACCCAGGCAAATAATGCATACGGAACCATAGCTGATAATGGATTATTGTTTTATTAAATTTAAAAAAAAAATCTTAATCTAGTTCGAATTACAATTTATTCCAAGCAGACCTAATTTAAAATTGTGAATATTAGTGGCTAGTATTAGTAATTTATTAGTGATTTTAATTAAACTTAAATTATTGAAAATAAAAATGATGCTTCTAGATAATATTAAAAAAAAACCTGAGATAGATTGCAGATTAATATGCACTTAAAAGTTCAAATATGCACAAAAAAAACATTTATTTTTCCATAAACCATTATCATATTTATTATTTCATAAATAAATAATATCAATGGTTCGAAATATGCATCAATATTTTTCTATCTTAGTATGTATCAATAAATGAATACCTGTAAAGATATTAAAGATATTTGTAACTATTATCAATTTATTTAAATTTTAATCTAAAAATTTAAAAATAAAATTCAAATATTAATTATTTTTTATATTAACAATAATTAATTTGAAGTTCTTTGAAAATTTTTAAAAAACATTTACATTTGTACTTAAGTTGAAAATGCAGTTAAAATTGTAAAATATGTCCTTAAAACATCAAATGTTTGTAATATGCAAAAATATGTACTAAAAATGTTTCATATTTTTAATTTCAATATTTGATGACAATAAACAAATGTTCTGCTTACCTAGCATATCATTTAATTGATCAGAATAAATATACAAATTCACGCTTTAATTATATATTATTATTTTATACATTATATTTCTTCAATTCATTAAGTGTGAAAGTGAAACATTTACTTTTAAATTATAACATAGAACACCACTGATAAAATATTATTATTGATATCATAGATTTATTTTTATCTTCGATTTAGTTATTACTTATCAATAAAAATACGTGTTTGTCATTAACTTTTTTATAACTTATTTCTTTTCTATATTATAATAATTATAATAATTATTGTTATTAACCTTTCTTTTTAGTATTGTATGTCAAAAATTAAAGCCAGAGTTTCTAGAAAAAACATATAATAGTATGGAAGTTAATTTTCGTTTGCTGAGTAGAGCAATAATAGGAATAGCCTATAATCTTCACCACAATAGAGACTTGAGGTAATTTTCAGGAATAAACTTTTATCTATAATTAATGTTCATTATTAGTCATTATATATTTTATAATTTAATTTTAGAGGATTCTTCCTGGAAGTAGTAGAAAGAATTATTGATCCATGGAGAATACTTGGTTGGATCAAAGTAGATGTGATGAATTTCCTTAAAGTATACGTCAACTGTGCCATAGAATTAGATGTATTCCAGTAAGTAAAATATTATGAACTAAACTGTATTTTATCACCAAAACCACAGAAAAAAGTATTGAAATAAAAAAAAATATTTTATACAGAAAATACTTGTTATTTTTATTCATTTCATAATAAAATACTTACTTTTATCTTTTTTCTTTATTCAACTTACTTTTTGTCAATATATATTATAATATTTAAGTATGAGATTAATATTATTACGGACTGATGTATTTGATACTATATGGGATGTATGAATATGATTTATTTTATGTTTACCATCTTAGCTATGCATTAAATTGCATTTCAACTCTGTTTGTAATTAAAATTATACATTGTCTAGGGATGCAGAAGTGAAGAAAGCTTGGGAACGGTATATGGATGTAATAACAACCAGTGTCAAACAACTCTACTAAAATACAGTAATATATTTGTAATAAATTTGAAGAAAATTAAAAAAATTGTTTGTTTTATAGTATAGACTGCTGAGATAGTGACTTGAAATATTATGTCAGATATTTTTTAACCTGTGTCCTTATATATAGTTGTGACTATATTTTAATATATATATATGTTTTAGAAAAAGTTAATTATTTTTATAAGCATGGGCACCTCAAACACGCCAAAATATTTGTTTTATATTAATTTTATTAGATAGTTATATTTAGATTGTGAGTGTTTTATTATTTAACTTTTATTTTACTAAAAGCTTTCACATAAAATCTAGTGTTACAATTTTATTGTATAAATTCATTAAAACTGTAATTTAAATTGTTATGCTAGTCTTCAATCTAATAAATTTACATATGTATAGTATTGTGTTTTAATAATATGTCTTTGTAAACTGCAAAAAATTATAGTATTTAGACTTACACTTTTAGTCAATATATTATGTTTAAATCAAAACTTTGAATTACTTTTATTAATTTATATTTAGAGTATTAATGGCTAACCACAATTTATTTGGTTTTAGTTAGAAAGTTATTAGTTGTTTTATCTATACCTGAACAACATGAAAATTACTCTTAAGTTAATGTAAATACAATTTATTTATGTGTGAATTTCAATAAATACATGGTAAATTCAAAATATTACAATATTGAGTTATAATTTAATTAATGTCACGTACAATGTTAAAATATATTAACAGTTAAAAATCACATTTAAAAAAAATAAAAGAAGTGTACATAGCTTTAAGTTACATTTTTACAACTGTTGATTTACAATATTGTTTTATAATAAACATATAAATTAAAATCTAATATTTAATTATTAATTTGTACTTTGTTAACAGTTAGATACAAAAATCTCACTAAATGTCATATTCATCAATAGAACTTAAAAATGAGAAGAATAGTACAAATTATTGTATATAAATGTGTTTACAGAGAAAATACTATAAATACTATAACTAAATTTGATTTTATAGTTGTACTGGTTTATTTTTAATTCCTAATCTCTATGTTAGAGTTTCAAAACTGAAACACAAAAGTTCAATACATTAAACCACTTATACAAATTTTAACATCACAAAGGTAGATGTTTTACAGTTAAATTAATTATTTAAAATTTAATTTAATTTTAAGATCAATGGGTTCAGACAAATAAAACAGTATTTTTGATTTCTATACATAATTAGTTGTTATAATAAACTATCTCTAATTGGATTAGTACATTTTCAAATTATAAATACATTTGAATAAAAAAGCAAATGTTAAAAATATAAATCTCAGTTTTTAAATTAGGACCTGTTAAAAATGTACATTAGTCATAAATTTTTTTTTTACAAAAACAAAACAAGATGAATTTGATTAGGAAATTTTAGTATAGTATAGTTTGATCATATAATAATGTGAAAATTATTATGTCTATAACTCAAACATTTTCATTTATTTTATCACATACTTTTATTTCAGCTAAGATTTTCATTATTAAAAAATGTTACTTGTTTTGAGTATGCCGCTGCAATATGGTATGGAGGCGGAACTCTTTGAGTGTTTACTTTTGGTTCATATATTTTTTCCTGCAATGAAGAATTTTGGATATTTAACTTTATTCCAACTATTTAACTATAATATTTATACATACTGGCTCAATCACACAATTTTTCATTTGATAAAGTTGTTCCATTTTTTCCGCTTCATGATCTATTATTGAGCAGTTATCAATTTCAGTAGGAAGTTGTGTGTCAAATTCACTTGATATTTCCTAAAAATTAAAGTGTTATTCTAAATTAACTTTTTCCCATTTCTTAAGAAGACGTTATTTCACGTGTGTTGTTTCTGTGTTACTAACACATAACATACCAATGTATGTTCAGCAGTTTTAATTTATATAGCTTAAATAACATAAAAAAATATGAACTCCTGAGTACTTTCGTTGGTTTTTTTACAATATTTTAATTGGGTATTTTTAAAAGGGGATTATAAATGTTATAAGTAGAACTGGGATTTCAATGCCTTAAAAAAAAATTAAAAAATGCCCTAAAAAAATGGTATTACACTCTAAAAATTCTGAAGAGTGCTCTTCATTTGAATTTTTTAATAAATTTGGTTTAAATGAATACATTTTGAAGGATTGTAACAAAATTGTACAAATAGAACTGATCATTTTGGATTTCTTTAATCTGGAAAAAAAATTATTTACATCAATTATTATACTTTTCTTGTAGGTTTAGATTATATATTTATTTAACTGTACGAATGTAGTTATAGTTTGTTAAATGTACCTATATAAAAATCATGTGAACACATGTAAAAATCTTTAATTCAAATTTTGAATTCAAAAACTTTAATAATGCCCCAAAAATCCTAAAATTCTCTAACAAATTAGAAAAATGACTTCAAAATTAAAAATCGTCAAAAAATGCAAAATAATTAAAAATGAAACTTCTTAAGCCAATTTAAAAATACATGAAACATGTATGTTATAAAAAGTGCATTGCAAAGCTAGATTTAGAAAACAATGTATAGTGCATACAAATGTTAGCCTTACTTATGACTTATGATTATGTAAAATATTCATACTATTAAAATGGGGAAAACTAAGAAGGATGTTTTTATCTTAAAGTTTGATAGCAGGTTATTTGCTCTATTTTTAAAGCTAATAATACAAATTTGAAAATGGAAATGTTGACATAAATACAAAATTGGTATATTGTCCAATTTATTGTAACATGGAGGCAACATTTTATGTAATGGTCCTCTTAAATTTAAAAATATATAATTAATTGTCAAAAAGATAAAAAAAATTGTGAGTAGTATTAGCACTGCTACTTTCATTCTACTACTATTTTATTTTATTGTTGTAAATATTAAAATAATTTTTATAATTAAAAAAAGTATTACATTATTTTTTTTTTTCCTTTCCAATAACATTTTTGCAAATGCTCTCATTTTTTTTGGATGTGGTGTAGGAACTCTCATTAAATTTCCTGGTTCTTCTAAACCAGAATCCTCAGTAAACCTGATTCTTGTATTTGTTTTAAGAGGTTTATGGTTTTGATCTTTAATTTCTAGAAAAAATAATGTATATTATATAATATTTTATTTCATATGCATAAATAACAAAAAAAAAAAAAAAAAATAAAGTTTACCTATATAACTTTCTTCTCTTTGTGGTAATAAATAACAAGTTAAAATATGTTTTCCAGTCTCATGTTCATAATCATTTTGTAAAGGTGTCAGTGGTTTGCTTTGATTTTCAGAAAGCCAAAGTGCATTTAGATTTTTTAACTTAAGAACTGAAAGGGGAAGATTTGTTATCTTGTTTTGTGTCAACATTAAAACAACTAAATTTTGTAAGCTTCCAATACCATCGGGCATACTTGATAAATTATTAGATCTTAAGCTGAGTTCTCTTAAGCTTCTACAGCTACAAATTTCTAAAAACAAAAGAAGGCAACCAAGTTATTAAGTTTTTATTATGAGTCTAAAATATTATTTAATTTTAAATATAAAAAAAACAATTTACCAGTTGGTAAGCTGGTTAATCGATTGGCATCCAAACGTAAGGTAATTAATCTTCTCATTAAACCAACAGTAGGTGATAAAGTTTCTAAACAATTGTAAGAAGCATCAAGTTCTTCTAGGCACTGAAGACCTTCAAAAATACTATTCATTTGTTTCAGACAATTATGATCCACCTTTAATGTGACTAAATCATGTAAGTGTTTCATTGAATTCGGTAAACTCTGAAATTAAGTTATGATAAAATAGTAGATAATACTAATTAAAATAACAGAAGTAAATTTACCTTTAAATTGTTGAATGATAAATGTAGATCTTTTAATTTTGAGCAAAATTGAATATCTTGATCGATTTTAGAAATTCTATTATAACTAGCATCAAAATACCATAGTTCATGTAGATTGCTAACTTCCTAAAAATAAAAATATGAATATTAAATTAAAACAGTAAATGTTTTTGAGTTGACATAAACAATATAATAGACAGTAATAAATTTAAATTCCTATATAATATTATGACTATTCTTGATAGCTTCCTAATATTGTAAGATATGGTAAATCAGGTTATCAGGTATATTATTAAGTATATTCATCATTCAACAAATGAACAAAATGTTGAGAATTGTTCAGTTTTATAAATGTAATCTTTTGTATTTGATGTCTTACACACACAGCTTATTCATCCGAATGTAATTCGATATTGATAATTTCTGTTTCAAAAACTTCCTCTAATAGCTGGTCATAATTATATTCTTTTTCCTCATATTAAACTCTAATCAAAATCATTTTTGAACACTCATTTAATTTCTCTATTATTCAAAGGCTGCTTACAAAATATTGCAACATACATTTAAACAACAAATTGTATGATTTCCATGTTCTGTTAATTTGTCTATAGTAATTTATATTACTATTATTACTATATTTATATTATTAATTGTCTTAATCATGATAACTAATAAATATAGAATCCAATTTATCAAATTTAAATAAATTTTTTAGTTACAAATTTACAATTAGTAAACACCTAATCAAAATACATTTCTTTTTTTTTTTGTTTGCCTCTAACCCACTGTAATTGTTGTTCTTGATAAAATTAAGTATTTTCTTGAAGGCATTTTTTTTAAAGCGTCATTGGTTATTAAAATTGTTATAACTTTTTTAAGTTTTAAGATAGAGACTTCAATTGGGACAATTCATAGAGCTTTAAAAATCCTTCAGGGAAACACTTAATTTTATCAAGAACAAAAATTATAGTGGGTGGGAGGCTAACTAAGAAAATAATATTTTATTTTGTGTAGGTCTAATAGATATACAGACATACAGCATATACAAATACTGCAGTAGACTACGTACAACACCGTATTATGAGCAGTAAACCACATAAACAAGAATATAAAACAATATTTTCATATAATTAGTTATACTTACTGAAGGAATGTCAACAATATCATTGGAGTCAATCCACAGCTCATGTAATCCATAAAGATCACTTATTGCAGTAGGCTAAAACCATAAAAAATGTAATCATTTTTATTATGATTGAGTTTAAGCTTTAAAAATATTCTTAATCATACTCACAAAATCAATGAAGTCATTTTGTCCGATATCAAGTCTATATAATTGCATCAAACGTGAAACTGCTTTGGGTATTTGAGATATTTTATTATCCCTTAATTCTAATACTCTTAGATTGATAAGTCTACCAATGTTTGCTGGTATAAATTCTAATTGTGTGTCATTTAAACAGAGTTCTTCTAAAGACAATACTTGTGTCAAAGGTATTGGGAATATTGAGATAGGGTTAGCACTTAAGTTTAAAATAGAAAGTTTTTTACAATTCTTAATGTTTTCATCAATTGTTGATAAATCTAAAAAAAAAAATATATATATTTTATTAAAATGCCTACAATAATTTAATATATTTCTCTTACAATTTCTGCTCACATCTAGCTCAACAAGATTAACCAAAGATCCAATTGCTTTTGGAAGATGTTCCAATCTATTGTCACTTATATGTAGTACTTTTAGCTGACCGCAATGGAATAAAGGTGAAGGTAAATCTTTAATCTAGAAAAAATAAATAGTATCTACTATAAAATAAATTTTTTTTTTAACAATTTCAATAGATGCTTACAAAACTAAATAATATATTTTTATACTACAATAATTGCTGTTAACAACCTTTTAGTTTCTGACTTCTAAGTGGATTGATAAAAGTATTGATTTTACAATGATGATTTTTACTTTTTGTGTCTTATCACCTTTTGGGGCAGTAAGAATGCTTTGATTTTCTACTTCAGCATCTTTTCTGGTATGAAAGTGAATTTAGTTGGAACTTATGGAGGTCAATAGTAAAAAATTTCAAGTAATTGTCAAAAACATAGGGCAAAAAAGAAAACAGGGATTTTTACACTAAACTAATTTTTAATAAAATCTATAAAGTATTCATGGCGTATTTCAAAAACTAATAACTGTAGGTAGATACTTTAAATTTTCACCAAATGTTTTCAATAGCATTTTCAACACAGTAAAATTTAAAAAAATTATTTTATCTTTTTTTGAGCTATTTATAGATATAAGAAAAATGAAAATTTATTTTTATTTAAGTATTGTCAGTTTAAAAATTTTCCCTCTGTCAAAATATTCAAAAATGTAATAAAAGGTTCTTTTTAAAAGGACGTTACACCGACATTTGTTGTTTCCGTTTTACAAGTGTCAAACATAGCAAATTTTATACTCAGCAGATCATGTATAGATCCGTTAGTATAAAAATTAGAGTGAATTAACCTCTTATAAAATGTTAAGGTAAGATTATGCCTAGGCAATGCCATAGGCTTTTTATTATATTTTAATTTTAAAGTGACTTATGAATATTTTAAAATTGTAAATTGTCTGTACATCTTAAAATACTCATAAAAATATAATAAAAAGCCTATGCCATAAAAAGCCAATGCCAATAATCTTACCTTTATATTTAATAAAAGATCGATTCACTCTAATTTTTATAGTGATGGATCTAAACGTGATCTGCTGAATGTAAAATTTGCTATGTTTCACACTTGTAAGACGGAGACAAAAAATGTCGGTGTAATATTCTCTTCTACTGGAAATTAAAAAAAAGTGTAGCGTTATCAAGAATAAACTTTAATGAGCGTATAAAGTTAGAATTTTGACAAAATCATAAAGATTTGGAAATTATTTTGAGTTAGAAATTCATTTTTTTTTTATGTTTATTTACATCTAAATTTTGAAAATAAAATACAAGATTCCTCATAAAATGTCCTATCTTTAACAAACAAAAAGTTTTCTACCGGAAAGTCAAATTAATTTTTTATGAGCGTTTAAAGTTAAAATGTTGTTGACATTCATTCGTAAATTAATTAATTCTTATAGAACAATTTTCTTATTTTATTGTAATTCAAAAGCAGATAGGTAACCATAGCTACTGAAATTTTTTACCAAATGTTTATTGTATAATATTTTAAACATGATAACATTTTCAAAATATTTTGACTTGTTTTGAACTATTTGACATTTGAAATTTAGAATTTTTTTTTTTCTATAAATGTCAAAATCTTGAAAATTGTATATAAGGCAATTAAAAAATATTAAAAACGAATGGGCACAATTTTTTTTATAAACATTTATATTTCAAAGGTTTGCGTTTAACAAAATCTCAAAAATTTGCATTTTATTTTGTAGTCAAAAATGTTAAAAATGTTCAAATTGTATAGCCAAGAATCAAAAATTTTAAATAATGTTTCTCATAAGTTGATTAGTGTAATAATTATTTAAGTTATTCTGTTATAACTTAAATATTATTATTTGTTGGTACATGAAACTTATAAAGTACAAATTTATTGTATACACACAATGACATATTTTTGACAAAAATTAATTCAATCTATTATAATAAATAATAATGTAAAATAAAATCAATATTAAAAAAATTATTTTAACATCAAAAATATCATAAAATATACAATATGTAGGCAGAGGATAGTCCCTACCATAGGCGCAAATAGGGAGGGCTTTAGGGGCTAAGCCCCCCAAGCATTTCCTATATTTTGTTTTAAGCTTATTCCATATTATCAAAGTAAGGCTTTAGCCCCTCCCCCCAAATCTCAAACACAATTTGCACCTATGGTCCCTACTCAGAATCGTATTTTGAAGACAATGATTTTATATTATTGAATTCAAATTTAATACATCAATTACAGTGACTCCTCTAGACACACACTGTACAATAGAGTGGAATCCACTTTCCCACTCTTTTAGAAGGCAGTACATCATTATTAATTTATAATATTAACTATAAAGGTACTAGGTATATAGGAAATATAATACAAATATCAAATATTCTTATACAGCGACACCTCCCTTAACGAACACCTCTAAATAGAGTACATATTTGATAAAATTTCAGTGACCAAAAGTGTTCGATATTTTGAGGTTTCACTGCATACATTTAAGAATAACCATGAATTTAAGTACCTAATTGTTAATACTTACAACATAATAAATAATTCATAAGATATAAATATACTTTCTTATCATGCTTTAATATTGTAGGTACTCACTATATTATTGTTATGTCCTCAAGTTTATAGCAATGAAATAAATAAACAAAAGTTATTAAAAATAAAAAACTCTTTTAGTAGGTAACAGAAATTGGGTAGGTACATTTATATTTTTATTATGTAAATCGTATAAAACTATCATAAATGTTTTGTTTCCTTACATGATTAGAAGATAGTAATAATTTTTCCAGAGTCCTTTCATATAGAAATATATGTAATGGTACATCAACTAGATCCGAGTTGTTCATATCTATAAAATCAACATAATCTTCATATTGGTGGTTAGAGCTTTTCCTGCCAAAGCACGATAAAAGAGACATGATTTTCCTAAAAATAAAAATAACATTGTTTAACGTTTAATGTTTATAATTAATCAATTGTATACGAAATGTTTTATACTTACATTCATCGGTTAAACGTGATCAAAAAAAAAATTGAGAAAATACGATGAGTTCAACTTGGTGGGAATCTGTTTTAAAAATGTGAATGTTTGATAACCGAAAATGATATGAATGCAAACAAAAAAAAAGGAAACTGGTTTGCGAACGTTCTAATCTGGTTCCAAACATACCTCCATAAAAATAAATCCACATAGTCTTGGAGGCTCCAGACGTTCCAGTTGTGATAAGAAATACACTCAGATACCAGCAACTATAATACTGGCTAATGTAACAAGCCAATGTTTACAAGGTAAATTACTTATTTCATAATACGGTTTGTGGTTATTCATAGTTTTCGTAGGTACAAGGTAGGTACTATTCACTAGGTTGGCCGTTTTCAGCGGATCGATGAATGTGTAGGTCTAACACAATGAATAATTATGTAGGTATCTATGTAAATTTACTTTGTTTTATCTATGTAATTTACTTTTGGAGTAGTAAAAATCTTTAATAAATAATAATTATCTTTAATGGTACCTAGGAAGTTTCTGAATTCTGGTTGAAAATTGGATATAGTTGGTAAAAAAGCGGGTAAGTGGGTAACGCTCTGCTGTACATTAGACGTCTAGAGAATTTACTGTAATGAATGTGTTAAATTTGAATTAAATTATATAAAATTATTGTATACGATCATACGAAATATGATACTGAGGGAAGATGGCCTATAAGCTTATAATATTTTATATTAATAAGTAATTGTATGGTAATATTGAGATTTAAGAAATTTATTTTAGGTACTTACCTACTAATAGACAGTCGGGTACTAAATTAGTTTAAATTAATTTTTGCCGAAAAAAAATATGTCATTATAATTGTTATTGTATTTATTATATGTTATTGTGTGTACCTATAGGATGACAATATATTTTAAAAGATTCTAGTACCCACGAGGAACTATTAATATTTTTTAAATACAACAAAACAACTAAAGTTGTTATACTTCTTTTAAATGTCTATTTTCGTCCTAATATGAACTTAAAATGTCTATAAAAAACTCTGTGTTCATATATTTTTTAGTTT
Source organism: Acyrthosiphon pisum (assembly GCF_005508785.2). NCBI lineage: Eukaryota > Metazoa > Arthropoda > Insecta > Hemiptera > Aphididae > Acyrthosiphon > Acyrthosiphon pisum. The sequence continues at coordinate 70,187,501 of NC_042493.1, read as the reverse complement.
ATTCATTCACAGTATGAGATACTTACGTGGAACATTGTTTTGAATTGTCATTGCGTAGGCTGCTTAGCTATACAAATTGAACATTTTATATATTTTTAATTACAATATAATTTTTAATTTTCAATTTGATAAATATTGTAAAAATTTGAAGTAAAAATCCTTATAAAAAAAATGGTGCTAATTATTTAGAATATTTTTAAACTGTTAATATAACAATGTATGAGGAACCATATTGTATTCAGTTTTCAATCTTTTTGATCCAACGAATACAATTTTACTGACATTAATAAAAAATTTCAAATGTCGGTAAATAGCTCAAAATGAGTCAAACTATTTCGAAAATAGAAATATTCAGTGAAAATTGCATGTATCTACAATAATTTTTTTTAGAGTTAGGTACACCAAAAACCAAAATCGATTTTGCCAAGGACCGTTTTACTTACCTACTTTTTTTGTATTTCCCAACGCTTTTGAAAATCGTCCGAATGCATTTATGAGATTCACTTTCCTACCAGATAAGATACTCGAGTTGAAAATTGAAGCATTATATTGACTATCTACTTATCATGTAAGTACACTCTACACAGAAGAAAAAAAAACACATCATTATAAAACAATATATCCATCGCTCCGCTCAGAATCTAAATTGCTTTGGTAGGTACAAATGTACTATAAGTCGATAACTACTTTCCAAAATAATATATAAATGGAAACACAAGAATATATATTTTACTTACCAATATAATACATCATTTTTTTTGGTTTATATAATAGTGATACTTAAACATTTTTCTTTCAAACATTTTGATTAGGTACAATTTCTTCGTGGTTGAAAAGCATGATAACTTATGGTTCCTCATATTATATTGTTCATGCAGCAATTAAAAAATATCGAAAATACATTCACAATTGTTCGTGTTATCGTTTTAAGATAGTGTGAACGTTGTAACCACATGCAATGGACCCACCTTTGCACGTTAAACAAAATAATTAACTCAAGTTAAGTTAAGAGAACACAAAATCGATAAGTATTAGAAGTTAACAAATCATTAATTTAACTCAATAAGTTAAAAGATAATAATTATTAGGGAAAAAACATAAACTTAACTAAGCTTAAAAAATGTGAATCTAATTTTTTAAATTAATACAAAATATTAGAGACCACATAAAAAGTGACTGCGTTCTTTTTAATTTTCTAAATTTTCTAAACAATTTTATTGACATTTTATCGAAATGTAGATATCTATAGAATTTTCTCAAAAATGTACTTCTTTTTAGTTTTTTTTTCATATTTTGAGAATCATCATGGAACATCATACAAATTTTTATTTTGAATATTTTTGGTATTCATCATCATAGTGTTAGTAAAAAAGTAGGTCATAGTAAAAAAAATATAGGGAATTGCATTTTAGTTGGCACTAGGTAAAAGTTTCAAACACATTGTTTTTAAAACTAATATCTGGTACCTAATTTTACTAACATTGCCAGTATAATAGGTACTTGTTCAACACTTCTCTCATAAAACTTCTCTTTTCGGTTTTTCTTGGATTAAAATAACTGTTATTTTCGTTAATGATATACGACAATAAAGGAATCAACTCTTAATAGCCACGGAATCAAACAGGTACTAGGGAATCCACTCATACGCAGCCTTTATTATTGTCGGAATTTATTAGTTTATTACCTGTGTTACTTATTTTTGTAAAAATGTTAATTTTAAATAATTTGTTGATACCTACTTACAGGACCGGCGCTAGAAATATTAGCGCCCTGGGTGAAACCATATTTTGGCGCCCTTAACACCCCCCTCCCCCTGTTGATAATAATAATAAAAATATAATATAATTATAAATAGACAATAGACCGCACGAAATATTGTGCTATAGAAATCATCACATACTCTGTAACATTATTATAGTTAAAGACCGGATTTAATTTTATTGAAAACACAAAACTTGAATATTAAAATTGTATAATTGCACCAAAAAATACATAAAAATTGCAAAATAAATTGCACTATAAAAATTCAAAAGTTATATAAAAAAATTAGATAAATGTTCATTTTTTGAATTAAAATTGATAATTGATAAATTTCCAAATTATGTCCAATAAAATTAAATCTTCTATTACTTAAAATATGTTTGTACAAAGAAAAACTACGTTTTACGTCTACACTAGTTATTGGTGCATATGTAAAACAATTCAATAAGGTAGGCATTATATCTAAATTAACATATTTTTTACGATATTACTAATTATTTAGTCCATTACACTTTTATAAATATTTGGTAGGTATGTAATTTTTTCTCAAAGTACTTTCCTCCGGGATAGTATTGCCTGTATGTTTTCCCAAAAATGATTTGTAACCACAGATTATCTATTCACAACGAAATTTCGGTATGTCATAAACTCATAATAGTGTTTTTATACAATAAATGTAGCTGAGTTAAATATTTTGTTAATTTAAACACACAAAATTGTAAAAATTGCAAAAACGTGGAATATGATTCATAGCTAAGAAACGAAATTTTCACTACATAAAAAGGAGAACTTTGGCTGTGCAACATTGTTTTTATTTTTTCGATATCACTTATATGAAAAAAGTTCTTACTGTTTCAAAAACCATTATTGTTTATGTTTTTCAAACTTGAAAAACTTTATTTTGTATAAATGATATAAAAAAATAAAAATAACGTTGCAGAGATAAAGTTCTCTTTTTTGTGTGGAGAATGTCTGTTTTCTTAGTTATGACTATAGCCTTTTCGGTTCTTTCCCGCGCCAACAGTTTTTCATATGTTGTTAATTTGTAAGACGGAGACAACACATGCTGGTGTAGCGTTCTCTTAAGACAACTAGAGAACGGAATTTATTGTAAATAAGAAACCAAAATATTATGTACAAATTTACTAAACAAGATAATAATATATGAATATTGATTACTCGTTGGCTGTTACTTGTTAGTGTATACATTTGACAATTGACATTACACAGCAGACCGTACGTAGCAAGAGCTCGTCGAAAAAACAATAAATATTTTTTGTGTAGTGTGTGTCAAAAAATTGTGTCTTTTTGATATACGCCACATACTGAGGTATTTTCGCCGTAAGGTCCGAACGGGTTTTACCCCCGCAGGGTTTCTAACGAATCTAGACGTAATTGTATAGTAACTATACTTTATTCAACGACGAAATCTGTCGATTGGCCGATCTATCTCTTACATACCCAAGTGCGTACAACATGTATAGGGCATGCAGACTTACATGGCAGCGAAAAATAGATAACAAAAATTATAAATTATTACAATTTTTTTTTAGTTTTCGAACGCGGCTCATTTGATAATAACCGACGACGCCCCTGAGAGCCGCGACGCATAGGTTGAAAACCACTGGTATAGTTATATGAATTTATTTATAAATGGGTAAATATATCGCGGTATCGATGCACTGTTATATTCTTACGAATTACGATAGTTCATTGTTCATTATACAAATATGAGATAATTGCTGAATATGTATCTTCAATTAAAACGACATTGTATGATGAATATTTCAAATTGTATAGATTGTTAATGTGTATTAAAAGATAAATTAAATAAAAATAATTTTCAGTTTGGTGCCCCTTCCGAACTGACGCCTTTGGCAGTCGCCCAGGTCATCCATAGGTTTCGCCGGCCCTGCCTACTTGCATAAAAAATAATCATGGCTGTGGATCTTTAATATTTATCAACTGCTATTATAAAAACATTATGAGGAACTTAGTATTAAATATTTAAGATTTTTTACAGAGCAAAAAATGTTTATCAACAATAATAAAAAAAAAAGGTGGGCAAGTGGGTGTTGCCCTGCTGTACAGTGGGTTACAAGTGGGTCAGTGTAATGGATAGTGTTAAATTTGAATTCAATGATATAATATCATTGTATAAAAAAAAACGATTCTGAACGAAGACGGTCAGACAGCGTATGATATTACTAATTATATTTGATGATAATATTGTGAATAAAGTAATTTATAGGTATATAACCTATTTACGCGAAATCTTGTTTTAAATTTTTCAATCCTTAGCTATAAAAGTTGAACATTTTTAAAATTTTTAATTACAAAATAATTATTAAATTTTAAATTTGGTCAATTTTGTCGAAATTCAAACTTTAAATTCATGAAATATGTATTTACTTGTTAATTCCTATTTAAATAGTATTAGAGAATTTGGGAGGTGATTAAATTATGTATACCTATATAATATATAGACAACCGTAGTTAATTTAATTTTTAGTTTGGAATGCAGTCGTCACTCGATAATTCGAAATTCAGGGGACCGAGCCGTAAATTCGATTTATAGAGGTTTTTGATTTACCGAGTGTTCGATAATGAAAATCTTAATACATTTATACATTGTATTTATTATTTATTATTCATTTATTTTCACATTTTATATTATATGTTATTAGTAAATAAGTCAATTTGGTATGATTTATTCACCAGCTTCAGCTGCCGCAATCACTTTATTTTTATCGTCGAGCGACAAACACTTGTACTTTACGGAACCCATATCAGACTGCAGCTGCTGTAGTCTAGACTATGTCTTATTCGATTTCAACAACTGTTTACCTATTGTGGTCTGCAAGCAAGTCTATTTTTAAATGTTTACCACAATTACCCCTGTCCCTCTTTGCAAAGCCTTTGACCACAGTCATAACCATGCGTTTGAGTGCTTGTCACGTTTTTGGTACTCTATTTTGGAATCAAGTCTGACGGATTTGAGGTACCTAGGTACTTTATAATATGAATTAATATGATATTTTAATAATTAGCAGTTAATTTCCATTGACATTAATCCTGATAGGCATAAATCATAATTATTATGGGTCGCAAATTGTAATACGGATTCGATACACATATTTTGTTAGACAAATGTCATCTATTTTACCGAGCATCCTTGCTTTCATATTAAATTCCATCTGTAATCCTCGTTGAACAAATGAAATTCTTTACAGTTATTAGTTATAAATTTGATATGAATTTGAATTTGTTGAAAATGATTGCCTATGTTTATCTTATTTTTAATAGTGTTAAAATAAATTAATACATTTTTCTAAAACTCTTAAAACGTATAAGAATATATTAAATTAACGAAAAAAGGAAGAAATAAAATCGTTAATGTTCATCTAAAGAACTATATATTATGTCCCCGTTAAGTTCATAAAAATTTAATGAAATCATTGGAACGAGTTCCTAAAATGACTTAAAATGACGTACATTAATTACGTGTTCTACATTTTAAGATATCAATATATATTATACATATGGATTTTGAATGGTTCTATTAGAATGAAAATATGGATTGGTACTCGGTAGTTAATAATTACAATTAATAGTAAAGTGCATCAATTACAATTTATTATAAACCAGAACATTGTTTGTTAATATACGTAGCCACGTAGGTACCAACTTAGAAAGTAGTATTATAAGTAGGGCTGTGAATTTATAGGAAAGTGCATATTTTTTTGGTGATTGTAGAACATAGCTTTGTAAGTACATAATTTGAATTATGTAACTACAAATCCATCTATGAAACTTTTATTTTGCATGTTTTTGCATTTTTTGACGTTTTAAATTTTTTAGGTCATTTTTTCGCATTTTTAGGTCATATTTTGCTTTTTTAGATAATTTTCTAGTATTTTTACATTATTTTCACTTGTTGTCCAATGCAACAGTAAATACTAAAGGT
>NC_042493.1:70178646-70181356 GCF_005508785.2 Acyrthosiphon pisum | reverse complement strand
TAGCATTAACTTAATGCAAATGTAAATTCAAATTAATTCAATAAATATTTTTATTATTATTTTTTAATAAATAAATACTTTTTTGTACTAATGCTTAATATCCTGTACCTAATATTAATATAAATATAAAAATTAAATTGAAAACCATTTCAAATGAATTTTATACTTGTATATGTTTTATACTTTTATATTTGTTCTTATAATCTGACAATAGTTGCTTCTGACAGATAATAATAGAGGTTTATGCGTTGATATTACAAATTCATTGAACAAAAAATACCTTGAAAAAAAAAGAGAATAGTGTGAAACTTCAATGATTACATATTAAGTAAAAAGTAATTGATCATCATTGTTTTAGAATAATTTTTAGCACGCTTGAGAATATATCTTAACGATAAAGATGTACACAAGGTGAACGAGACTTCAACAATATGACGTATGGTTGGTAAATTATATGAAAATATACAATATACATATTATTCCCAGTTCCCGTACAAATTATGTAACAATGGATTACATTGTTTTGGATCTTGAATAACAATGCGTAATATAATTTGAATTATTATATATGTATTTAATATTAATTCCATAGACAAATCATTTCTATAGGTCTAGATAAATATTATATAAGTGGTGGTAAACTCTCCCGTGTCATCATTATGTTTACCCAAAGGAAATATTTAAACTCTCCCGAGTTATTTTAAAACTATACTGCAAACAATTATAAACTATAATATAGTGGACCAAAAAATAGACACCTGGTGTTTTTTTAAATACCGTAAGAGCGGAATACTTTACTCCAGGGGTTAAACATTGCTCCAAAAAAAATATTTATTGATATCAATCGTAACACATTACGATTTTGAGATAAGAGATTGTAGTTTTTTTTATATTGTTCTTATTAAAATTACAAATTTTTTCAAACATTTAGAACATCAATCTATTAGTTCGCCTCCAAGATGTATGCCACGAAAAGAGTTGATTTTAAAAACACAAAAACTCATGACGAAAAAGTCGTCCAAAATCCAGGGGATTAAAATTTAATTTAAAATGTATTGAAAAAAGACTTTTAATCAACTATAAAAAAAAAAAATTATAGTATTAAGTTATATTATGTATAGGTTCAGATTAGTTAAAACATGAGCACTAAACTTTGCACCAATAGTTATTATATGCATTAAAGTAAGGTAATTTTAATCATTGTGAAATGTAACCTGTAATGTATTTTACTTTGCTCCAAATTTTTGGGAATAAGTAAGTAAGTCACTTAGAATGACATTCGGATTTTTTTAATTGTTCTTACCTCTCAACTTCTATACATATAAAACAACGCGAACAGGTAATTTTTATCTTTGTTATTGAAGCTATAGTATAGGTTTAAACTAAAAAAGAAATATATTTGGAGCAAAGTATCCCGCTCTTACGGTATGTACCTATTATATGTTCATATAAGTATTATGAAATAGATTTAAATTATTAATATTTTTATTAATTCCCATAATTTAAATAGTTGAATTTTTTTTAATGATATTGAAATGTATATTCAATTTTAAAAAGCGGGTAGTTGGGTGTCACTCTGCTGTACAGTAGGTTTCAAGTGGGTCAATGTATAATGGACTGTATTAAACTTGAATTCAATGATATAATATCATCGTATAAGAAAAAAACGATTCTGAGCGGAGACGGTTTGTCAGTCTGGATATTTTATATTGTTATTATTCATTATAGCCTGTAAGTTGAATTGATAATATTATATTATAATTTTTTATTCGTTTTTATGGTGATAAAAAAGCATTAGAAATTAAAATCCTATTTGTAGTGGTGTTTTGTAATTTGTCGGTGGTTTTTCCCGTGGCATTAAATGATTATTGAGAAAATCGAAAAATGACCTGTTTAAAGTACCATCTTGATCCAATTTGCTAAAAAATAAGATACAATGAAATCAAAGCACTTCTTCTGGTAGAAATTTTGTATGCAGGATAAAAAAAAAACACCAATGTAAAACCACTAGCTTCTTCGCTCCGCTCAGAATCTAAAATGTGTATGTTGATAATATATTAATATTATAAACATTAAATTATAATGTATGAACGTAGTTATTACAGATTCGGGAGAGTTTTCATATACTTTTCAGGTTTCAGGTAGTACTTAAGTAGACCCGAAAGCGACGCACACGAATTACCAACCGTGAACTTTTTTTAAAAAGGTAACTCGAATTGTCTCCAGATTTCAAAAATATCATTTACTTGAATTACTTCCTATTTTAGGTACTGACCCTCTGTCCCTCTTGTACTGGAATCGCCACCGATAACTATTATTAATCAAATTCTTATTCAAATCCCAAATTTTTATAAAATTAACAACAATTATGAACTCATAGAACAGTAAATAGAGAAGGATATATGCTAGGTTAGGTTAGCTTGTTTAACCTTACATTATAGGAAATATTAATAAATTAAATAAACTAAATACATTGAGTACCTAATAAATCAATCTTGATTGATTTAATGTAAATTAAGAGGACGCTACACTCGCATGTGTTGTCTCCGTCTTACATATGTACAACATACCAAAAACTGTTTGGCGCGGGACAACTTTTATCTTTCTGTGTTTGTAGTAGTGACTCCAAAATTTCTGAACATATAGGGTGGAAAATTATCTATGCAACAGCGTGCCCATATTTTAGATAACATAAATACAATAAAAGTTA
>NC_042493.1:70177355-70178079 GCF_005508785.2 Acyrthosiphon pisum | reverse complement strand
CACAGATAAATTTCTTTTTTACGCGTTGTGAAAATTTTTGTAGCTCTATAACAAATATGGTGCTAGAAAAGTTATCCCGCCCAAAACAGTTTTTGCCGTGTCGTACATTTGTAAGACGGAGACAACGTATGCGGGTGTAGCGTCCTCTTAAGGTTGATAAATATTATAAATATTTTAGTAAATATACCCAACAACCAAAACAGCAATAATAAATAATAATAATAATAAAAATTAGAAATAAGAAAGTATAAAATCATTTAGATAAAAATATATCGTTATATTTTACTGTCTAAAATTTAAGTTAGTTATGGTGTATATGAGGCTTAAATTTATTTTCCAACACTTTTAATTTTGAAATATTGAAATTTTGGTTGGCAAACGAAAACTGACTGTTGAACTGGTTATATTGAATAAGATAGTCAACTAATATTTAGTTTATCAGTGATCGACAGTAATATTGCATTCGGAAAATTAATCTGTCTGGAAAATACTATACCCATGTCTTAAAAATAATATTTTTTAATATTACGGAAATCTATAAAATATTCGGTAGTACACGTACAAGTATTGATAATATTAATTAATAGTCTAGTATGCTAGAGAGGCAATTCGAATGAAAAAAAGCCACATACCATTACTTGGGAGGCAATTCGAGAGTCATCCCCGGGGGAGTTTACATGTAACCGTCAGATGGACATATAGAATAATAGGCTCTCTCCTCCAG
>NC_042493.1:70149198-70177305 GCF_005508785.2 Acyrthosiphon pisum | reverse complement strand
TATCATTCTATATGTCCATCTGACGGTTACATGTAAACTCCCCCGGGGATGACTCTCGAATTGCCTCCCAAGTAATGGTAGGTGGCTTTTTTTCATTCGAATTGCCTCTCTAGCATACCTAGACTATTAATTAATATTATCAATACTTGTACGTGTACTACCGAATATTTTATAGATTTCCGAATGCAATATTACTGTCGATCACTGATAAACTAAATATAGTTGACTATCTTATTCAATATAACCAGTTCAACAGTCAGTTTTCGTTTGCCAACCAAAATTTCAATATTTCAAAATTAAAAGTGTTGGAAAATAAATTTAAGTATAGCGTTCAGACTAAAGACTAAATTAGTTATCTTGACTACCCACCTATCTAAGTAAAAATAGATACTAAATCGCATTGTCTAAAAATTAATTAAAAGCTAATTTTGTGCTAAATGATAGTTTAACAATATTCGGTAAGGTTAACAATGTATAAAACATTTTTCATACAATTTAAAATAATTGAAATTATTTAAATTTAATTTATGCCTTCAGCGTAAATTGTATAAATATTTATGTATTTTCAATTTTCATTAGTATTTTTTAATAATTAAATTATTGTCGATGAAAAATTTTTCGTTTAGTTGAAAATTAAGTACCAGGTTCCTCATTAGTTATTATTAGTGGAAATTAAAAAAAAAATTTAGCGTAAATCCACAATCTATTTTTATGAATGTCTGAAGTTAGAATTGTTATAATTTTCGTCAAAATCACGAATTAATAGCAATCTGTTATGAGTTGAAAATTCATAATACATTTTCTATTTATACCTAAGATTGGAAAATGTAATACAAGATTCCACTTATATTTTCCTACCTTTAACAAAAAAGTCTACCTGAAAATCAAATAAATTGATTATGACTATTTAAAGTTTAATTTTTTTTGACATTGGTTATTCACATAATTTCTCATGAAATTGAAACGATTTAATTATTTTGTTGTTATTCAAAAATGAATAACTTTAGACGCTTGGAATTTTCACTTAATTTTAATTTTATCATTACCCATACATGATACAATTTTCAAAATATTTTTACTCTGTTTGTGCCATTTGTAGATATTTTCAAATTTCAAATTTTATTGGTTTTTTTCTAAAATTTCGTTATTTTTTTTTATTTCTGGTGAAAACATAAAACGCTTGAAAATGTAATGCTAGGTTCATCATACTATTACATAGTAATTTAAAAATATTAAAAACGACGTGACGTAAGCGTGACGGTATGTACTCGGTATGTTACTCGGTTGTTTCATTTGACGTTGTAGGAACGTTGCAGGGACGTTGTAGGAACGTTGCTAGGACGTTATAGAAATCATGACAGAGGCCGATCAGTTCTACGTGTAACAGGAGCGTATGCTTTTATAGCGACGGCGGCCGAGAACGAGTGGCTACAACTACCGCCGCCGTAAAGTTACAATTTATTGCCGCCGCCGTCACAGGCACTGCGATCGAAGAACAGTAGCGAGTAGCGCGTACGACCCTGGTACACGGAGCCCGCAATGTATTCGCGGACACACTTTCTACACACTCTAAACAAGCAGTACCCTGCAAGCAGTACCCTGAAATGGGAAAATTAGTCTTTCTAATTCTTTGTTTTTAACATTGAAATATTATTATTTTCACTCACCTTGTTTTTGCATTTTATGTTATTCATAGGCATCTTTAATTATTTTTTGAAAGTTTTTTTTTATTTTAATTGTTTTCCATTTAAAAACTGCATTTTTATCCAGTGCAAATTTAGAAGAAAAATAAGCTTAAAAAAATTAAGTATTTTTCAGAGAGAGGCGTATCATTCAATATCTGAATACGGTATTTTGATAGAAATAATTTTTAACAAAAATAATAATAGTACCAGTGGCGCAACCAGAGCCCACCCCCCCCCCCTCCCCTATTGGACCATACCTATAATGGGCTATATTAAAAGATATATTTTTATTAATTTAATTTAGAATTGTAAAATTCTACACAAACTGTTATTAGCAACAAAAATAATAATTTGGTGATAGTTCCGCACTATGACAACAAAATGTATAATAATTGATAGGTTAGGTTGACAAATAGTGTGAAAAAGAAAAATGTTTCGTGTCCTGTTGTCCCGACAAAAGTTATGAGGGACGCATTTTGTCCCGTTTTTCAAGTCTGTCCGGTATTAATTCCGATTTTCCCCTAACTGTTAGGTAATTTAAAATGTTTAAGATTTATTTTATAATAAAATCGTTTTGTTTTCTATATTTTTGTATGACATTATATAATACAATCTACTTTTCAGTGGTATTTTTCAATTCTTGTGTTGACAAATTTAGCGGATATAAAAATATATGAAATTAATAATGTCATATTATTATTGCGAAGTAAAAAGTAGGTACTTACTACAGTTATACGAGATGGTACTGAAGTTTATCGAATGTTAGTTACTACAGAGCTTGCGCTAAAGAAATATTAGAGCTGCACATACTGTTTGTTTTACACTTTAATAGAAGTAAAAAAATTTGATGCTCGCTTCGCTCACACATAATAAATAACACATACTATGATAATACATATTTAATTATATTATATTATACGTCATAATGTATGAATATTAACAATTAAAATAACAAATTACTTTAAACTAATTTTAAAATGATTTTATTTTATTTTTTATGACAACCTCTTCGTCAGTATCGCTATTTTCCACTTGGTGATGTTTGTTTGTAGCATCTAGAAAGACTCCATGAAAATAATTTTGTTGTTTAGCCTTTGTTCTTTTAATAACTCTATGTTTTTTGCTATTCGTCCATTTGAGAATTGACATATTAGGATTCCAATCATACAAGGGAGACTTATTATAATGAATGTATAAGTATGTATATATTTTCTGTTGATACACTCATGGTGGAACGTAATGGAGACTTTAATAAGTTACTGGCACTTATTAAACGCTCCATATCCGCGCTGTGAGGTTTGGCTACTAGTATTCTTGCTAATACCACGGTCGTGATATACTTTTTCGTTTCAAAAAAAATCGAGAAGATCAGATAAGTAATTCCAGAGTTTAGCCTGTAGAGAGATTTTCATTTCACATTTATATACTTGGATTATATAATTATAATATAATATTTTTTTAAACAATTATTGAATTATTAAATGTATGAAATGTACCTATAATGATATTTTTATATAATTATAATATGTAATAATATATTTTTCTACCGTGCAGGTACTTACATAATATGTGCCTTTTTTTTTAACTATATAGGAACTTACTTATCTCATTCTTATATTCATGTAGGAATTTGCACATCTCATATTATGTAGGAATTAACGTATGTAATTGTTTACCTATACTATACTCTCGTGTAGGAACTTATGATTCCCCTAGACTTGACCCTGCAAGAGAGTTTACCACCGGGGAGCTTACTGGTCATTAAAATCGAGAGAGCTTACAATCGAACTATTACATACCAATAGGTACTACAATACCAGTTGTATAATATATATTACTTACCTGGCTACCTATATTAATTCATTAATTCAGTGGAAGCACAAACGATTATATCTTTTGAAGGACAGTATTTTTTATGACACCCACTCCATGACTAGACAGACTAAAAAAGGTAAAATACTAATAATATTATGTAGGTACATTAACTATTAATAATATACATATTTATACAATTGACTTTCACTTTCCATTTTCCGATAAGTGTCTATACCTACATGGCTATACACATACCCACCTACACACCTAAAACGTCTTGAGTCCCATGCCTAAAAAACAACCTTCGCACCGCCACTGTATGCATTTATAATATATCTAAGCTATACCTCTTTTACCCAGTACCAACCAATATGTAAAACATAATACATTTTATCATGTACCTATATTTTATAACACATGAAAAAATACTGTTATCATTTAATTTCAGTTTCAAATATTATGTATTTTCCATTAGTCAGTATGTCTAATATCAAAAACTTTTTAAAATGATAAAACGCAAGATCATAGTAATCCATGAGTATCACGCTTTCAATCAGAAAATGTTACACCACTTGCAGGACGCCAAAATATCCAATAAATAATAATATTATAAAATGGTTAGGTACCATGTATATTATATTTATAGAATAATATATTAATATATTGTCATCAGGTGTTTTTGATACCTACTGGATATTTTTTGTATCAAATCAAGTGGTTCAATTGTCACCGGATCATATTACACATTTTTATGTAAATAATTTACAAACATTGAATTTTTTAGTTGCATACAATATGGACTTAAATTATGGTGCAATAAATTTAATGTCGATTTTCCATACTTACTCAAAATATAAATGTAAATTTAGGATAAGGAATTAGGAAATATGCATATATTTGCATTTTGCATGCATGATGTATCGCAAATTGCAAAAATAGAAATTTAAAGCCAATATAAATTATAACTATTATTTATTTATACTCCTTAAAACTAATTTTATAAAAATATTATGTATAATCCATATGACAATTTTCATCACTATTCACTGTTCGTAAAATAAAATACAATGAACTGGTACTAACAATAAAAAATAATACATTTCATGATTATTTATAACTTAGGTGGTTTTTTTGTTGTGTTTTTTGATTAAATTAGTTTTTCTTAGTCACAGAAACACTTTCAGATTCCTTTCCAACCCAGTATTCTCCACCGTTCTTGGCGACTGTGTATCTAGAAAAATAATATAAATTATCATATTATTATTTTATACAATAAAAAGTTGTATAATATTATAAATGTATAAATATCTTATGATTTCGTATATATTTTTTATTGGTATATATATATATATTATTGGTAATAGGTATATTACGGTTAATTTTTTGATATTTTATTTTGACGCCCATTAAAATATTATATTAATAAAGAAAAATATTTATAGGTAATATAGACATGACATATTATAAGTTTTATTTGAAAATATTTACTCAAAAAATAACTTGTATAGGTATAGTTCTAACTTATAGTTGTAACAAATAATATGTGGTGAGTGGATGCTACACACCCATACATCAGTTGTGAAAAACGTTTCACACGAAAAGAAATACTAAGGCTACAGTCATAACTCATAAAACATAACTTTTAGTCGAGAAACCGAATTTATATAATTATATATGAATCAAAAGACATTGTATCATGTGTCTTAGTGTTTTCATATTTTTAAAGGGTATATTATTTTTACCAAAAAGTTCTTTAAGTCGTCTTTAAGACAAAAAATAACCAATTTTAAAATAATAATAACTTTTTTTTAATAATGATATTAAAAACTATTACAGCACAGCAAATAATGTTTTTTTAGCGTGTATAAATTTGGTTTATAATACCTATGACTTAAGTGGATTTTTTTTATACGAAACCTTTCTTCTATAATATGTTCTTGTAATTGTACTTATGCTGCTTTAAATTTGTATTTAAATATTTTTAAATTTTTCTCAAGACTTCATTAAAATGACCTTAAAATTCGAATGCCTTAAAAATTGAGTGTCTAGCACAGCATCCATAGTAGCAACTCTTGAGTCATTCATACTTTGTTGAACAATTTACATTTTTTGTGAAGAGAATTTACTATTTTATGGTCCTTAACTTAATTTTAAGTAAAATACTAGTCCCCTTAATTTATTATTTAATTCTAATAATAACTTATTGAAGGCTATTTCAAAGATGAGCATATTTACGACCGATATTCAATAATACAGTGATCCCGTTACAACGAACTCCAAGGGACTGATTTTTTTTCGTTATAACAGAAATTTCGTTGTAACGATGGTAGGGTAAGGTAAGGTCGGTAGGGGACTTCTATGACTTTCGTTATAACGGGATTTTTCGTTGTATCGGTATTCGTTGTAACGGGAACTTACTGTAAAAGTTTGACTATGGACTCCCTACTTAATTAAGTAACCTAATCATTTCCTAATCAATAAAAAAACATTTGTAATAATAATATGTGAGCCATTTTTATTTTTAACTATTGTAACTTATTGTAATAACTAATATATCTATGGTATACCCACAAATATCATCTACTCGTATCATGGTAATCTAGGTAATTAAATCACCTAGTGGTATTAACATATATTATTAGATAGTAATATTATGTTAATTTAATATTATTAACACGAGAAAAATAATCTCATATATTGATGCAGTTCAAGAACGCCAATGGGAAATTACCAGTGGCAGAACTGGAATTTTTTCCAATCACCTTTTTCTAAGTTTTACGTCACAAATATTTTAAAACGGACCAGTTTATTAACCTAGATGCTAGTCCAAGGGGGGCTCTGGTCACCCCCTTAAATCTACCACTGGACATTTCTAGGTATGATAATTTTTTTTTATTTTTTTATTTAAATCTCGGGAGACAGAAATTAGATCCACCGGCCTCACTTATTATAGGTTAACTAAATAATAATTATATTACGTTATACAGAAGATTTCATCATAAACTTAAATTTAAATCAAATTTATTTTTTACCATGAATTCGCGAAGCTGAGTTAAATTCGGAAACTTCGTGTTGACGTATTAAGAAACAGAGTAAATTATTAACATTTAAATCGATACTATATGATTTCCACCCAACTATAAATGTAAAAAATTAAGAATTAAAACTATTAAATATTAGACAATAATTTCATCAGTTTATACTGTATACTGTACAGACACAATGCTATAGGTCGAAACAATCAAAAATATACCAGTACCAACAGTCTATCACTTAGATAGAAAAAATAAAATAAAAAATGACCCTGAGAAATGAGTTGAGACAGAATTCAATATCATATTCTATTATTAAAAAATAAAATTAGATAAGTATAAGTTAGTATAGTATAGGTAAGTATAAGGTACCTAGCTACAAATTATTTTAATAATCTTCTATAATTGATTTTGTCTGCAACATTTAGTTGTTGACTGTTGTAAAGTGTTAGAATGGGGAAGTACTAAGTGTCTAAGTATCAATGTAGGTATACACTATAAGTAGGTACCCGCGTATACGTTATTTGTAACTTCCATTACATTCACTACTAAATCGGCTCTTAAATAATTGTACTTTAGGTGTATTAATGGCCTTGAAATGTTGTTGTATACAACAAATTAGCATATTATTTAGACTGTATGGTGCGTATTATAGTAATTTATATACATTTAAGTGTTGAATCGGAAAATCCCATGCATCTCTGCGAAATACGTTACACGTTTTACGTTTTCACCTTTAAGGTACCTATATAATATACATTTAATTATTTGAATGTATAATAATAATAATACGATGTTAACAACATCTACATTAATATATATATACTCAATACCTATTATAATTATAATTCTGAAAAATCACTAAACCAGTCAAGTCAGCTACGTATATGTTTAAATTGAGTTGAGAAATAAACCAGTCGTAACCTTCCAAACATTATGAGTACCTAGGTACTGAGTTTAAAATTTTGTTTCTAATTATTCATAGCATGATAACTTATTTAAATTACATTTTAATTGATAAGTATGACGTGTATCAATATTTGCTATACAAAGAAATGTAACAAATAAAAAAAAACTAAATGTCTAAATGTTTGTTCAAACGTGTAAGAATAGTTATTTATAATTTAGATTCTATCCTAACTTACTTATATCATATTAATATACTATGGACGAGTATATGCCTACAACAATGGCACCCACAGGAGGGATCGAATGGGGCCAACAGATTTTTATTCTGAATGTTAGTAAAATGGATTAATTTTTTTTTAATAAGAAAATTATTGTTTACAAAATAATTTAATGCTGATAAGTAAATAATTTAAAAGAAAAATACAGTATTGTCACAGTCTCACAATATATTATATTAGTATGAAAATACAATATAAAATATATACATCGTAGATTTGCTATTTTGATTTTTTTTAGTTTGTAATGCTTTATACACATAGACACAATACAGTAACAATATAATATTATGCTTAAATTATTATGTTATTGTTTAATATATACCTATTGGCTAGACACACATTGCCCTCCTCCCCCTCTCATCCAGTGAAAATGTCTACGAGCATCCTCAGCTTACAACATTATAATGTTACCTTACCAGTTGATCAATATTATACGGTCCTCTGTTTCATTTGAACCATTCACTCATCAAAAATAATAAAAAATAATTTGTTATTGTTAAGGTGAACGTGTACCAGCGGCCATCACCCATTAGTAAGTTTGTACCTATTTACATTTTACGAAGTTTACAAAAACGTCAACTAGGTAGGTACCTATTTTTGCTATAACTATTTAGCTAACCTATGCTACCCGTTTATTTTCCCTACATAAAATTCAAAAGGTATAGGTTAAGATTTAAAAATTTGACTGTAGATACTATTAACTAAATCAGCTTCTATAGTTTAGCTTATAGTATCATAGACTATACCTACTTAATAAGAATATTATTGGAATATAACAATTTCACTATAGACCAAAAGACAAAGACTAGTTCTGTTGTAATAAATAAACAAAACTGTCAAAGATAAATGATGTCAAAAGTTGATAAGAGTTGAACATTTTGAATACAATAATTGTAATTATTACAATTATGATGTTCTAATGACATCGTTTCGTTTAAATTCAAAAATTGTGGAATAAGTACTAAGTGCCATTGCTATTTCCGAATGCAATGCACAATTAATAAAGTAAAATAATTAATGGGTTGAATACGTGTATAAATTTGTGTCCTCTCTACAAATTAGAAATGTACCTATGAAATTGCTTACAATGTTTACTGAAGTGTTAAATACCTATAGGATATTAAAAGTACTGAATATTGTAAAGAAAGTAAAATATTTCTAAATTCCATAGTCTCAAATAATTTTTAATTTAGGTAGTATAATAATTACGTTAAATGTAAATTTAGTTAAAGTCCTATAAAGGTATCTAAACTTTTTTAGTGTTTTTCTTTGAGTGTGAACTGTGCTGGTTTTTTATAACAAACATTTGTGTATGTATGTTTTCCTTAAATTTATTTTAATAATACAATTATTAATCCGCTATTTCTTAAAAAATGTTTATCATTATCAATAGATAAATTTAATTTGGATCATAACTTTATATTATATGCTGTTCTATATTTCTAAAACTATATTTTTTTAAATTAATATATAAGACAAAGGTATGTTTTATACCCTGGTATAGTGCCATAGTCGTGTATAAATGCATTATATTTTAAATATAAAATATATGTTTGAATTGAAATCATTTATTAAAATGTAATCGATTTATTTACGTATGTGTGATGTATTTGTGTATTACAAAATGATCTTAATACAAATTAAGAAAAATGTTTTTATTATTTAATCTCAAGCCTTAACTTCTTTTTTTAGTAGGTAAGTGAAAAATTGAAGTACTTTAACCTAAACTAATGTAGGTACTTTCTAAACATAATATAACAAGTTAAAAAAAATGATAAACTAGCTAGACAGCCTTGAAGATTGCAACACGACACTTAAATGTTAAAAATCGTTTTCATTCATTATAAGTTCAATGTACATAGATTTGTTTCGTTTCCTTATTGTGGTGTTTGTAAATAATTGTCGTATCATTAATTATCAATTTTGTCATGTTTCATCTGAGTGACTTTTCTTATATTTCCTACGATATTTTTAAGAATAGGCATTATTATTATTATCAATTATGCCAACTCCTAATAAATATAATTGAAATAATGGCACTGATAATATTATATTACACGACTTCATTAACGAACTATAAATAATAGATCTTCGAGAATTCACTTTCATAATTAATTTTACTCGATTAGCTGTTTGCCTGTTTGTGATCACTATTTGATGCCAATCGATGGTTATGGCTAATGAATAAAAGCGTCCTTACTCGGGAAACGATTACGGTGAGGGACACGCACTATTACACAACATTTGTATGCAAATGAGTATTGAAATGTATGTCATTATGTCAACGATACTTTTTGAAGAAACATTTCATACCGGCATTAAAGTAAGTATGTTTCACATTTGTCACATTATAATATTATATCGTACGCATACGACTAGTCTGATACTTAGAAATACCGGTTTAATTCTATATGCCTACACTATATGTCATATCATATTTCTTTTCGAAAACCCGTTCAGCTACAACCACTTTTTATAAATATATGTCATTATTACTCCCAATAAACATATTGCCCATTGGTTATTTTGTAATAGTTTAACTTAGGCTATTGTAATGCTCTTTAATGTAATACTTACTTAAATTTTAAACTCTGTCCTTCAAGATTTTTCGGTGCGTTCCATGTAAGAACTACTCTTGATTTTTCGACAGCGTTTGCATGAGTTGCGGTATTCTATGAACAATTTATAAACATAATTTGTTATAATCAAACGTTTCATTGAACGAGTTACGACCTCATTAGTTATATAACAACTTCACGTCGTGTACTTAATAGTTTGATCAGCCAACTGGTTTATTATTGTAAATTATTGTCATACAAATTAAATTACAATTTTAGTATAGTTATTATTCCGCGTTTAAACATAATCTGGTTTGAATAATCTATCAATATAAATCGTGATCCAGATCATATAATAATTCAACCGATAAAATAAATTTGAAATATATTAGTTATAAAAATACCTACTATTATAGTATAATAATAAGTTCGAAATTTCGAAATCTCTTCATGTCGAGCCTTGTATGGCTAAATCAGCAAAAACTACATGCATAATATTATATTATTTTAAACTCATATACTGTTTCTAATGTCATCTGCTCGTCTATTATAATTTGTCTATTATTATGTTGTGCACTCACGTTGGTCGGTCCATCTGGGCAGCTAATGAGCTTCCATTTGCCCTTGAACTCTGCATTGTTCTTGGACGCGGGCAGAGACGTGAACGAGCCAATGGGCTTGTCATTGCTATCTCTAGCTTGGATTATGAAGCCTTTGAATTTGGAAAAGTCTTTGGAGGCGAGGGTCAGCGTCATTGATTCACCGCCTTTCACGGACTTGCGGTTAAGCGTTAAGGTGTAGGGCGATTCTTTTGTCTGGGCGGGGGCTCCATGCTGGGGCATCAAGTCGGTGCACACTTCCAAAGGTGCGCCTTCGGAATAAGCCAAGGCAGTCTGCAGGTAACCGAAAGCGGCTACCGACACCAACAGCAGAGCTAATTTAGCGTTTACCATCATCATTATGACTGAAAAACGCACAAAAAACACACCGGGTACTGATTATTTTGTTTAAACGTATATTATAATAGGTTTAAATTATTTTTAATATTCACACAGTTATACCACAAGTTAATTACATTTATTAGGTAGGTATTGAAATTTGTATTCTTATAATAATACGTTGGTACACGATAGGCAGCATGTATAATATTATCTACCGGCATACAAACATTTTGTACTTACTTACATTTGTTGAAGGCATACGAAATTATTAATATATTTTATATTATACAGGTCGAGTGAGTACTTATATACTTATCGTCGTTCTCCAGTTGCAACATATACTCCAGACGGCATTTTAATAATTAGACGGGTATAATATAATATTATCATCTATACTTGGTTATTATTTCTAACTCAACTGGTATTTTAATATTTGTAATATTATGCCCATGGTTTATTATTGTTTCTATTGTTAGGTACCTACATAATATTATCTTTATACCAGGGTGTATGAGCACGACTGAAACGTTAAAAAAATATTATAGATTCCTGTATGAGATTGTATAATTATGTAATAATTTTTTTAATGTATTTAAATTTATAAAAGAACATTATGTTTATTATTATTATTGTTTTTATAAGAAAAGAATAATGAACACAGTAATTTAATAATCAAAAAACGGTACTATAATGGCAAACTTAATTTGTACATAGTTATTCTAATTAAAAATTATGATCGTACGTAAAATTTATCGTAACACGAAATAAGCGAAAAAATTATTTAATTGTTTAAGTATTAGGTGTATTATATTGATAACCTAAAATATGAATATTATAAAATATATTATATACCTAATATAAATAGGTTCCATTATTTGTTACATTGTTATCAAATACATACTACTTAGGTAATTGTTTAAATTGAAATATCACACATAAATTCATACATATTGTTAAATCTTGTATGCTTTAACTTACTGACAATCACAACGTAACTAATATATGAAAATCATATACTAAGTCATAGAAAAAATTACATTTACATACCTAATATAATATAATATAATTTATATAGTATTTATGTAAATTAATTAAATTAAATAATCACTTAAAATATTATGTTACCTATTTGTTGAATATATCGAATTACGAGTCAAATGTTGAAGTATGAGCTCAGCACACGATATCAAGTTGAGTACTGCAGCAGTAGTCGATGATACCTTTGTCCAGTACAACATATAAAGACTATTACCACACAAAGAATACACAAATACAATTGCGGAAAGAAAGGGAACTTAACCTTCATGGAGATTGTCTAATAATATACTCATTATTGATTTATACCTGACCTGTGCATAATATTCACACAAGCGTCTAGAATAACTCGTTATCTGTGTGCTGTTTCCCACCCAAGCTCCTCATGCAGACAAACAATTATTATTCGTCTTCACGTTATGTTTTAACCTCCCTCGTTAGACATCACTTCGGATTCGGATGAATAACGGCTGTACTTAATATTTAAAAAAAAATCACTCGCAATAGCGTATGACCTACTATTATAGGTACATTTTTATGCATCTTATAATTATGACTTATCGTTTTTATTTTTATATTTTGTAGACAAATTAAAATAATTTTGTAATAATTTGGTAGGTTGTAGGACGCCAGGTAGAAGGAGCCAGGTTGGTACATATTAAAATTTAAAAGCTTATGATCGTTAATCGTTATTACTTATTACAGAGAATTTTTCTTTATTCTATATAGAATCTGCAGAGGTCGTTTTGTACGTAATTACTAAATAGTAATTACAAATTTTTGAATATATTTTATTAGTAATGATAAATTAGATGATTTAAATTTAAAATAAAAGATTAGTTGCTTATTCTTATCATAACATTGATATTATTTTATTAATTATATTATGCTACTTAATAATTACCATATTTTGTTGATAGTTTTACAGTTAAAATATTATATATCTACATGCGCCAGAAACTTACCGATATATCTATAATTTTTTTAGATATTTTTATGTAACCAATTTGCAAACTAAATACAGATTTATCCAATTCATTTTTACGAGGGCATTAAAGGGTACCTATCTTTCATTGAAAATAAATTCACAAAAAAATGTTATTTACCATATTTCACACGCTGTTATAGTAAGTACTTTTTTGGCAATTGGAACATTGTGTAATTGAATCTATATAGTCTTCTTCACTTGCAAAATAAATTCAACGACATAATATGAATACATTGCGGTTGCATTATTGTAATGTGACATGCCGATATAACTTAGTTAATTATTAGAATAACTGTTGCGTTGGAAGGATTTTTATAAATTACAATATACTATAAATATCTACATAAGAAATTAAAATTACCTGCATTTTGCCATTTTTAATAACTACATTTACTTTGAATAATCCTTGTATGAAATTATAACATAGTTACATACTAATAAATATATTATATATATGGAACTATGGAAGTATGCTGTATGGGTCAATAATTTTGTATTATACCTACCTAGTAATAAAGAAACAATACCTATACCTATATCTACATACAACCTACAACCTACTTACATACATAAGTTTCATAACTCATGTACCTATCTACACCAATATATACGTATATCTGTGTGACTCTACCCTATAATCCTATATAATAAGAATATTAATCCATTATCCATACACAATACATATATATAATTTTTACTATCACCTATCGGCTATCAACAATTATTAAATAGGCATCAATTTATATCCATTTGTCAAAAATGATTAAATTATAAATAATATTATGATACTATAATAATATAAGTTATATCCTCAGTAGCTAGCTCACATGTGCACCCTATAATGTTTTATTTGCTATATTTAAAGCATATTAACTCATAAATCAATAAAAAGAAAAATCTTGTTTTAAATTTTTAATATTTGATACGCTCTTAAGACTACTATTGAAATCCAAACTCCCAATCCGATACATTTACCAGGTACGAGTCAATAATTCGACCACGGTTTATTAAATTAAGGGGTTCTCCAAAACCATTGACTTAACTATTTTTTTTTTTTTAATTAGGTAAATATATATAAGGAATAACCACATAACCATGCATATTTAGATGTAATTTTGAAAATATTTTAGCTATTATATTTCTCAAGTATATATATAAATTTGAAATTGTTTATTTTAACATGGAAATGCAATACAAAGACATACTTAAGGTTTTTCAATTACTTTTATAGCAATTAAAAAATATCAAACATACACAGACACAGTTTTTTTGTAGACACTTGGAATTCAAATTATGTTGGTAGGCATTGACTTATAAATTAATAGCAATATTGAAATAGCCAATAAATTCAGTATTTGGCAAGTTCCTTATAAAAAGGAATTCGTTCTGTTCCTCATTCTTTTTTAAAATAAAAAAATTCGTTCCTTTGAAAAATTAACGATTTTCTTTTTTAGTTCCAAATAAAATAAAAATACTTACTTAATCATTAATTTTTTTTTTTCGTGTGCATATTTTTTTAATTTTTGATTACAAGTAGGTACCTACATATTTCATAATTCTATTTTGAGATTTTCTTCAAAATTAAATTGTTGGCCGACTCTCTTATCTTTGATTGTTATAAATAATTATATTTTATACAAGACAGTACCTACTCATTTCTATATAAATTATAACTTATAACTTATGAGAAATATCAATAAAGTGACTAATGACTAACGACTATAACGTCGATACTCGATAACGATCACTAATTATTGGCAATTATTACATTATACACATTAAAAAAAATATATCTTAATTTCAATTATTTACATATCTGTGTAAATTATTGGAACTAGAAAGAAACGAAAAATTTTGTTATTTTTCCTTTTATCAAAAGGAATTCATTCTAGAAATCCGTTCCTTATGGAATTCGTTCCTTCCAAACTCTGCCATTAATAATATATGATTTAATATTATAATAGTTAGAAATACAATATAATATTATACAAAATGTGCGTAGTATAGATCATGTACAAGTACAACTAAAATAAAAATAAATTTATAATAGTTAAATAGTTAAATTATGAAATACCTATCCTTAGATATGGAGGCTGACATGCAGCCTTTGAGTCTCAAAATCTTTTTTCGTATACAATGATTTATCAATGAATTCAAATTTCAAACTGCCATTAAACTTATCTTCAGTAAAAGTGCATAATGTGTGTTTAATCGTTTTCACTTTGTTCTGCGGGTACTCGGACAAACTGAATAATTTTTTACATTCTTCAAATTTTTATTTTACTATTAAAATACTTTTATTTTATTTTTTCTTTGTTTTTAAAAGTGCATGTGTAAACTTCAGTAAAATTTTATAAAAGCAATAAATATTTTGAGATATGACCTTATATTGCATTGATTATTTTATTAACTAACTATTTATACTTTTCTAATAATGAATAATTACTGATGAAAATAATATAATTATTTATTATTATTTTATTTCTTAATTTCATACATAATAATATAATATTATTAGATATATTCTGAGTGAGCGATGAAGACATTAATTTTACAATAATAATGTGTGATGATTTTTTTTTTGTGTGTGTATCTAACGATTAATGGTTGAAATAAGCCGCTTATTATTGCAAACGAAGAAGACCAACATTGATCAAATGTCACAATTTACTAAAATATGTTAACAACAACATTTTACGTAACATAATTTGCATAATTCACGCTGTATTTAGATGTGGTTTTAATGTCATTTAAGTGGATTTCAATGAACAAAAATAACATATTATTATTTAATTGGATGATTAAATATCTTATATTGGTAATATGATTTTCTAGGAAAAAAACTTTCTTTATTAACTTATATTAAATAGTTATTTAGATTTTTGACACACGAAATAAAATGTTTAGTAGGTAGGTACTTAAGTACCTACAACATTTTTAATGTTATTTATGTGAATATATACATATTATAAGTCCATATGGCCCATATAGCCTTCGGTAGGTTGTAGTTACATACAAACTAGTATACATATACATATTATACATTATACATAAAATATACATGTTGACATTAAGTCATAAGAGTAATACATTTTTTTGGTTAGTAAAAAAAAAATAGTAGGTAATTAAAACTGCAGTTCAACTAACATGTAATTATTAACTTTTCATAAATTACCATATTAGTTATTTAAATATTAAATTGTCTATAAATATTGTAAAGACACATATTAATATTTAAATATAATCAATCTTAAAATACGTATAGGTAATATATTAAAATTGATTAACCAGATAACAAAATAGTCTAATTTAAAAAAAAATTGCACTTGACCCTTCTGAAATAATTAACTTTGGAAATATACAATTTCAGGTATCTATACTATACTGGGCGTAACACGAAAACGTAGTTTTTAAATTTTACCTGATAAAGATACAACACGATTGCGCACAACAAATATTTTATTTTATGGGTTTTTAGAGAACTTCTCAATTTATTGTCCTATAATGATTTATTGGAAGACCAGCGAAAAATTTGAATGATCAATAACTAGAATAGACAATATTTTAATTGGCAATATTTGAAAAGATGCTTGTTAAAACTCGTTTCATTTGAATCTTCATTGTTGTATTCTACTTAATATACAAAACACAAAAGTTTGAATCTTTATTTGTGCCTATATGATGACAATTGTCAATTATATTCAATGCATATTTAAACAAATTGCCAATTCAAACTTTGTCGATTCACGGCTATGTAAACAAAATGTGTATTGCTTACTACCAATATTATTTCAACATAGTGTAATTTTTAGAGCATGACAATAATATTTCAACAAATAACATTTTAAACTTTGACATTTAATTACAATGCATCTCGTTTAAAAAATATGTGATTCAAAAAATGATGAATCAATGCTGTATTTTTCAAACTTTTACTATACGTCCCATAAACATTGCTAAATCAGCTAAACAATAATAATAACATCACTACATATGCATAATAATATAAAATTAATATTCTTCTAATAATAACATAAGCTAAGTTCATAAAATTCCCAACTTTCCCAATGTTAGTAAATTTTTAGTTAGGTACCTACATAATAATATACGCAATCGTGTATTCGTTTTGGGTTTTATCAAATATAAAAAAGGTAAAATAATGCACAATCATGTTGTTTTTTCAGGTAAAAATGTAAAAAGTGTAAAAATCGTATTGCATTGACTCGGGGGTTGGGGCTGTAGACCTCCCCTTTACAACATAGACAATTAAATATAAATGTAGTTATACAAATTTTTAAAGATACCAAATAATTTAAAAGCATACATTTACCCCTTCCCAGAATATTAAATTCCTGTCTACGGCACTCACCGACCACATTATGTGAGTACCTATATTAAATATTAACCAGATCCTATACCTATTATATCCTGCTTATTAAAAAAAACACCAAAAAATAAATTTCATAATATTATTGTATAATAACAAAACTGTTCAAATTCTCCAAAACTTGGATAAGTTAACCAGTAGGTTTATAGTAATAAAATATGAATTTTAAACATATACTTATAGGTAGGTATGTAATTATATTATACCTACAAGTATAAGTAATATTTATATTATAATAAGGCTGTCATTGATTAATATATATATAATACAATAAATATCGATTAGGTACCTATATTATCATGCCTCGTCGGAGTACCTATATATAGTATAGTAATAAGTAATAACTAATAGGTACAATAATGTTCTGCTATAGGTAATATATTCAGTTATTCATATCATTATACGGGAATCGCGTGAATCATGTTTTTTAATTTATTATTTCATATTTCTATGTATACAAATAATATTATTAATCGTACATTTTACATGGCAATAAACGACATCTAATAATTTGGTATTTTTGGTATTTTTTACAAAATTAATAAAAATGTTAATGTTACAACGTTTTTCGATATATATTTTTTTTATCGAATATTTTTTCCGTGATTTATAAATACATAAGTCCATTATTCAAAGATGGACATTAACTAGTTAAAAGGTTAATTTTTTTTTAACTTTTTAACTTAACTATTTAGTTTATTTTCTGATAAACTTATGAACTTAACTAGTTTAATTTACAATTGAAATAATTTAGCTTTTCTCAGTAGATTAAAAAAAAAAATTTAAAAATATTTTGAAATTTTTCGTTTATACGTACATATTACTATATCAATATAAAATAAAAATAATCCAATAAAAAAACACAAACATTTCTGTTATTTTTCTTGATAACATAATTTTGTGTATATTAATATATTTTATCAAGTTGTAAATTATATATTATGCAAGTTGCAATTATAAATGTTTTTAATAAAATTAATAATTTTAAATTACAAATTGACAATTGTTATGTTTTAATGTTATAATATAACTTATAATATATTATGAAGGTCAAGTACTCATCTTCATGTATTATGACATTCAATCGCTATACAATATAAAAAAAAATTATTTGTTAAATTTGATATGAGTATAGTTTAAATTACATAGTAAATAATAGTAGGTAAAGTAAAAGTAAAAGGGTATATACAGTGTACATTATGATAAAAGTTCAATAAAATTGTTTTTTATAATTTATAAATTAGAAACTAGAAACCCAAATTCACTCTTTATGTGATTTACATACTAATTTAAAAAAAAATTGATTAACTTTTTTTAAACTGAGTTAAGTTAATATTTTTTTCTATATATTAACTTATATTTTATCGAGTTAAATTTATAATTTGTTAACTGTTAACTTTTAACTTTTAACTTATCTATCTTGTGTCCTCTTAACTTAACTTGAGTTAATTATTTTCATTGCCCACCTTTGCCATTATTACACATTTGCACACGCTAATTTACTGATTTATTTATAAAATTCATACAAATTTACTGCGGAACCTAGGTACCCACTTTGGCCTCTGATATTAAATCTTGTTCGCTGCACATGATAATATTCTATACTGATAAAATTGACATAGGTAGGTAATATACACAAATAATATATCATTATTTTATTCAGCATTATAAACTAGACTACTATACCTACATATAATATAAGAACTAATTTTATTTTTGCTAGTTGAAAATTGAAATTGTAAATAGGTAGGTACATAACAAATACCAAAATATTTAGTATAGGTATTACCTACATTACGTTCGAATTTTTCAAAATTTTTAAATTAGTAGGTATCATTTTAAAATTGTAATAATATTACCATCTATAAATATATAATATTATACTATATAGGTACCTATTATATAAAAATATTGAGGATTTCATAATACGTAATACCAACGTGTATCATTAGGTACTTCTACTTATAAACATAAAACATGTTATGCAAATTTATCAGTAGGTAACCTATAATTGTATAACAACTCTTGAATAGGTATAGATAGGTATATAATAATTGGTTTGATTTAATCTTTAAATTATTCTGCATTTGAAGGTACATTAATAACAATTTGGCTAGTAAATTTAAAAACCGTAATAGAAAAAAATTAGTAATTATTAATTACTAATTTGTAGTATACTCCTAAGTATATTAATTACTAATTAATATACTTAGGAGTTAGGAACACAAATACACCATTATGTTTTCGTTAACATGAAAATATTTGAAAATGACTTTAATAATTTTAACGAACATCGACGTGAACAACGAGATGGAAAGAAATAGCTGGTACACTATAGTACCTACCTATCGGAACTTATTATTTATGTCTGCACTTCTAAATTCTAATATAATTAAATTTAATGAAAATATTTCAAAATTTGTCCGTGTTAAAATTGAACAAAAATGTGAATGTTTGGAATTGCCTAAAAATAAATATATAATTTTAATATATTCATTTATTTTTCTTATTATTTAATTGTGATGAATATTTTGCTTTGTGACCAATTAAGATCAAACCAAATGTCCCAATCAGGTAGTGTACAAAAATAGCTTAAAAATATTGAAAATCGTGACTATAATACATAACGATAACTTGTACTTATCTTAAGAATATATCGACCAGCTTAAAATGTTTTAACGTGAGATATTTAATGTTGTGTATTGTATTATATTATATTATAATGAAAGATATAATAAGAAATATTGGAGTTATCAATCACATCGACTGATGAAAATATGCAATGATCATTGGTACCTAATGGCTAATTGGTAAATACCTATATACCTACCGCCCTACCTAATACAATGCTCTCGTAATAACTACTTCCGTAATTTGCGTGATATTACTTATCACTGGGAAATTGCGGTGTAGACCATTCAGATTTGGTTCATTATTTACATTAAAAAGAGGATATTTGAATATTAAACGAGTTTAATTAGTTACATTAGTAAGTAATATAACGTGCCTACCTATATACTAAAATACTGAACGAAATAATATTTTACTTGGTTAATTTTAAATATAAATGTCAGCCATTTGCGGTGAATAGCAATTAAAGTCGTATTGAATCAAATCATATTATATTAAAATCATGAAAAAAATCTAATTATATTTGGTAGGTGCCTATCCAACAATTCAAGTATACAACTCGAGCATATATTATATATTTATATACCCATTTACATATTTTAATTATTAAATTGTACTATTAATTAATAACTATATTATGTCATGTTACTATTTTAGTGTCTTAATTATTATCTTAGATTCATAGATTCAAGGATCTATGTAAATTTAAATTTTAAATAATTTATTTTTGAAACAAATGAAACTTATTACGTATATCGTATATATATATATATATTTACATGCATGGATACGTCATGATTAATTCCATTGGTAAATAATAATAATAATATACATTATATAATGATCATTGATAATATTATTTATTAATGAAAATCCAGCATAATTATAATTCGGTAGGGGAAGGTGGGGTAGAACCGTACTATTAACTTTTAAGCGTTGTAGAACTTACAACATTTTAAGAATTTGAAATTGGATTGCGTAACTATATTACAAATATTGTTAATATTTAAGCATTTTTAAATAAATCTTAACGTGAAATCAAAAAAAAATCCAAATTTTGAAAATACTTAAATATACCATTTTGCCCCATACGTGGAGTAAAACTGTATTAGTCTTGGGACAAAACCGTATAGATGGTTTTATGATCTAAAATAGTAGTTATGGGTGGAAATAATCAATCAAAACAGGGAGGGGGGAGTTATCACTTCGTGGTCTGGTAAAGGGGGAGTTGGATGAATTCATGCCTAAGCTGTAGCTTACATACAACGGCGGGGACAACAATTAAATAACATACCAGGTGACCTAACCAACTGCCCTTAAGGGGCATACTCCTCTCAATACCAAATAGTGTTTCGGTATATTACCGATTCCAGTATAGGGTTTCAAAGTAATGGTAATTAAGTAAAAAGTCTAAACAATATATTTCCAAATTATATTATCAAGTAATCTGAACTTGCTATTTCGTAATTTGACAACAATTTTTTTAGATCAAACAAAATGAAATATAATAATTTTGAATAATAATATTTAATATCATAATATTTCATGACAATAGGAATTTGAGCGAGAATTTCTTAAAAATGAATTTAGTAATAGTTTATAGTTATCGATAATAATAATATAGTCATGGATAAATAAACATGAATAACTTTTTATCTATACTTGACTCAATGTTCAGAAAACCTTATCATACGGTTTTGCCTCTCGTACGGAAAAACCCCGCCTTCCCCTACCTACTGTTACTGTATGCTCCAACTTAGGTAGGTACTTAATTGTAAGTATTATAATTAGTGTATTATAATATATAAAAAAAATGCATATTATTAATTATTACGATGAAATAAGACGTTCAAATCTTCAGTATTAATTAACTCGAAGTTTTGTATTTCAATATTTGTGTGTAACCTTCATTCGTTTACTTTTCAACTGCGGGCGTAGCAGCCTATACACGCAGGTGCAATATATTCCACTTACTTATATGGCATTTTATAATTTACTGCAGTATTATACGAAATTATAGACGGACAATCCCTACTTATCCGTTTAAATACCATGTTTTCGTCCTAAAAATTATACAGATAAATACGATAATATTAATGCATACGTTATAATATTATATGGATAGGTATTATTGCGGACGATATTAATAATAAAATCGCATAGATTACAATTGTCTGACAGGTTGAAGATCAAGGAACAAACATAAATTGAATAGGTGCCTACATATTATATGTGTAATATTAATTAAGGGTAATGTTGTATGCAATAAACAAAAATCGCTATAGGTACATAAGGTGACAGGTGTAGGTATCTCGATAGGATTCGCAAATATTGCTAATTTAAATTATTATTTACACTGTCAAGTTCTCTAGTATATACTAGATATATAGTTAATTACCTAATTCAACTTTACAGTTCCTCATATTTCAATTTAACTATTAGTAAATTAATAAATGTCAATCGGGGTTACCCGTGGCTCAAATTTTGAGCTTGAAAACAAATATATATTTTTAGAGAATTTTATCATTTCATAAAAAAATACAAACGTGTCTTAACATAAAATAATTATTTCTATAATAATATTATATCAAAATTAAATATAGATATTGCATAGGTACCTATATATTATATAAGGGATAATAATATAAAGGAATTATACCTATGGAATCTAAAATTGTAAATTAATATGCATTTAATTTTTCTAAAATATCCTAAAATATACAGCAAAGTATAATAAAATATATAGGTATAGGTATTGCATTCACCAATGTTTTCTGAACTATCATATTAGAGAATGCAACAAATCAAAAATCCATTTCCTACAAAACCAAAAAAAGCCAATATAGAATTCAAATATAATGTTTCCCAAATTAAAATCGGGCTTTCTGTACTGGGAGAATTTTTATTTCGTTTTTTCAGAATTTGATAGCCACAGGACTATACTGTTCCTGTATAACAGGAGTGAAAACTTTTTTGATCTCAAAGTATTAACCCAGATCCTATTAACCTATAATATCCTACACGCTACCCTACAATATTAACCCATTAGCGCTGGAATTTTTTTATTTACAATTTTAAACAACATTTTGTTGAAAACATAATATGTTATATCTTAAAAATTATTGTTAAAAATCTATGTTGCCATATAGCAAGGCAAGGCGTTAATGGGTTAATGGTTTATTAGTAAAAAAAAAACCAAAAAATAAAATTCATAATATAATTGTAATACCAAAACAGAACAAATTCTCCAAAACTTGGATAAGTTAACCTACTATAAAATATGAATTTTTAACATATACCTATAGGTAGGTATATAATTATATTATACCTACAAGTATAAGTAATATTTATATTATAAAAAGGCTGTCATAGTGTCATTGATTAATATATATATAATTAAATAAATATCGTTAGGTGCCTATATTATCGATGCCTCGACGGAGTACCTATATAGTAATAAGTAATAACTAATAGGTATAGTTTATTATAGTTATGTTCTACTATAGGTAATATATTCAGTTATTCATATCATTATACGAGAATCGTGAATCATGTTTTGAAATTAATATTTAATATTTGTATGTATACAAATAATATTATTAATTTTACATTTTGCATGGCAATAAAAAACATCTAATCATTTGGTATTTTTGGTATTTTTTATAAAATTAATAAAAAATATTATGTTAATGTTAACAACGTTTACGGATCTACATTTTTTTAATCGAATATTTCTTCCGTGATTTATAAATACACAAGCACATTATTGCACATGCTAATTTACTGATTTATTTAAATATTTCTCAAAATATAGTGACGTGTGACTACGCATTTCCAAGAATCGTAGCTGCAGTTTATCTCTAATTAAATAAACTATAGTGTTCGGTGAACTCAAGCACAGTAATGATCAGTATCACTACACACATCACTCAGTGTCGACCCGGCCATGGCCTATGGATAGTGCTTGAAAATATCATGAAATTTAAAAAAATGAAATATTTCAATTATCATTATTTTTGTAGTTTTGTCTTTTGAAATATTAAATAATTAATCTAAATAAATTAAATACCTCATTAGTCATTGACACACATTTTTTTCTTAGTTTTAATGTATAATAATATAATATTGTATTTTTTTGCTGTACCTATTATTTGATGTAAAAATGTTAAATAAATAAGGAGTAGATAGGTATATTGTATATGTACCATGTGGCATGTACGTGGTAACTTCTATAGTTATATGTTAAAAATCAGATCAGATAGTTTTCTTGATCGGGAATCCTTATGACATGTATAAATGTATTTGTATAATTGTATATAAAAAAAACATAATAAAAATAAAAATATAAAAATGGAATATAAATTTAAAAAAAAACGCTTGGGTATAACGTTTATCATATATGTTATGTTATGAAAATCATTGTTTCTTATTAATGTTAACATGTATTATAATTATATAAAACAAAAAACATAATAAATATTAAAAAGAAACAATAAAAGGAAACCAGTACTTAGGTATATATTATAAAAATCATAGTTTTCTTGCTAACGATTCACATGAAATAATATAAATTATAATTATAATTTATATATAATAAAAATATAAAACAAAATAATATTTAAAAAATAAAAATGAAATAATTAATAAAAATCCAATATTTCACAAAACATTGAAATATTTCACAACTTAGTGAAATATTTCATGAAATATTTTTCATACTTCAAACACTACCTATGGACCTCCGTTCAATTTTTTTTTCAGGGTCTCGTTTTTTATTTGCTTGGCGTGTTCCTGTCTATATAGGCCATATGGAGAAGGGATTCTGCCAAGTATTTATCGAAATATTTGATTGTACGTAATTTTTAGGTGCGATTTTTCCGTACTTCAGAGACCTAGTCCGTTCAGTATCGGGCATTGTGATTTGGGGCCCTTTAAAAAACTGAACCATGGGCCTCTGGTGTGCCAGGCTGACACTAATACACTATACACACAGTCACACAGTATTCCCTTAAAAACGGTCCGCTTTCAACAACTTTATAATTTTATTGTAGTGAAAATATTTTATAGTTTTAAAACAAATTTAACACAAGTAGGTACTTTTTAGTTTTTATGCAAGCCAAATCATATTTGTTACTCTTACTTTTAAATAAATCCATAACATTGCCCATACATTTTTACAACATTTTTCATCAAAGATAAAATCACTGGTTTTATGAAATTTCAATTAGGACCTATTAAGTAATATTACATGGCATACCTATATTGGCATCTATAGCCTTTTACACTACCCTACATTTGTTTAAGCTATAAATATGCCATAGAACTTGTATTTTTCAATACCTATATCGTGCTTAAAGAATCAAAAATATGAAAAATAAAAATAGATCATGTGTATCAATATAAGAGACGTCTTGGACATACGGACATTATTAACCGAATTTTTAGAAGAAAGCCGCAAAAACATATCTACCTACTAATGCATATAATATATAAATCCTAGCTATACGTACCTATATGGGTATACGACATCCGTTCACATCCGTTTCGTAAAATGCCAAAATTGATAGAAATTTTATCCATTTTAGTAAGCTAAACTAAATTTTTTATATATCAAGTAATACATTTTCACGAAACGTGCTCAGAATTTTAGTAGTTGGGAAATTGTTTCTTCATTTATAGGTATACACCGTTACATTAACATAACGTATAACAATATTATACGTGTTAAATGGTTAAAAGAAAAAAAACCAACTTGATACAACTCAATTAACACCAAGCTCAATAATTAAACTTCAACTAAAAACTATTTATTAAAGCACTATTCAACTAAAAAGAACTGATTTTTTTTTTGTGCCATAATATAGAGTTTCAAAAATAATAATTTTAGTGGCTTAAACATTTTTGTTGGACTTTATTATTAATTATCATATGATTCCATGTTGGTTAACCAAATGACATTTAGTATCCAGTTTTAAATTTACCTTGGTGTGTGCCCTTTATTTGAATATGAATTCGGATAAAATTACGTACCTACACATGACTTCTTATGGAGATTCAATACAGACCGTTTTTTAAGGAGTTTAATATAGGCAACTTTCATAATACGTGTCGTTTAAATATGCAGCGGAGCGCTCATCAACGTGTCAATAACTCACTATAATAGGTACATGAATATTAATTTTTTAATTTTTAAATTTTCAATTTAATAATCTAATGTACCATACATATAGTATACCTAAAAATACTAAGTTTGCTCTTAAATTATTTAAACTCAAACTTAAATATTTATAGACACGCTAGTGTACCTAATTATATAATATTATCTATATTACCCCCCTATACAAAACGTCAATGGTTGCATGAACAATCACTTAACAATATTAACAAATAAATCCTGAACTAATGGTCCCTTAACATGATTTAGTAGCCCATTTAATCATGTTCATTAAATTTGATTGAACCATTTATTATTTACCAAATTAATACATTTCTCGTACAACCTGGCATTAAACAAGTATACTTATCCCAGCTAGCGTGCATATTAATTTAATAGTTAGATATTAAAATTGAAAGAAATAATCATGGGCCACTAAATTAGGTATGTTTAAAAGGTACAATTGACTCACAATTGGTGCACCAAATGTTTAGTCATTGTTCATGAAACCCAGCTTAGGATATTTTGAATCGATTGGTACAATTTTTCCGTTTTACAAATTAATTACGTGAGTACCTTTGAATTTAAAAACCTTACATAATGTTTGAAATATTATAAATTGGTTAACTTTAAATCATAAAATGTAAAATAGAAATATTCAATGATATGAAACATATTATACTACTACCAACACAAAGTTTGGCATGTTTATGAACATAACATGAATACATTTTTTAAATCAAAATACTAGATTACAGCATGGATGGGCAAGTTAATGTTATTTTTTAGCTTAGTTAAATAAAGTTAAGTGTTATTTTTTAAATTAAATTGAAAATTAAGATAATAGACATTTTTAATACATAATTTAAGTTTATTCAAATTTATGTTAATATAGAGGAAATGAGTTAAGTTAAAATTGAGTTAATTAAAACACCAAAGTTAAGTTAATAAGTTAAAATTAACTTAACTTCTATCTTATTAACTCGTTAATGCCAAGCCTTGGATTTCAGAAACTAGATTATTATATGGTATTTTCATTTATAAGATATACATACATTTTTGTCAAGCGCAAAGGTTGTTTTGATGAAAAAATGAATGGGTTTATAAGGGTTTATTATTATATTGATTATAATTGATTTTTATTTTATCATTGGATATTACTTATTAAATATCAAATATTAATTAATCGTGTTCAATTAAAATTCTTGATACACTTAAATATAATGAAAAAATAAAACAAACTTATATTTTTACTATTTTAATCATCTACGTCTAAAAGAATTTTTACTATGTTACTAATTAAAAATAATACTGTAATCAATTAATTTAACGATAAAATGAAAAAAAATTGAATATAAAACAGCATAAAACCTCACACCTAACTAGTTTCAAAACTAATTAGTAACTAAAAATATTCACAAGCTACGATAAAAAATATTTTTGTTTAAATATATTTAAATGATGAGAAAAAAATGCAATCATATTGTTTATTTGTATACATGTTTTATGTATTTGAACAGATTAAAAACACAATTAATGGTATATTTTCCAAAGTATAATATTAATAACTTAGTCTTAAGCAAAATAAAACACAATACTGCAACGCTTAGGTAAAATAAATAATTAATGATATTAGTGATCTATGATTATAAGATAATACATTCATTAAAAAAAAAAAAAAAACAAAGAGAAGA
>NC_042493.1:70140457-70147890 GCF_005508785.2 Acyrthosiphon pisum | reverse complement strand
TTTTTGAATTAATCAGTTATTAAAATGTAAACAGAATAAAGAATAGTATTCGTTATAAGTTATAAGTTATAACATTAACATTTTTTAATTACTTGTTTTAAAAAACCAACAAAAATTAAAGGTTGACATAAGGACAGTACATAACATTTAACAAATATTTTGATTATTAATGTTTAGTAATACATTGACTAAGACCAAAAATAGACTTAAAATAATATACTTATTTCTATTTTGACTCGATTAGGCAATGATAAAATTAAATTTCTCAAAAAGGAACATAAAATATAAATTATACCAATTTATGAATTTAATAAATTTAGCCATTCATGAATTATACAATTACAAATTATAATGAATTACCAAAATAAATTTCATTAAATAAAATATTAAAATATATAATATCATAACTCATAAACATATAATGGCTAAATGCCATAAGTCGGTATTAATAATAATTATTTAAAAATATTTAATCAGTCATTTAAAATGCTCATTTTTAATTATTTAAGGAACAATATAAATAGTAAGGCATCAAAATGTATGTTTATATTAATATTTTAGATGGTAAGGATATCAATGTACAAAATAAATAATGGAACTATTTAAATTAAATTAAAGACAAGAAAGTAAATTCTTATATGGCTATTATACAATAATATTATACTAATATCAAGTTCAAGTTCAATAGTATATAATTTATACAAATATCAACTAGAAATGTAAAATAATTTTTTTTTATTCCAGTTATTCCAATAAATTAATAAATCATTTTTATTTGATATTTTAGACACCCATATTCTTAATTAATGTTTGTGGTTTTTATAATTCATAATGTTTATTGTTTTACAATATCATTTTAATGTATACAAATTTAAATAAAAATATTCAATAGTAATGATGTTATATTACTGAAAATACACGTAGTGCACAATAATAAAATATCAGAAATTACTTTTGAAAAACTTAAGAAAATAATATATTTAAATAATGATATTACCTATAGAATTATTGGGCTACTTTTATTATAACATTAATACATATTATATAATATATTAAAATTTATAAAATGGTTTCAAAAAAATTCAAAATTGATCGAGAATTTAGATAACACATATTATTATCTAGTATTTTGCTAAACTTTGATCATATTATAAAATTTAAACAATAAAATAATTTTTCTTTGAAAAAAATATTTGACTGAAGTATGGATGTCTTTTATTGAAAATATTACCTTGTAATTTGTATATTATAAAATATATGTGGTATAAATGTAAATGCATATTATTTTGTACCATACAAATTGATCAATAATATGAGTTAACAACTTAATACACAGTTTAATTTATTGGATATTACTGAATTGATTGTTTTATGGTTTAATTGTATTGAATAACTGTTATAAAGTAAGCAACTTACAGATAAGTTATACAAAAAAATTGGTTAAAAACACACTTTCACAAATTTAAATAATACTCATATCAATTTCATAAAATAAATATCTAAGATCATTAGGGATAGTAATTTTTTATAATTCATCTCTAAATATGTAATACCCCTCACTATCTGGCGAAATAAATGTATAATAATTGTCCAATACTTCATCAAAGCTTAGTACACCATCTTGGTTCTTGTCTGCTTTCAAAATTAAATTTTCTGCTTCACTTTCTGCAATCATGCTGTAAAATTAAACGTACTATAAGTATTGTATATTATCCGTTTCGCACTACAATTTTATATGATGTTCTAATTCAAATTTAATTAAATATTTAAAAATTATATTTTAATTTCAAAGATTTTTTTAATAAAAATAACATTTGCATGCATATTGTATTGAAAATATTTGCTAATAATGTGGTACATAAAAATATATATTTATATAAATTTGTAAAATGGTCAAGGTATAAAACCATAGTAATTTTAAAATTCTCACTTATTGTTTGGTGATGCCCAATCATGCACTTCCTCTTCATCTAATACTCCATCTTTATTAACATCGAGTTCTTCAATAAACTTATTTTTTTCTTCCTGAAGCCATTCTTCAGTGTGTTCTGTTCCTAAAATGTATTTAAAACATTTTTATAAAGACATTTTCATTCGTGTTTAATTAAAAAAAAAAATAAACAATATTAAGTTAAGTTATCATACTTCTATCTCCTATGAACTCATCAAATGTAATTTTTCCGTCTTTATCAGTGTCAAATCGATTCATTACACCAAGCAATACTACTGGTTGCATGTGTGAGTAATCTTCAGGAGTATAAAAATAACGAAATTCTTCTTTATTTAAATGACCATCCTTATCAACATCAGCGGCCAAAAATAATTGTTTTTCATCTTCTGTCATCTAAATAAAAATCACAAATGCTAAATACATTTAAGTAAATACTTATGGTTATTTTTTATTTTTATGTTTATTAGAAAGTATGAAGACTGAATGGACACATTAATATCTATTTCGCTCAACACTTGGTGAAACATTATTATTACAAGTTTTATCTATTGCTTTATAAATAACTAGCAAAGGTTCAAGTAAACTGATCTTTTTTTATATTATAGATTTTTTTTATCAAAATTGAAGTATGAAATTTTATAGTAGGAAATTGGTTTTATGATACTGATGTTTTTATTACTCTGTAAAAATAATAATGATCATTATAATAATAAATTCTATATTTTACTCAGAACTAAATAAATTTTAGTTTCTTATAGTAAATAGAATGTATTCCATTACAAAAATTATGGTTTCTTTATTCAATTATTTGGAAAACAATTACTTCATCATCAAAATGTTCACTTGAACCATAAGTATCACCAACATACTCCTTCCATGTAATATAGCCGTTTTCATCAAGATCACTAGTTAGAAATTCTGCATCAGATTCTTCAGCTGACAATTTCCTAAAAACAATATATTTTGGATGAAATGTACATATTTTTGGTTATGAATAAAATGTTGGTTATGTAAAATACAAAAGTAAATAGAACTAGAATAAATATTTTAGTACATTTGTATACAGAAATCATTAAATATAGTATTTATAAAAAAAAAAACAATTAAACTAGAATTAACCTATTCCATATATTTTATTACTTCAATCTTTTATTTACGTGTATTTTAAATAAATAATAAGATATTTATTAATACCATAATTGAGGATATTATAAAGGCCTCAATATTAAATTAGTTGATCATCATGATTTATTATATTATATGTACACTATAATAACCATTTTTTTAATTATACCATTATACTAATAGGTAATTGAGATATTATCGAATTGAAAATTAAAAATATTATTTGTTACATATTGTTGAATATTTTCAATAACTCTTATAAAATTAAAATATGAAAAACCTAAACATAGATGTGTAAAATATATTTAGCAAAAATATGTCGATGAATTGTGTTGTATTCATATGTTTATGTTATTCAATAATACATAATTTAAATTATAAAACTACGTAATTATGGTAAAATAACACATGTATACATAAACAATATAATACAATTAAGGACGCTATGTAACATCTGACGTATTTCACAACTTAACAATGAATACTTCAAACCTATGAATTTAAAAGTACATGTATTTAAAAAAAAATTATTCTATATATATATATATATATATATATATATATAAATAGTATGAACAATTTTAAAATATGATTGTTTTACAGAAATTTTGTGTCAAATAGTAATAAGTAAAATATCTCTAATAATAATAAAACTGGTATAACTCATAATTTTGTACATAAAATAATAGATTGGTTATATCAATTAAAACATTTTAACAACTCCAATATTAAAAATAATGTAATGATGAAACAGAATCAATATGATTTCAACTATAATTTTAGAATAGTAATTGACTGGTTTTATATTAATATTAATTATTTTTTTTGGGATATATTTTGTAGTATTTACCTATAAATTAATTGAAAAAAATATATAATATATAAAACTATCTTTAGCTATAATTTGAAAAGTAGGCAAAATAAAAGTATCATATACCTGATAAAAAGTTTATAATATATAGTATTCATATTATAATACATTTAGTTAAAGGTAAAAGACAATCTTTAGTTTATAACAAATTTTCTACCTATGAATATCGATATGTAAGATTAAATTATCTTTATACAAATAATTAAGTACTACATTCATAATTACCGATAAGAATCCAATAATTTTTCTAGCAGTTCATTTTTTTCAATTAAGCCATTCTCATTTATATCCATAGTTTTGAGTATAGCGGTCATACGTGGTTTTATTTCAGATGGTTCTAAATGTTTTATTTCATCCAATTCTTGCTCGTCACCTTAAAGGAAAGTACAAAATTAAATTAATACAATTTCATCCTAACTGATGAACATAATATTATTATTTTTTAATACATTTTAGATAACCCGGCCATTGGGATATGGATTACATATGGATTTATATATTAAATTTATTAAAAAAAAAGGGATTAAAGGATAACAAATACATCAATGGGATATTGAATTTTGCTCAGTAGGTATATAAAAGACTACAATAAATTTGGTAGTAGTAAAGATAGAGTAGAGTTATGATTGAGTGATTCCAGAAGTTTAGAATTTTGAAGATCATAATTTAATGTTTATGTAAATTATCATCATACCAATAGTTTTATAAATATAAATGTCAAGTAAAAATATAGTTAGTAAGTAGCCAATGTATGTTTTTTTATTTATTAAACCTTGACTAGTCATCATCAATATTATTAGTAAAGTGAATAATGAAAATCTTGTCTTCGTCAATGTATTTTAGACAGATACATAAATATCAGGATTTTCGTTTTTAGTTCTTAGCTGTAATAGGTATATATTATAAAATATTATGTATTTATGTAAAGTAAAAATATATCAAATGCATAATAGAGAACAAGTAGGGTGCAACTTACTCAAGATGCCGGCGTAAGCAGAGTCAGTCCGGTGGTCATGTTCAGATATCGCCCTGCGTCTGGAAATGATTAGGTTTTCTTCGATTTCTTGACCGTCAGTCATGTGATTGACACCGGACATGACAGCTGCTAGCAGCGTCTCGGTGGCCGCCATCAGCACGAAAGTAATAGGAAAATAGTTCATCGTTGAAAAATTATGTTATTTCCGCCGATTGTCGTTCAGTAGAGGATTTCTGTGTTGGTGGTCGTCGCGCGAAATAACCAGTACTCAGTAGTAACTACTAACTGGTAGTTAAGGAGTAGACTGAGCCCAGAGATTCTAGACTGTCGTCACTCGTCAGTCGTCAGTCGTAACTCGTTACTGATGCGGGTGGTGGTTCGGCAGTTCGGCACTTCGGCGACGATACACCGACGGAGTGATAACGCTGTGGGTGATAACTGATAACGATGCGAAGGATTACGCGGAGTTCTGCGTATTGCGTAATAGTAACATGAAGAAAATATTAGCCCAATATTAAGGTAATAACTAATACCATTGAGTATAGATAGTATCTATACTCAATGCTAATACGTACTTTTAGTAATTTTATTTACTTTATTATATTAAAACACATTGTTTTTTTCTGAGAAAAATTCGATATAAAATGAAAGTTTCCTATAGGTATCCCTTATTTATAATTCTGATTGCACAACCTAAGTCCCAAGCTTACAGTTTACCTATATATGGTACCATTGTACTATTGTAGGTAGAGAGCTTATATAAGAGAGCCTATATATTCTTATATAGGCTCTCTAATTGTAGGTATATAATATTTATAATAAATTACCTATAATATTATAATATCATTTATAATAATACTTATATTTATAATCAATTATATCTACCTATAATAATTACTTATTAATTATTATTAGTTATTATTCATTACAATATAATAGTCATTACTTATTGTTATTTGTTACCAATTGTCTCTATGTCTGTAGGTATATTATTATATTTTGAAAGACACGACATTAGTTATCTAGTAGGGCTCTGATTTTGTAGCAAAATAAATCCTTAAAAAAGCATTTTGATACCTAAAAAAAATCAAAAAAAGTATTTATTAAATTTAATTCTATAAAAACAAATTTAAATTAAATATTAAAGATGGAATAACCTATATTATAATATTTCCG
Source organism: Acyrthosiphon pisum (assembly GCF_005508785.2). NCBI lineage: Eukaryota > Metazoa > Arthropoda > Insecta > Hemiptera > Aphididae > Acyrthosiphon > Acyrthosiphon pisum. The sequence continues at coordinate 70,141,791 of NC_042493.1, read as the reverse complement.
TGAATCATAAACATATTCTCATCAAATTTTCTTAAGATTTCTTTTAATTTTTCAACTATTGCTATTTTACACTATATAGGTAGATACATTGATAATTAGGTACCGATCAAATAAATTATTCGAACGTGCTATAAAAATATGCAGATATAAATAATATAGATAATTTTCTCTTTTCCCAAGTCGTAAATAAAATTTAATTTACGGCTATTTTGATAAAATTACAATTTCGACACAACAATAATAAACGATAGTTATTTTACCAGTCAACCATTTAATACTGGTTTTATAATTTCTAGCAATAATAATATAGGTAGGTAGTCAAAGTATAATATTTAAATAAAAGAAATGTGTTAAATTTTTATTAAAATTATTTAAAAATGAAGAAAAAAGCCAGATAAAGTTTAATTTATTGAAATCAGAACGATTGAAAAACATTTAAAAAAAGACAAAACGAACTTGAAATTTGGAATAGGGGTTCCTCTAATAATATAGATATGCAAGAAGAAAGGATTTTCCGATATTCACATTTTAAAGAGATGGTCAAACAAGGATCTTGAGATCCACGGTGGAAATCGAAAATTTTTTTAGGACAATTTTCACTATAACTGCCCAGCTTTAAAAAAAAATGTTTTTTTTTTTGAAACGGACGTATCTTTACGAGTAAAGAACGATTGTGTAAAACAAATTTACTTATATGATTATTTTGGAAGTTCCAAAGTTTGCGATTTTACGTACCTATGTATGCATTCGCACAACACTGTATTTTACCATTGCGCGCAGCGCCTATAACAAATTTTGATTTTTTTAATTAATTAAAATATTATTTATTTACCCATCGTAATCAGTACTTTGATTAACTTGTATTAATGTAACTATGCAGTGCTGGCGCAAGGTTTTGTGGGGCCCGGGGTAAGTGAAAAATGTAGGTCCCTCATTCCTATCTTATACATTAAATCCCCATTCTAAATTAACTATAGATTTAATTCAAAAGGTAATTTTGTCCATCGATTTTAAATCAAACAATTATTGTACATTAATTGTGTAAATATAATCAAAACAATCAATGAAAAATGTATTATCATATTATTATTTGCATAGAAAATAAACTTATCATCTTTATCTCTATTATAAAATATCTAAATACCTACAAATATTATTAATAATTACTTTTACTAATTAAATGTATAGGTAATTACATAATAGATAAGTAATAACTTTAATTTATAAAGGAAGTTTGTGTGTTGAACAATTTATAATATTTTAAATACCTACATAATACATTGTTAAAGTAAAATCTTGTCAGTTATAATTCTTTATTTGTTTTGGTTTTTTTC
>NC_042493.1:70139654-70140406 GCF_005508785.2 Acyrthosiphon pisum | reverse complement strand
TTGTTTTAAATTTTTAATTCTTAGATACAAAAATTGAACATTTAATAAATTTTTAACTACAAAATAATTTTTCAAATTAAAATTTGATACATTTTGTCAAAATTTGATCGTTAAATGCTTATAAAAAAAAAAAATTGTGCCTATGTTTTTTTAATATTTTTCAACTGATATTGTAACAATATATCAGGAGCTTTGTATTAAATTTATACACTTTTTGGCCCAACAGATAAAACTTTATTGATATTTATAGAAAAAAAAACTAAAAAAATTGAAAACTGACCATGTCTGTACACAGCTCAAAAAGAATCAAATTATTTTCAAAATTTTATGGTGTATAGGAAATGCTAATATAAACATTCAGTAAAATTTTCATGTATCTGCAGTTATTCGTTTTTGAATTACAACAAAATAAGGAAATCGCTACATGAGAAATCGAGTGAATATCCAATGTTGTAAAAATTTGAATTTCAAACGATCATAAAAATTTAATTTGACTTTCTTATAGATATTTTTTGTTTGATAAAGGTAGATAATCTTATAAGGAATCTTGTATTACATTTTCATATCTTAGATTTAAAAAGAAAAATTTTTATGAATTTCTAACTCGAAATAATTTGCAAATTTTCGTGATTTTTCCATATTTTGTCATTTTTTGAACTTTAAATGCTTATAAAAAAAAACTTTGACTAACGATTTTTAATATTTTTCATTTGCCTTTGAAACAATATACTAGGAGCCTTCTATTAAATTTT
>NC_042493.1:70138407-70139604 GCF_005508785.2 Acyrthosiphon pisum | reverse complement strand
TAACGATTTTTAATATTTTTCATTTGCCTTTGAAACAATATACTAGGAGCCTTCTATTAAATTTTCAAGCTTTTTTATCCAACAAATAAAATTTTATTGATATTTTTAGAAAAAAAACTAAAAAAAAATGGAAAATGAAAATGTCCATAAAGAGCTCAAAATAAATCAAAATATTTTGAAAATGTTATGGTGTATAGAAAATGCTAAGATAAACATTCAGTCAAAATTTCATATATCTACGGTCATTTTTTTTAATGTTACACTAAAAACCAAAATCGATTTTCTCGAAAACAGATTTTGCGTAAAAATTCCCGTTTTTTCTTAATTTTTCTTTTGTTTTTCACGGCGCTTTTGAAAACTATTGGAAAAATTTTACTTTTGACCCCCCAAAGTACCAACTAGATTCACTTTCCTATCAGAAAAGGTACTGTTGAAGAAAATCCAAGCACTTTTACTGTCCTAAAACGTGATGACAGACACAAAAATAAAAAAAAAAATAAAAAAAATAAAAAACACACATCATTGTAAAATCAATACATTCATCGTTCCACTCAGAATCTAAAAGACAAAACGAACTTGAAATTTGGAATAGGGGTTCCTCTAATAATATAGATATGCAAGAAGAAGGATTTTCCGATATTCACATTTTAAAGAGATGGTCAAACAAGGATCTTGAGATCCACGGTGGAAATCGAAAATTTTTTTAGGACAATTTTCACTATAACTGCCCAGCTTTAAAAAAAAATGTTTTTTTTTTTTTGAAACGGACGTATCTTTACGAGTAAAGAACGATTGTGTAAAACAAATTTACTTATATGATTATTTTGGAAGTTCCAAAGTTTGCGATTTTACGTACCTATGTATGCATTCGCACAACACTGTATTTTACCACTGCGCGCAGCGCCTATAACAAATTTTGATTTTTTTAATTAATTAAAATATTATTTATTTACACATCGTAATCAGTACTTTGATTAACTTGTATTAATGTAACTATGCAGTGCTGGCGCAAGGTTTTGTGGGGCCCGGGGTAAGTAAAAAATGTAGGTCCCTCATTCCTATCTTATACATTAAATTCCCATTCTAAATTAACTATAGATTTAATTCAAAAGGTAATTTTGTCCATCGATTTTAAATTAAACAATTATTGTACATTAATTGTGTAAATATAATCAAAACAATCAATGAAAAATGTAT
>NC_042493.1:70131784-70137205 GCF_005508785.2 Acyrthosiphon pisum | reverse complement strand
AAAAAAGGTGGGTAAGTGTATGTCGCTCTGCTGTACAGTAGGTTACAAGTGGGTCACTGTATAATGGATAGTATTAAATTTGAATTCAATGATATAATATCACTGGATAAGAAAAACGATTCTGAGTGGAGACGGTTTGTCAGTCTAGGTATTAGACATACCTATTATAGGTATATTTATCTATAGTATTAAAAAAAAATTGACCTATAATAGGTATTAATAACGAATTCCAAATTAATCATAGGTATCACAATATCAATCAGGTAACGCGTTATACATCAACAACAAACCGTGGTACTATCGTAGATATATAATAGCATACTTTAGAAGTTTCAAGTATCCACAAATAATATTATACAATCATTACAATCACAACAAAATAACTAAAATAGTTATTCCAGGTTTTTTAATATGTAATTTCGTCTAAATTGGAAATTAAAATGACTATAAAAATAAACTGTGCTTATGTATTTCTTAGAATTTTCGGCAACATAATTAAATATTTACGTGGAATCTTGTTTTAAATTTTCAATCCTTAGATATAAAAGTTGAACATTTTATACATTTTTAACTACAAAATAATTATTCAATTTTAAATTTGATAAATTTTGTCAACATTTTAACTTCAAATGCTTATAAAAAAAATTATGCTTATGTATTTTTAATATTTTTCAACTGCTATTGTAACAATATATCAGGAGCTTTGTATTAATTTTTTACACTTTTTGGCCCAGTAGATAAAACTTTATTGATATTTATAGAAAAAAAAACTAAAAAATTGAAAACTTACAATGTCCGTAAACAGCTCAAAAAGAGTCAAATTATTTTCAAAATTTTATCGTATATATAAAATGCTAATATAAACATTCAGTGAAATTTTTAAGTTTCTAAAGTCATTCGTTTTTTAATTACAACAAAATAAGAAAATCGTTACATGAGAAATCGAGTGAATATCAAATGTTGTAAAAATATAAATTTCAAACGCTCATAAAAATTTAATTGGACTTGCTTGTAGAAATTTTTTTTTGGAAATGGTAGACAAACTTATGAGGAATCTTGTATTACATTCTCAAATCTTAGATTTAAAAAGAAAACTTTTCATGAATTTCTAACACAAAATAATTTGCAAATTTTCGTAATTTATACGTATTTTGTCAATTTTTGAACTTTAAATACTAATAATAAAAAACTGTGACTAAGGATTTTTAATATTTTTCAAATGTCATTGTAACAATATAGTAGGAGCCTTGTATACAATTTTCAAGTATTTTTACTCTACAAATAAAGTTTTATTGACATTCATAGGAAAAAAACTAATTAAATTGGAAACTGGAATTGTCCGTAAACAACTCAAAACAAATCAAAATGTTTTAAAAAATTTATCATGTATATAAAATGGAAATATAAACAACCAGTGAAAATTTCATGTATCTATAGTCTTTCGTTTTAAAGTTACACCAAAAACCAAAATCGATTTTCTCGAAAACAGATTTTGCGTAAAAATTCCCGTTTTTTCTTAATTTTTCTTTTGTTTTTCACGGCGCTTTTGAAAACTATTGGAAAATTTTTACTTTTGACCCCCCAAAGTACTAAATAGATTCACTTTCCTATTAGAAAAGAAACTTTTGAAGAAAATCCAAGCAATTTTACTGTCTTAAAAGTTGATGACAGACACAAAAAAAAATAAAAAAAAAACACACATCATTGTAAAATCAATATATTCATCGTTTCACTCAGAATCTAAAAGGTGGGTAAGTGGATGTCGCTCTGTTGAACAGTAGGTTACAAGTCGATCACTGTATAATGGGTGGTATTTAATTTGAATTCAATGATATAATATCATTGTATAAGAAAAACGATTCTGAGTGGAGACGGTTTGTCAGTCTAGGTATTAGACATACCTATTATAGGTATATTTATCTATAGTATTAAAAAAAATTGACCTGTAATTGTTACCTATAATAAATTCCAAATTAATCATATCACAATATCCATTAGGTACTTATAACGCGTTATACATCAACAACAAACCGTGATACTATCATAGATATATAATAGTATAGGTACATAAGAAGTTTCAAGTATACCCACGAAATATATTATACAATCACAACAAAATAATTAAAATAGTTATTCCAGGATTTTAATATGTAATTTCGTCCAAATTTGAACTTAAAATGACTATAAAAATAAACTGTGTAAATGTATTTTTTAGATTTTTTGGTAACAGAATGAATTACTTACGTGGAATCTTGTTTTAAATTTTCAATTCTTAGATACAAAAGTTGAACGTTTTATAAATTTTTAACTACAAAATAATTTTTCAAATTAAAATGTTATAAATTTTGTCAAAATTCGATCTTTAAATGCTTATAAAAATAATTGTGCCTATGTATTTTTAATATTTTTTCAACTGCTATTGTAACAATATATCAGGAGCCTTGTATTAAATTTTTACAATTTTTGGCCCAAAAGATAAAACTTTAATGATATTTATAGAAAAAAAAACTAAAAAAACTGAAAACTGACTATGTCCGTAAACAGCTCAAAAAGAGTTAAATTATTTTCAAAATTTTATCGTATATAGAAATGCTAATATAAACATTCAGTAAAATTTCCAAATATCTACAGTCATTCGTTTTTTTAATTATAATAAAATAAGAAAATCGTCACATGAAAAATCGAGCGAATATCAAATGTTGTAAAATTATGAATTTCAAACGCTCATAAAAATTTAATTTGATTTTCTTGTGGACATTTTTTTTTGATAAAGGTAGACAATATTATGTGGGATCTTGTAATACATTTTCAAATCTTAGATTTAAAAAGAAAAATTTTTACGAATTCTTAACTCGAAATAATTTGCTAATTTTCGTGATTTTTAAAAATGTTCTCAATTTTTGAACTTTAAATGCTAAAAAAAAAAACTGTGGCTATGGATTTTTAATATTTTTCAAATGTCATTGTAACAATATAGTAGGAGCCATGTATTAAATTTTCAAGTATTTTTACTCGACAAATAAAGTTTTATTGACATTCATAGAAAAAAAAACAAATAAAATTGGAAACTGCAAATGTCCCTAAACAGTTCAAAACAAATCAAAATATTTTGAAAATTTTATCATGTATAGAAAAAGGAAATATAAACAACCAGTGAAAATGTCATGTATCTGCGGTTATTTGTTTTAAAGTTACACCAAAAACCAAAATAGATTTTCTCGAAAACAGCTTTTGCGTAAAAATTCTCGTTTTTCCTTAATTTTTCTTTTGTTTTTCACGGCGTTTTTGAAAACTATTGGAAATTTCAAATTTTGACCTCCCGAATGCACCAACTAGATTCACTTTACTATCAAACAAGATACTGTTGAAGAATATCGAAGCATTTTTACTGCCCCAACCCGTGATGACAGACTCAAAAATATACATATAAATGTAAAAATTAAATTGAAAACCCTTTTAAATGAATTTTATACTTTACTTTTTGGCATTTTATATTCCTTTTTTTTTTGCATTTTAAGTGCATATTTTGCATTTTCAGTGCATATTTTACTGCATTTTTTTTGACATTTTTAATGCATTTTTTAAGGTTATTAGTGCATAATATTCACGGCCCTGGTAAAGTGATACTTGGGTATTTTGGGTAATATGTTGTTAGTAGGTATATATTGGGTAATACTAAGACTCATGATCAAAAATTAACTTAATTTTGTTTTTTGGTTTCATTCAAGAGGGTGCATTATAAATATCGGGACCAAAAAAACACGAGGTCAGGGGCATGTGCCCCGCTCACCTCAACACTTGCTCCGGCCCTGTAACTATGTAGTTAAGCATGCGAAAACGATGGTAAAGTCAAAATTTGGCGGTCAGGCTTAGTTTTAAAGTTATAGATAATTGACATTTTAATGTATTTTCATATAGGTACACCCGGCGTGGTCACTTGCTGCACTCACTTGGAGGATTAAAATCGAAAACATCCCTCGATGATCGATTTATTTTGTAAAACCACCTTGGGTGGGCCTTGGAGTTAAGACAAAATTATTAAGAGGATGTCAGCGCACTATTTGTTTTCTCTCTCTAGCCCACGCGCAACATAGAAAAAACACATTTACGCAAAATCATTTTTTCTATGCGTTTAAGTAATCTTAGAGTAAAGTCACCTATTATAAAAAAGATAGTGTTGCGCCGGAATAATTCATACAGATAGAGAATAATATTTTCGAGGGAATGACATATCGATTTTATATTTTATTATTATTTGACTTTGTATTCAACTTTCAAAATAAATAAAAGAATGTTGTAAATTTAAATTATGTTTAAATTGTTTTGAGATAATATTTAGACAAATTGATATGTCATTCCCTCAAAAGTATTATTATCTGTATTTTTTGTCATGGGTGACTTTACTCTAAGATTACTTAAACACATAGAAAAAATTATTTTGTGCAAATGCATTTTGTCTATGCTGCGTGTGAGCCAGAGAGAGAAAACAAATAGTGCGCTGGCAGCCGCTTAAAAGCTGCACATTACACTCGGCGTTGTCACTCGTTCGGTGGTTGCGCTCGGATAATTAAAATCGAAAACAGCCATCGAATTGATATGTAAAACCATATGATCTTGGATGGGTCTCGGATTTCAAATAGCTAAAACTTCAAAACAAAACTTGACCACCAAATTCTGACTTCACCATCGTTTCCAGCATGATTAACTTTATATACGTTAAAACAAAAAAATAAATAAAAGGGTGTCCGGTATTACAGAAATTAACCACAGATTTCACCAGCATTCTTAACACGTTCAAATACGTAAAAAAAAAAAAATCAAAATTCGTTATGGGCGTTACGCGTGACAGTAAAGTACCTATAGTGTGTGTGTATGCATGTAAAATCTCAAAATTTGGATGAATATAACTTCTAAAATAATTGTTTGCCTCAACATTTTTTTTGCACCTTAATTGTTCTTAATTCTTTGAAATACGTAGATACCTATAATTAAAAAGGCGGGTAAGTCGTGGATGTCGCTCTGCTGTACAGTAGGTTACAAGTGGGTTACTGTAATGGATGGAATTAAATTTGAATCCAATGATATTATATCATTGTATACGAAAAACGATTCTGAACGGAGATGATTTGTCAGTCTAGGATATATTATTTTTAAAGAAAAACTTATGGAGAACCTTGTACCAAATTTTAAAAACTTAGTTATAAAAAAAAAAATTTTTACGATTTTTCAACCACTAAATTACTTGCAAATTTTCGCAATTTTGACATATTTCGTATAAATTTGAACTTTAAATGCTTATAAATAAAAATTGTGACAATGTATTCCTTTTATTTTGCAACTGCTATTGTAAAAATATGTTAGGAGCCTTGTATTAAATTTCCAAATCTTAGAATTAAAAAGAAAAACTTTTATGAATTTCTG
>NC_042493.1:70129122-70130933 GCF_005508785.2 Acyrthosiphon pisum | reverse complement strand
AAAAGTATTGGAAATTTTCACTTTTGACCCCCCAAAGTACCAACTAGATTCACTTTCCTTTCAGAAAAGGTACAACTTTTGAAAATCGAAGCATTTTTACTGCTCCAAAAGTGTTCGTCAGGCCCAAAAAAAAAATAAAAAAAAAAAACACACATCATTGTAAAATCAATACATTCATCACTTCGTTCAGAATCTATAAAAAATTTTAAAAATGGTGGTTAGGTAACTAAAGTTAATTTTTACCTTTTTTTGTTTATAAATGGTTGCCATTGGTTACTGGGTCAGATCAGGTACAAACATGGATTAAATTGCCGCGCTTACGGCCTAGAATAAGGAAACTATATATTGAAACAAAATGTATTTGTGTAGGTTGTATACTCAAAAATTACTCAATTAAATTTAACGAAAATCTCAAAAATTGTTTATAGAGATATATTAGAAAAGTTTAGAGAGTAAGTAGTTTAAACCACGTTAAAAAATATACCGAGCGTTGAATTCAATCTGTGACTTGCAGGTGCCCATCTATTCATGGCTTCTTTGTATAGATCTCTGTTTCGCCACATTCAAAACACCTTTGCCTAATATATTATATAGCCGTATAGGTATATTAACGGACATACCTATAATATTATAGCCTTTAGCTCTTTCGTTGCATTGCGAATAGTCTCATAATGCTGCAGCTGGTAATTGAGGATAGGTACATTTTCTGTATAGATTTTACTTTTTTAAGTAAATACTTATAGTATTTACCTATAGGCTATAATTTATTGTAAATCCTATCTTAATATTATTATAGATTTTCCAGTGGACCAGTGTTTGATCTATACAAATTATCAAAACATTCAAAACGAGCCAAACACATATAATTACTCTTTCTCTCTAGAAGTAAATTTGAGTGAGACACAACAATAATATGATAAGTTTGTTAAGACATCACAACAAAGTTCCCCTGTTAAAAAATGTTTCATTATTTTGTTGTTATCGACGAATATATCGTAGTATATTTTTTAAATATATTATATCTAAGTATCTTATAATGCTTGTGTTTCGACCTTTTTTAATGTTTTATTATCGAATTCACAACAGTTCCTGATGAACTAATAATTAAATTATTTTTCATGTTTGTGAACATACTCCACACAAGCGCGCCTGGATAAAATTCCACCAGGGGCAAGTTGATATAAGAATTACTTATAAATTAGAATCTAATAATAGTTATTGATATTGATACTAAAGTACATGTAGTTGAAATTTCTCAGGGTAGAAAATGACCGTAACGAAAAGCTTATAGCGATATAGGATAATAGATAATTATTAATTTATTACATATTATTATTGTTAAAATATTGTGAATTTGTGACCACCTCCTGGAAATTGTCCATATAAATTAATAATTACAAACTATAATTTAAAACATTCGCTTTTTTAATGGTTTAATTAATACGCGTAAAATATAAAATTGAAGAATAAGGTAGGCTAAATAGAATTTATACATTTCTATATGAATGTTTAAGTTATATGACTTGTTATCAAATATTATCCAAATAGGTATATCATATATTATCGTATGTGTATTAGTGTACCAAAACTATTAATCTATTATCCATCGTGCCGATAATGCAACTATATTAAAGCACCAAACAAGTTTAAAAAAAACGGCTCTGAATTTCTCATAAAAAATTTCCCGAGAACGACTTTCTCACTTTTTAAATCTTAACTTACTTTCTTTAAATAAAATTGTATTATCCAATACTAAAATGTCAGAAATTTAAATAACTTATAATAAGCTACGGAATCAAAATAAATCAATT
>NC_042493.1:70119648-70129072 GCF_005508785.2 Acyrthosiphon pisum | reverse complement strand
TAGGTATATTTATCTATAGTGTTAAAAAAAAATTGACCTATAATAGGTATTAATAATGAATTCCAAATTAATCATATCACAATACCGATCAGGTAACGCGTTATACATCAACAACAAACCGTGGTACTATCATAGATATATAATAGTATACTTTAGAAGTTTCAAGTACCCACAAATAATATTATACAATCATTACAATCACAACAAAATAACTAAAATAGTTATTCCAGGTTTTTTAATATGTAATTTCGTCTAAATTGGAAATTAAAATGACTATAAAAATAAACTGTGCTTATGTATTTCTTAGAATTTTCGGCAACATAATTAAATATTTACGTGGAATCTTGTTTTAAATTTTCAATCCTTAGTTTTAAAAGTTGAACATTTTATAAATTTTTAACTACAAAATTATAATTATTCAATTTTAAATTTGATAAATTTTGTCAACATTTTAACTTCAAATGCTTATAAAAAAAAATTGTGCCTATGTATTTTTAATATTTTTCAACTGCTATTGTAACAATGTATCAGGAGCTTTGTATTAATTTTTTACACTTTTTGGCCCAGTAGATAAAACTTTATTGATATTTATAGAAAAAAAAATTAAAAAATTGAAAACTTACAATGTCCGTAAACAGCTCAAAAAGAGTCAAATTATTTTCAAAATTTTATCGTATATATAAAATGCTAATATAAACATTCAGTAAAGTTTTCAAGTTTCTACAGTCATTCGTTTTTTAATTACAACAAAATAAGAAAATCGTTACATGAGAAATCGAGTGAATATCAAATGTTGTAAAAATATAAATTTCAAACGCTCATAAAAATTTAATTTGACTTGCTTGTAGACATTTTTTTTTGGAAATGGTAGACAAACTTATGAGGAATCTTGTATTACATTTTCAAATCTTAGATTTAAAGAGAAAACTTTTCATGAATTTCTAACTCAAAATAATTTGCAAATTTTCGTAATTTATACGTATTTTGTCAATTTTTGAACTATAAATACTAATAATAAAAAACTGTGACTAAGGATTTTTAATATTTTTCAAATGTCATTGTAACAATATAGTAGGAGCCTTGTATAAAATTTTCAAGTATTTTTACTCAACAAATAAAGTTTTATTGACATTCATAGAAAAAAAACTAATTAAATTGGAAACTGGAATTGTCCGTAAACAGCTCAAAACAAATCAAAATGTTTTGAAAAATGTATCATGTATATAAAATGGTAATATAAACAACCAGTGAAAATTTCATGTATCTATAGTCTTTCGTTTTAAAGTTACACCAAAAACCAAAATCGATTTTCTCGAAAACAGATTTTGCGTAAAAATTTCCGTTTTTCCTTAATTTTTCTTTTGTTTTTCACGGCGCTTTTGAAAACTATTGGAAAAAAAACCAAACCAACTAGATTCACTTTCCTATCAGAAAAGGTACTGTTGAAGAAAATCCAAGCACTTTTACTGTCCTAAAAGTTGATGACAGACACAAAAAAAAAAAAAAAACACACATCATTGTAAAATCAATACATTCATCGTTTCACTCAGAATCTAAAAGGTGGGTAAGTGGATGTCGCTCTGCTGAACAGTAGGTTACAAGTCGATCACTGTATAATGGGCGGTATTAAATTTGAATTCAATGATATAATATCATTGTATAAGAAAAACGATTCTGAGCGGAGACGGTATGTCAGTCTAGGTATAAGAAATAATATTATATTATATGGTATTAAAAAAAAATTGACCGTCTATCATTATCTGTTGAAGACGTAAAAATACAACATAATATATTGTTTATAGTACCTACTAGTTAGGTACTGCCTATACCATTAGTTTGATCCAGAAGGGGAGAGGGGGTCTAAAGTAAAAAATGCACAGCAGCTTTCAAAATAAATAAGGAAAAACTAAAATATACATTACATTGGCATTCTTTTACATATATTATTATATTTTACTATACACAACCCAATACTTGAAATGTTCAAATTAATATTTATAATAGTAATTTATAGACATTTAATCAAATTTTTATCAAATTATGTTGAAAAATCTTTTATATCTAAATCAAAAAGCTTGACAATTGAATACAAGGTTTTTCATAAATCGTTCTTACTACAATGAAAATATTACAAAAATCTTATAGTTTTACAAAATCACGAAAAATTGCATTAATAAATTATTTAGTTTCTTCTGTTACATCGATTCTTAATTTTAATACTAAAGGCTTGAAAATGTTAGTAAAGATTCCTCATAAGTTGTTGTTATTACTGTACCTAATTAAACAATTTCAGCGTAAAGCCATATTTTTCTGGGTTAATTATTATAATCTTCATGTAATTTAAAAGACATAATTTATAAATAATTTTTACATCCATTATTATCCTACCGTTATGAAATAAAACATGTCACAAACTATTTTCTATTACAAAACGGATACTGAAACTAAAAATTATGAAAATATATCCCTTGCCCTCTCGGAGCCCACTGCACACTTAATCCTACCATTCATAACAGAGCGATTTTCTCAGTTTTTTAAGCAATTGATTGATTGAAAGAAGAAAACATTTTATATTTAATAGATAGTATGAGCTATAATTTACAATTACCTATTCACTGCATGGATAGCCGTTGCTTATTTTAAATAAATAAAATATCACTGGTAATATATTATAATATGTAGGTAATTGGTAAACAGTAAGTTGAATTAGTAAGTAAATGAATTATATAACTATTAAAATATGCGTAACTATTATAGCCTTTAGCTCTCTCGTTGCATTGCGAATAGTCTCATAAGTGCTGCAGCTGGTATTTGAGGATAGGTACATTTTCTGTATAGATTTTATTTTCGAGTTTTTTTAAGTAAATACTCATAGTATTTACTTATAGGCTATAATTGATTGTAAATCCTATCCTAATATTATTATGATATACTAAACAAACAACTAACTATGAAATAAAACTAACCTCATAATGTATGTTCAAAATGATATATCACATAAAGGTTGTAAAATAAAAAATAATTCGCGTTTCGGGTTAACCAGAAAGTTTTATCCGGGTTTTGGTTAATACGGGTGTTTTGAGGAAAAAAATATTCTGGTTATATGAGTTTCGGGAGAACGATTTTTCGGGGAATAGTTGAAGTTCCTATGCGTTAATGTAGCAGGTAAAAAATGACTTACGTTAATTCCTACAAATGAGATGTGTTAATTCTCACACCAATATAAAAATTGGTTGTGTAAGTTCCTACATTGCATTAACAAGGCATTCCCGCTGTTTGATCAAGTAGGTACATCGACATCCTACGTATTATATAATATAGAATAAAGTAAATTTTTATTTTTACAATTATTGGTTTATTACATTTTTATGATATTTGTATAATTTATTTTAGACATCAGTTTGATTACATTTAATATTTTTTTTTTTTTCTATATTTGTTCATTGAAACGACCTCAAGGTCTTTGACAATGCTTATCACAAGTGGGTAGTAGGGAGATCATGTGATCTATTTATCTATGTATATATCACTATATGCATGATACTACCCCCCTTCTCCAAGAGGAGACATGTGCGGTCTTCACTCCCAGTGGAGTGGGACCTAGTTGGACATTTAATATGAAGATATTATAATATTATAAAAATAATTTTAATCTCTTTTAAATTATAATTAAAATAGGAAAATTAATAATAGGCATCGAGATGTATATACTATACAGTGTAGTATATACATCTCGATGATAATAGGTACAAGGGGCGGAGTGGCCGAGTGGACTAAGGCGTCGGTTGCAACGCGCACCGACGCCGGTTCAAAACCTCGGCCGTGGGTGGCATTTTTCTTCAGGCAAGTCACGGTGTCCGGAGAAAAGTGCCGCCATCCCCCACCCGGGGATGACAGATACCTACGGGTGCCCATTAAAAATTCTGCACAAACTAACAAACACACGTGTTTAACCTACAGTACCCTCTCCACAGTTAAAAACCACTCAATGGCTTAAGTGGCGACGGGTTAATTAATAAAGAAAAAAAAATAGGTACCTCTAGGTATTATATTATTTATTATAATAATAATAAATATAAAATCCTAATGATTCCAGATTGATCCAGATTGATTTGTGCAATATTACAATATGACCATATCTGTGGTTATCAACTTAAAATTTCCACCTGGTGTCATTGCATCGCTTGTAATTCCATATTTTTTTTTTTGGAGCCAAGAATGTTTTATATAATAATACTATCTGAATAATCCGGCGTTGCTCGGAAAAAAATGTTGATTAATTAACTCCTTTTAGGTGTAATTCGCTGTGGCCGCAGTGCATATCGAAGCAAAATCATATTATTTTTTAATATTTAGCCATCTCGCGTGGAGTTGCCCGTGAGTCTCGCTTATGGTTATGCGAACAGTATATTGTCAGGTAAGCGTTAGATTACAGATACACTGAAGTTGGTGATAAGGCAATCGAAATGAATCAGTCAGGGCATCAGTTTTTCATTTTTTCCTTTTTTGCCCCTTTTAACACCTGTAGAGGTTGAATTTTGAAAAATCCATTCTTAGTGGGTGACTAAATCATAAAACAAAACTTCTGTCCAAATTTTATACTCATAGCTTTAACGGTTCCGGCTAGGCGATGATTAATTACTCAGGACAAGTAATTTTATATATAGAGATGTGTGTGGTCTAACACATTCTTCATTGTAGTCATTAGTCAGTGGTCTTCATCAAATAGGATATTAAACGATATGAAAAAATATTTTGAAGAAATCTGAATCATATAGTAGGTAGGTACATATAATGGATGTATAAAACAAACAAATAATAATTTTAAACTATGAAATACGTTTTCACTATCAGCTGCCATTGAGACTCGAGTCCGCTGATCACAATAAAATATAAATATCCATAATGGTATAATAATAGAAAATGGTTAGTAAAAAAACTATAAATAAATGTGGAAATTATATAATATTATAACAATTCCAGTGCTTCAAAACAAAGTTAAATGTTGGTTCTCAAAATATAAATTAGTTACAATTTATTATTATATTGATATTTCAATTTTTCGAAAACTGAAATCGTGATTTTTTTGAGTCGCAAAAAGATACTCTTGCGACCCTATGATATTTTCAGGAGTTGCAAGTGCGACCCTGTGCGACCCCCAGTTTACGCCACTGCAAGGACAGTTCAGTGGCGTAGGAAGTACAACCAAAAACTAAAGGAAGAATTAAAAATAGTATAAATTAATGGGTTCATTAAGAACCAAAGGATACAGTGGCTAGAACATGTCATGAGGCGGAATACTGATGCAGTAACCAAAATAGTACTAAACTGAAAACCAGAAGGGAAAAGGTCACGGTGGCGACCTGAGAAGAGATGGATGGATGTTGTATAAAAGGACTTGGAAGACCTTGGAGTACAGAATTGAAGGAGATTGTGTAGAATCGTGATAAATGGAGTGATTTGGTGATGGCGGCGAAAACTCTTGGAGAGTTATGAAAGCCAGAAGAAGAAGAAGAAATCAACTTACCCTAATTTGACTGCAGACTTGCTAGGTATTTGGTGAGGGAAGGAAGAAGAAATAGGTTTAAGATTAATTTACTTATTATTATTTTTATTAATCAAGAATACAATATAATATAGAGATATTTTAAAAGTACATTTATTATTTAAGATACACAAATATTAAATTGAATGTTCGATCCTTTTGGAGGCAGAATTTCGGCCATCTGGTGACCGCGCTTGGTCGACCGCCACGTAACCATGTCCAAGTGGACGCTACGCAATGTGGCTAAAATGTCGTCGTTTTCGGCATTCGGCGCCAGCAAGCGCAGGTGCTCGCGTCATTGTTGTAGGGATAGGAATTTCAACTCATTCCGCTGAGCTGAATCATTCAATTCAGCTCAGTTTAATGAGTCGAATCAGTGAGTCGACTCTCGACTCTTCTTCCAATTCACAACCTGTTTATTATATTATTGAACTCTATTGAGGCTTGACTGTATAGATATTATTTCATAATTCATAGATAAACGTTATCAGCTCATGATATAAAAATCTATTTATTAATTAGTAATAAAAATTATTATTATTAATTATGACATGGGCTGATATTCAAATTTTAAAGTAATATTGTTTTTTCGGTATTCGGAAAAAAAGCCCCACCTATAGGAAAAAAAAAATTCCCGTACTAACTAAATACATAATGCATTTTCATTATAGTGTACATTTTATAATTTAATATTTGTTTATAGGTAACCTAAGCTTTTTTGGACATAGGTATATTGTATAACCATATATATATGTTAAGTATATAATTTTTATATACTTTTACATCATAATAATATTTAATAAAATAATACACCAAATATTTATTA
Organism: Acyrthosiphon pisum; assembly: GCF_005508785.2. NCBI lineage: Eukaryota > Metazoa > Arthropoda > Insecta > Hemiptera > Aphididae > Acyrthosiphon > Acyrthosiphon pisum. The sequence continues at coordinate 70,122,701 of NC_042493.1, read as the reverse complement.
AAATATAGATATATAAACATTTGAAATATAAGAGATTAAAGTATGGTAGGTAATAAAAGTAATTGCAGATTGTAGTTATACTTGTATACTTTATAATAATTAATAAGTAATACATAATATATAATATGTTATTGAACTATTTATTATATATATTTTGATTTATAGTTTATGTTTTATGATTTTTTAACTGTGATATAATTAGTTATTGTTTAATGTCATATACTAGATGTATTTTTTTTTTACTACTTAAAAACTATTATTTTAGAATATTATATATTTTATAGTTATAGATATTATGTTAAAGAAGTGTTAGGTACCTACATTGATAAATGTAATGATTATATTATGATTATATTTAATTATGTAAATCATAATAAAAAGAATAATGTATTTGTGAGTATTTTTTACATAATCTACTGGAGAGTGGGCCAACTTCATGTAGCCCACCTAATTCAGCTGATTTAGTCAAGATTGGTGTCAAAAGCATGGTTTTCATTAGCGTAAATTTTCAAGCTTGGTCCTGAAATATGCGAGTCATCCAAAGCTCGGAAATGAGCTTTCAAAGTTTGATGTTGACCCACCCACTCCCACATACCACCATGTAGCTTTCTGCGTACCATAGTTTGAGAATCGCTGAAATTAATCGTATGAAAATGTCTTATAATCAGCCTGTGCAGGTGAATTACTTATCACAGCTTGCACATGGCTGGTAATAAATAAATCTCCACTACCATCAGAATCCACAGCTACTTGATTATTGTCTTCAGTGCCTGATACACTATCATCTCCATCATATTGTGTGGGATCAGCTAATAAGTTAAATTTAAATTTTTAATTAATATGTACTTTAGTATATTAATTTGCAAGGCTGGGCAAGTTAACGATTTTTTTTAACTCGTTAAGTTAAGTTAAAAGTTACTCGTATTTTTTTCGTTAACTCGTTAAGTTAAAGTTAACTTTGAAAAAAAAGTAGCTTAACTTAGTGTAAAGTTAAAATTTGATAATGTGCAAAAATACATAACATAACATAACAATACAAACACATAACATGGTTTTTTAGATAGTTTTTTGTTACGTTCAAGAAAATTACTGGGGAAATTTAAAATGATACATCAAAGTAAAAACACATTCTAAAATTTGCATTATTCTTCGGACAAAAATTAACTTAATTTAGATATTTTTGAAATAAAATTAACTTGAAGTTAACACGTTAATCTTGAAAAAAAGTAACTTATTAAGTTAAAAGTTAATTTGAAAAAAAAAGTAACGAGTTAATTAACTTAATTAAAATTAACTCAACGTTTTAACTTTTAACTCGTTAATGCCCAGCCTTGTTAATTTGATTCAGATATATTTAAAATTTAACTATTAGTTACCAAAATTTACAACGGGGTGAACAATATCTTCAGCGACTGATACATTATCATCTCCATCCGATTGTGTGAGATCAGCTAATAAGTTTGATTTTAATTTTTAATTAATGTGTACTTAAGAATATTAATTTGATTCAGATATATTAAAAATTTAAACATTAGTTACCAAAATTTACAACGGGGTGAACAATATCTTCAGCGACTGATACATTATCATCTCCATCCGATTGTGTGAGATCAGCTAATAAGTTTGATTTTAATTTTTAATTAATGTGTACTTAAGAATCACACTATCATCTCCATCCGATTGTGTGAGATCATCTAATGAGTTTAATTGTAATTAAAATGTATGAATACATGTTTTCTTAAATAATGTAAAAATAAATTATTACCTACCATTATCAACTATAAGGTTAGGTTCGACAAGAGTGTACCAGTTAAATTCTTCTCGAATATAAGTCTCTGCGGTATAGGAACATTGAATTAAAAAATCAGACACATTAATTGTTCCTAGATTTAATTGTGCAGTTGCAATTTTTATGCGTTCTGAATTGGCAATGTATTTTATTTTAACTGGTCTGGATACTTTTTGACCTTGACTTAATTGTGCAATGGTAATGTGGTTTTTTAAACTTAGTTCATTCAAATGTTCTGAAAAGAAACAGAGTAGTTTTAATTAATAATAACATCCGAAACACTAGAGCATAGTGCACACTTTTAGTAGTGACTATTTTAAATCGCTACAGTCACATTATTCTGACTAAAAACCATTTTAGATTCTAAGCGGAGAAGGACATACTTAAAAATGTCCATAGGTTTGGATGGGAAGTCTGAAATTTTTCTTTTAAACGTCCATGGAAATTTTCAACATTGTTATTTGTTCTCCTAGCGATTCCATGAACAGAAAATGTTTCTGGGCCTACTGTCCGTAACCAAAAGCTAAGACATAGATCAATTTAAAGTGTCTAAAAATGATCACAATTCATGATTAAATTTGTATGGCCATCTACCTGTTAAAGTAATTGAAGAATGGAGTTAGTTGTAAATTATTATTCCTTGCATGTTGCCGTATACATTGATAGCCTTCTTTAATTAGATTTGCTGGAAGAAGTGCCAATGCGGCAAACATTTTTACACACATTTGTGCCTCATGAGAGTTTTTTAAATAGGTTGTTAGGCCTTTTTTAATAAATTTTTATTGATTTTTTTATCAAATACAGATTTTTTAAGAATTTTTTATTGATTTTTTATTTATTTTTTAAAACTTACATTTTTTAAGAATTTTTTTAAGATTTTTTTAATAAATACACATTTTTTAATGATTTTTTTATTTATTTTTTAATAATAACATATTTTTAAGAATTTTTTAATAATTTTTTATTGATTTTTTTTTATCAAATACAGATTTTTTAAGAATTTTTTTAAGATTTTTTTAATAAATACACATTTTTTAATGATTTTTTTATTTATTTTTTAATAATTACATATTTTTTTAAGAATTTTTTAAGAATTTTTTATTGATTTTTTATCAGATACAGATTTTTAAGATTTTTTTTAACGATTTTTTATTTATTTGTTAATGATAACATATTTTTTAAGAAATTTTTTAATGATTTTTTATCAAATACAGATTTTTTAAGAATTTTTTATTGGATTTTTTTAATTATTTTTAATAATAAC
>NC_042493.1:70117699-70119548 GCF_005508785.2 Acyrthosiphon pisum | reverse complement strand
AGGATGGTACAAACCAGCCGTAAAACGTCCTTAATTAGTCGCTTCCCCGGTTACGTACCACCTAGATCCCGCGACAAGTAGATCTCTGTACGTCAACTGGGTCCATTTGGACATTTAGAACCTTATAGACATTTAGATCCCATACTAACTATAATCTCCTTTGTCATTTAAATACCCAGATTTTGGCGGTAATTTTAAAAACTTATAAAAATACGTAAATAGTAATAAATATATTTTAATTTATTCAACTATAAAATAGTATTTATAAGTTATAAATATTTATAAAATATAACATATAGAAGTAATAGTGACAACTAAGTGATGCTTGTAAAATTTCTAATTTTATCAATTTTAAACATTATTATTGTATATTTTTAAGAATTTTGTTTTAGTTTTGTTTTTTATAAAATTATTTTTAAAAAATGAAAGACCATTATATTGTAATACTGAGACGATTATGTGTTGAATGGTATAGGTTCGCAAAACAGTTTTCAAGGGTACATTTTGTTTTAGCACAACAATTAATCTCAAGTAACAATGTAACATTTATTATATATTTATCATATATTCATATTGTATAATTTAAGGCAACTTTTGGGGTGGGTGAGTGGAACTCCCTCGAATTAGTGACTACTGGTTTGAATTCTGCAATTTTAATGCTGACGTATTCACATTTTTTCATTAATCTGTTAGTCTGAGTTTACCTCATATAGTCATATCTATAATTTGATTGGGTACTTTAGAGAGAAACTATTGTTTACATAATATATTAATATTATTAGTATACCTATACAGATGTACTAGCTGTCTCACCCGGCGTGGCTCATACCAAAGAAATGTTATTTTATATAAATGTTCTTATAATATTTAGTATTTTAACATATTATATAAAAACATTTTAAGGTTAATATATTTTGATTTGTGTATTTTAATTTTAATGTTTTGTTAATAGTTTTATCAATAATTTACATAATATGCAATGTATTTTAATAGTAATTATTTATATAGATTATAGGAACATTAATTGCATACAAAATTAGCCTCCATACTCCATAAGTCAAGTAGTTTTCGAGATTTGGTGTTTAGTCAGAGCGTGACTTTTCACGTTTATATATAAAATATATATGTACATATATACTATATAGCTAAAAAATGATACACTAAGCATGCTCACCGCTACTTTTTCCATTATTATATTTTATTAATTACTAGCGCAAAAATATGCTTATATTTATAGGAACATATTAGATTGTGTAAAACTGTGTAGATACTAAGAATTTATTGCCACAAATCATAATGATAAATTGTTAATTACTAATTAATAGTTGGAATATATTTATATTTTATGTGTGGACGTTCCTGAAAGTTGGTATGTATGCATATGTTTTTTATGAGGAAAAAGGAATATAATATATAAATATGTGTTTGCAAGCGGTTGTTTTTTAAGTTACCTACCCATTTGTGCTGGTAATTGGTATAACTTTTGCCCCTTCTATTAAAAACTGAAATTATATCAACATATTTATTTTTTTTAAAACGAGAAACAACCCTTTTTACTACAAATTATTAAGCAAATGATTTTTTTAAATAAAATATATTAATATAACTAGGTAAATAAATAGTATTTTGTACCTATGAGTAGTTTCTGAGCTAATGTACAAATAATATAATAAGATTCTAGTCCTGAAAATTGGTTTAACATAATTTTAATATATACGTAAATACGTAATATTTAATCTAGTATAGGTTAGGTATTTAATTAAACAGTTTTTGAAAAGTATAAATATTGATAGATAAGTATTAATTAGTAATTACTATACCTAATTTACAAATCATCATAGCCCCGAAA
>NC_042493.1:70114859-70116330 GCF_005508785.2 Acyrthosiphon pisum | reverse complement strand
GAGTTACAGTAAAATTAAGTTTTCGTTTTTGTCAAAAATTGGTTTTGCGTAAAAATTCGCGTTTTTCCGTTATTTTTTTAAGGTTTTCCCTGCCGCTTTGGAAAAGTATTGGGAAATTTTCACTTTTGACCCCCCAAAGTACCAACTAGATTCACTTTCCTTTCAGAAAAGGTACAACTTTTGAAAATCGAAGCATTTTTACTGCTCCAAAAGTTGTCGTCAGCCCCAAAAAAAAAAAAAAAAAAAAAAAAAAAAAAACACACATCATTGTAAAATCAATACATTCATCACTTCGTTCAGAATCTAAAACGATATAATATATTTTAAATACAAATGAAAATATTTCTATATATACATTATTATTTTTAATTAATTATATTATTTACAAGTAGTTAGTTTATTTTTAAGGGGAGACGCAGTCTCAAAGTCTCCCCTGACGAGCCGCCCCTGGCCATGACGTGTTTGGATTGTCGTCGACTATTGACAATAGTCTATTGTTTAATATACGAATGTAAAAACTAAAAACCCAAACAAGAATTATTGGGAATAGAGTAGGTAAGTAAATCGAAATCGATTTAATAATCAGAATTATTCAGAGCCATCGAGATACATAAACAATACAGTATTGTTTATCTATCTCGATGTTCAGAGCTATTGTGCAACTGTGCGTAGTTGTGATATTCTGATAGGTACGTGTAAACGATTAACGCGAGTATGTCCGCGAAACTATAGATACGGAATAATATGTTATAAACTTGGTATGGTTTTAGAAATTGTTATTGTAATTATGTGGTATACTATGACATGTGTGTTGTGACTAAGTGACTTGTGAGTTGCGACTATAGTACAGGGATGGCTTTCGATCTTTGCCTGGGTGTGGTGGGCAATATTTTTTGGTAGGCATAATAGGTACCTACATATACCTATATAATAAAACTAGTCAGCGATTGTTTATATAATATAGCAAAAATTAGTGTATTGTATTAAGTTATTATTTATTGTAAAAATGAACAGTGTATTTATATAATATAATATATATAAAATAAAAAATATATATATCCTTGACCATTAATCATACATTTTTGGAAAGTTCAAATCCTAAAAAGGTGGGTAAGTGGATGTCGCTCTGCTGTACAGTAGGTTAGAAGTGGGTCACTGTATAATGGACAGTATTAAATTTGAATTCAATGATATAATATCACTGTATAAGAAAAACGATTCTGAGCGGAGACGGTATATCAGTCTATGTATTAGACATATATATACTTATCTATGGTATTAAAAAAAAATTGACCTATAATAGGTACCTATAAAAAATTCCAAATTAATCATATCATAATATCTATTAGGTACTTATAAGTTATAACGCGTTACACATCAACAAAAAACCGTGGTAAAATCATAGATAGATAATAGTATACTTTAGAAGTTTCAAGTACCCACGAATAATATTATACATCACAACAAATAA
>NC_042493.1:70112167-70113874 GCF_005508785.2 Acyrthosiphon pisum | reverse complement strand
ATAGTTTAAAAATAAAAGTAGTACAGTAAAATGGGGTAACTTTGATAATTTTTTACTGTTTTATGACAATTTCATTTTTTATTATATGGATAACTTCTGTAGTGTTAACGATAAAACTCTCAAAATTAAATATTAGTTACAACTAGTTCAATATTTTAACGTTTTAATTTTTAAAATTCTGAAATTATCTTTTGAGATATCAATATTTTTTAATATGCTATCAAAGTAACACAACGGGCAATTTTGATACCTATATTTCTTAATGTGATATCAAAGTAACCCCATTTTATGAAAAAAAATTTAATTATCATGGTACTCTGGTGAATAAAAATATATGGGTATCAAAGTTACCCCTCGAAATCAAAGTTAGGTACCCCATTATAATTAAAAATTTAAAGCTAATATAATGCAGTTAGTTATAGTATTATGATTAAGGGGGTGTGGGGAACAAAGCCCCCCATGGACATGTGTATCATAAAATATTCCAGCACCCCCTAAATTCACACCCAATGTGCACCTATGTCGCTAGCCCCGAAACTGCTGCCACGGAGACCACTACACCTGTAGTGGGTTTCACTGCTTTCTCATGACTTGTCGTTAATAAAAACGGTCGCGTATTTATTTTGATAACAACGAACGCGTATTTACACTGATTACAACGATCGCGTATTTTTAAACTTAACGTTTATCACGTATTCGAACCGCTAACGCGAGTCGTGTTGTTTATTTACACTTCGCGGCGGCGCTGATTACGAGCGTCGTGCACTGGCGTGCGTGGATATCAGTGTTGCTGCGGCTATCAGCTGAAAGCACTATAATATACCATAGATATTAAAGAATGGATAGGCCATGGCTATATTAACAAAATAGAGGGGCATGGGGCCGTGATGGGGAAGAGAGAAAGACTGTTTTTTATCATTGCTTCTCATTCTTATTCTCACGGTAGGGGCTCGCTCGGGTTCAAAACTGTCCACACAGCGAATTCCTTAAGACCGTGTGACTCTGTCTGTTCACACATTAATATGCTTACACACTATACTATATTATACTATTACTATATCTCATACTGCGTATAGCATACAGACAGGGGTTCACAACACCGTAAACAGCTCAAAAAGAGTCAAGTTATTTTCAAAATTTTATCGTGTATAGAAAATTCTAATATAAACATTCAGTGAAATTTTTAAGTATCTGCAGTCATTCGTTTTTTAATTACAACAAAATAAGAAAATCGTTGTATGAGAAATCGAGTGAATATCAAATGTTGTAAAAATATGAATTTCAAACGCTCATAAAAATTTAATTTTACTCTCTTGTACATTTTTTTTTTGTAAAAGGTAGACAAACATATGAGGAATCTCGTATTACATTTTCAAAATTTAATAGAAGGCTCCTAGTATTTTGTTTCAAATGCAGATGAAAAATATTAAAAATCGTTAGGCACAGTTTTTTTTTATAAGCATTTAAAGTTAAAAAAATGACAAAATATAGAAAAATCACGAAAATTTGCAAATTATTTCGAGTTAGAAATTCATAAAAATTTTTCTTTTTAAATCTAAGATAGGAAAATGGAATACAGGATTCCTTATAAGATTATCTACCTTTATCAGACAAAAAATACCTATAAGAAAGGCAAATTAAATTTTTAGGATCGTTTGAAATTCAAATTTTTACAACATTGGATATTCACTCGAGTGCTCATGTAAC
>NC_042493.1:70109103-70110787 GCF_005508785.2 Acyrthosiphon pisum | reverse complement strand
AATCCACTTACCCCACCTTTTTTTAGTTACAGATTTATAAATTAGTGATCATTATAAATTATAATATTATATTCATCAATTCTTTATAACTACGAGTGCATAACATGCAATGTTGTGCCCATTTACCAAGTATTGAGCTGTGACATCACAGATTAAATACCACGGCCATATAGATATATAGCCGTGTTAAATACAATTTTATCTAACCAGTGATAATAATGTTTTATCAGCCGAAAATATCCAATATTAACGATTATCATTTCAAAAATGTGTTCAGATATTTTACGACTTGTTAAAATTATTTAAATTTTGTCAGAAACTCAAATTATTTATTACTGATTAGTTAACAGTTTTACAATTTGTATGTTTTTTACCTTGTATAATGGATGGGAAAGAAGTATTTTTATTGTTTTGACAATGGTTATACTTTTTGATCATAATTAAAAAATATTCCTACCATTGTGAATTTTGTAACACAAAAAATGGATGTTTCTTCATGGCTCAAAAAAAAAAAAAAAAAAAATCGGTCTCACAATTTAAAAATTTGTTGTGCCCCTTCAGCTACCAAAGTCTGAACACGCCTATGAACGTGATAGAACTTGAGAATTACACATATGTATTTTCATTCAGTAAAATATAACAAAGTGATTTTGTTAAATAACAATGTCTTAAGCAATCATATACCTCGTATATGGTATACAATATACGATTATAGTACTATAATTTGATGGGTGGAAATCGGGTACAAAAAAATGAGATAAGTCCGAAATCGATCGGTTGACTTTTGGTGGATCCGGGTGCCAGAATGACGACAGCACCTTGACGAGAGATTCAGTTTTACGTAGAAGGGAGAGGGGTAAAAATTTTATTTAAGAAGGTTACAACGTACAAATGTGTAAAAATATGAGATAGAACCGAAATCGATCGGTTGAATTTTTGTGGTTCCGGGTGTTATTCAAAAATGAATATTCCTAGGTATAAAGTTTCACCAAATATTAAAATGATAATTTTAAATACAATATGGTAAAAAGTTCAAACAATTTTGACCTTTATTGAACTATTTATAGACTTGGTATTTTTTTAAATTTTGTAAATTATTTTTCAGTTAGAAATTCATAAAAGTTTTTCTTTTCATAGCTAACATTAACAATTTTAATAGAAGGTTTTACTACAAGTTCTACTACTTCCATCAAAAATAAAAAGTTTGCCAGATAGTTACGCTATTTATAACCAAGAGATATTTTCGATTTTTATTAATTTTAAAATTAAATTAAAATTTGAATATTTATACAAGAATGCTAGGTTGATAAAACGTTTCCGTTTAGAATCGTTTTTCTTATAACCCACTTTTCCACCTTTTTATTTATCCAGCACGACGTTAGTGGCGCGAAACTAAGTAAAAAAAAGAATAGCGGAGTAGCCACTAACGAATATTAACAGGAAACCGAGTTTTAACATTGAAAAATCGTCCTAATTTATGTCAATCCTTTGTCAACCTCTACAGGGCAAACGGCTGAACATATAAAGTCGTATAAGGTATCAATCGATCAGAAATATTGTGCAGATGGTAACAGAGGAACTCGCTAGCAGATTGGTTAGATATAGTTTGTAAGTTATAAGCAAAAATGTTCAAGTACTTTTAAGACCAATTTTGCGGTACGGAACAGTGGCGATGGATAAGCGG
>NC_042493.1:70053653-70109053 GCF_005508785.2 Acyrthosiphon pisum | reverse complement strand
CTTATCAATCCCCACTACTCTCATCCCGATGGTGGCGACGGCGGCGACCATATTACCATTTCATATATTGCCGACGACCAGCTAGATAGTATCATTTTATTCTGTGATAGTATATAGATCAAGGTGTATTGATAAGGTGTCGTCACTTGTTTAAAAGAGGCCGAAAAACGAACACTTTCTTAAATACTACTACTTCCTACTACTTTCTTTTATACACCAAAGCCATAGAAAATTAAAAATATATTATGATTTAAGGAATAAAATTCAAACATTTTCATTGCATAGTGACTTTCTATGTTCTAAATTATTTGTATACATGCATTTAAATACTTTCTTTTTATCAAATACAACTTAAATATTATTAAATATAATTAACTAAATTGTCATTTTTAAATTTCCTATTACAAAAAAAATATATGAAAAATGTAAGAGTTAATTCACTAAATTATCATACATAATGCTTTCAAAGTGTTATAATTAACAAATAATAATTATTAATTATTAATTAATATATTGATTTTAAATACAATTCATAATACTACTACTAGTATTATACTAGTATTCATATTACCTACCTATGTGTTACCAAAATGCATATATTTTGAATATCTTTTTATAAGCATTTATTAGGTACTCAATTGTACCTATCACCATTGATTTTATAATATATTCATAGTATTTATAGTATATTATAAAAACAATGCTATTACCTATATATTATTATATATTAACTGAGATCCTGGGGATAGAAACATATCTATATGCTAAATGGTTGATAGGCTTATATGGTCATTCTAGATCAGTGCTTATTTTCTTTAGACTTTAAGTGTTTTTGGAAAAAGTTTAAATACTTAAATTTTAATACTATTATTAATATTTCTCAAAAGTATATTAAAACATTAATTTACTATACATTTAAATAATTTATCCGTGAGAAATAATACAGGTAATTTTAGTAGAATGGCACAAATGGGGGAAGGGGGCTCGTAACAGTCGCTGCTATCAGTATGCATGCGCGAAACGTGTTCCTTCTCTTATGGCGCGAATTATATCTAGTCAGTGGAGTAGCAAACTTTAAATCATATGGAAGCGAACAAATTATTTATGATCTACTCCACCCTACTCTAACTGATGTATACGATACTCATATGCTCAAATAAGGGGGGGGGTGGGGTAACACCCAAAATAAAGTTCAAAAACTGACCGTGTATGTGGGCTTAATGAAGTTATGACCCACCACCAAAATAATGGGTTGTAAGAATACAAAAGTGGCACCATATATCAAGCAATATCTAATTTAAATATATAACATTGGTTTTAAAATACAAAACGTACGTACTTGATATTTGGAATTGTGGTTACTTTAATAATCAGATGTGCAATAGCCAATAAGAAAGGATTTTCTGATATTCATATTTTAAAGAGGCGTTCAAACAGGGATCCTATAATAGATTCACGGTGGAAATTGAAACTTTTTTTTGTTTATTGATGGCCTTTGATGCAGGTTATATATACGAAATATTTCACAAAGCTAGATACAATTACGTCCGTAAAAATAAAATGAAATTAATTAAAATAAAATTATCCCAAAAATATAATATTAATAATATATAAATATTAAATACGCCTAAAAATTCGGAATGATCAACTATGATTTCAATAATATTTTAGGTACACTGTATAAGAATTTTTTTTCAACTACAAAGATATACTAATATAGTAATATAGGTTTTATTTTATTACCCACCTTATCGTGTTCACATAACTATAAGCGAGTCTCCCGGGCAACACCACGCGGGATGGCTAAAAATTAAAATATAATATAATTTTGATTCCATATGCACAATTCATACCCAAAAGGAGTTAATTAATCAAAATGTTTTCCCGGGCAACGCCGGGTTATTTAGCTAGTAAAATTATAAAAACCTTGTTTATGATCATATTTATAATAATGAATAATGACAAAAATGTCAATCTAATTAGTCTTAATAGGTACTTTTTTATTTTTTGTTAGTAGTATGAAAGTAGGCAATAGCCATAGACGCAAATAGACAAATTATTTTGGGGGGACTAAAGGCCTGTTTTACAATCATAGTTTAAACCTCGGTTACGCCCAACCCACTGATTTAACCAGCCGAATTCGGTGGTTTAACCTTAGTTCAACGATTTTAATACGGGCACTAAAGCCCCTCCTATAATATTTTCTAAAAATTATATATGCTCAGTACTAATTACCTACTTTTGAACTGGAGGGACTTGGCAGAAATGTGGGGGGGACTAAGTCTATTTGCGCCAATGGCAATTGCACAGAGGATAGAATGTTATGTGGTAAAACCCATAATTCCCTAAAATGGACGAAATTAATTTCAATCTTTTTTCGTCAAAACCACGTACTATATATCTTCTTGGTTCATGGTCAAAATATTTACATCTAAAAACTATGATTAAGATAACTCAACAGGGGATGCAATGGTATACCCGGCATCCCTCGTATGCACAACTATGAGATTTATATAATGTAGGTACATAATTTACATATATAGAAAATATTATGTTATAATATATAACATAAGTATCAACATTATGAATGATACTTTTACCGAATAAAATAGGTGGATAATCATTTACAAAAATTTTGAAATGATGTATGAATGAAAAAATATTAGACACACATTTTTATTTAATTAAACATAGGTATACACGTATATAATTATAGATGTATAGATGTATTTTTTTGTAAGAGATAAAAGTAATAGATTTTATATATCATAGCAGGTTGATTATATGATTTAAATATTATTACCTACTGCTGTGGGCTATGGTTGTATACATAAATTTTATAATTTGTATGGTTCAACAAAACAAATAAAAGATTTTTAACAAGCTAGAACAATATTATCACACAGAAGACATTGCTTTCAGTAAGTAGTAACCTAATCATTTTTGGTCACACATACTGCTTATCCTGGCAAATGTAATAGATAAGTACAATATTATTTTTAAATTTAAGACTAAAATAACACACAGGCTGAGATGGCCGAAATTTGTTAGTCCTTTGAATGTTCACTATTCACTTTAACCAATGTCTCCTATATTTTAAATTATTTATAACAATTAATTAAGATTCCATTAACAATAATTAAATTATATTAAATTAAATTGATAGGTAAGACTTATCTTATAGTAAAGACAATTTTTTTAACATATATCTTAATAATACATAATATACCTTTAATATAATTAATACATGATAAATAGATAATGACAGCGTTATTATAAAGAAACATCAAATAACATATAATATAAATTGACATAAATGCACCTATTTTAACAATACATATTATAATTCAAATTAATTCATTAGACACTTTATATTCCATATTGATATAATTGCCAATTGGCATTTGTTATAATTGAAACCTCTCATATTATAATATCTGAATATCGAAATATTAATAAGTGGATTTTTAAAAACTATCTTGAACTGATTAGGCTTTTATTCTTTATATAATATATATATTATTCTTTAATAGTTTTACAGTTTTCCACATATATTGGTATGGAAATCTTTACGGTAAGTATAAGCTTACACATACAATTAAATATTTTTAACTGAATCCATACATATTTTGTTCATTAAATAATGCATAGTTGCAAATAAAATGTTATACCTAAATAATTGTTGTACAAGTATCCTGAGTAATATTATGTATGTATAATTAATTATCCCATATTATTGTGTACCTATTTATCAACAATAAATTGCAAGAAGTACCCAAATTTATGACATCACTCAGTAATTAGTTTTTTTGGTTGTTAGATTTTAAATATGTATCATAAAATGTGTTTTAATAAATTCCCAATGCGAACACAGCTAATACCACGTCATTACTATGAAACACAAAATTATACTAATATTTAAAATTACAATAAATTATAATCAAAATCCTCCTATCCACTTTTCAGAGACATTACCAGAACGACAGAACCCACTCATGATATGCAATATGCATGTTTGGTGGGTAGATAGTTAAATAATGGAAAATTCTAAAAAAAAACTCACATTTGATTCACCTGATTAATTACAGTATCTCAATCACAACTGTAAGATTGCCATTTAACAATAATTATGTATATTTATTATTTTGGTACCTACATAGACAATAAAATAGAAACAAATTAAAGAAATGTAAAAAAGAAGTTGAAATCGCATGGTATATAATTAACAATGTTTCATCAGCTTAACATTTAAATTTATTTAAGTAGATGTTTTACTTTGAAGTGACTCAAATTTTCTTTTATTCACTTCTCCATCAAACTATTGATAGTCCGTAGTATTTCCTAAGCATAAATGCATTGATCCTTTAAGTGTACTCAATTAATGTATAATTGAAACAGTATAATATACAAATCTAAATTAAATGGGATGGCATAAAAACACAATACAATTAGCAACAATAAAATAATAATAATAATAACTAACAAATAGAATATATGTGCCTACTTTATTTTTAAGTTAAATGAGTAAGTGGTATAATAATTAAAGTTATTTACAGGGGCGTATTCAAGAGGGGGATGTGGGGTCAGATCCCAAATTGTATAAATAATCTTTTTTAGAAAAACCCTAAAAATATAACACTGTTGTTTATATTCATAAAAAATGTAGTTATATAATTATGAATTAACACTTATAATATATAGATGCATTTTACGAATTTTCTATAATCATGAAGACATAAATAAAAAGTACAATTGAACCAGGTCCAAACAATAGTAGAAAAACGCTAATATCATGATACTGTAAATAAGAGAAGACAGTAAGACACTGTGAAGACAATATTACGATTTGTTTACCTAATAAATTCGACAATCAATCCATAAATTATTTATACTTTAAATAGGTTCGAATTGTATAATATAACTGCTTATAAACATATGTGTGACTAGACCTTTAAATTTGGGTGGCTTGGGTCTCAATTAAAATACTTTTTCATACACTTTAATCTTTTTTTAGGGCATTATTAACTAGGTTTTTTTTAGGTTCTCACCACTAATCCAACCCTCCCCCTTACAAGATTTAAAAATCAACATAATAATGTTCATTGATTAAAAAATAATAACATAAAACAAAATTACGAAATGCCTGAATTTAGTGACGAGTAGAAGAGTTATATGGACGAGTTATGCGTCTATTAAACGTGTATTCTTCGGCATCACCAATATAACTCATTAGAGGGTTTACACCTCCAGTGCTTACCACTGTATCATGTAAATTCATTCTGAAAAGTTCCGATTCGTCAACAAGAACTTGTGCATTGAATGTCCGTGTTGAACGTCTGTTTAATCTATGAGGTCTTTCGACTGAAATATAAATATTATTTGCTTAGTTATTATTAAATCTAATTAGATTAGGTAGATAATGCTTGGTATTACTTTTTATATTATTGCGGTCTTTTATTGCTACTTCACGCTTATCTTTAATTTCCTTTGGCAAATGTTCAACAATCTTCTCAATGAAACTTTCTAAAGTCAAGCAATATGATTTTGATTGAACTTCCACACGACAAATTGGACATGCTATGACACGGTCTGTCCAAATATAAATGCACGATTCACAAAACGTGTGTGAACAGTTAAGCACAGTCGGCTGAAAAAAAAATATATATTATTGATCTAAGGAGTTTTAACTTTTTTAATTTAAATGTATGTATCATTTTGTGATATTGACATACGTTTGTATTGTATATAAAAACCATTTCCTAACTTCTACTGTAGCTAGCGTACAGGATATATAACATTTATATTTTATGCATATTTTTAGAATATATAACTTAAAATATAAAATCCAAATTACATGTTTACTGTTTTGTAGATAGTTTTTCATTTTCAGTTTCACAATAACAAAAAAGATGGGCAAGTGGGTATCACTCTGCTGTATGTTAGGTGTTGTATGGGTATCTGTGATGAATGTGTTAAATTTAAATTCAGTGACATAAATTCATTGTATAATATGAAAAACGATTCTGCAAGTGAAGACAATATGTATTACTAAGTATATTTTATTATATTATAAGTCTTAAGCTAATTAATTTTACTATAACTAAAACGGTATGTTAAATTTATTTTTGCCGAAAACATTTCTTTTGATATACTTCAAGTCTCAAGAGTTTCATGAACCCACGAATAAAGTTTTTAAATTACAAAAAATAACTAAAATTGTTACTCACTGTTTCAATATCTAATTTCGTCCCATTTTGAACCTACAATATTTATTGAAAAGAACTGTGTTTATATATTCTTTAGATTTTTTTTCGTTATAGTATGAAATAATTATGAAAAACCTTGTTTTCAATTTTTAATTTTTAGGTATAAAAATAGAACATTCTATAAATTTTTAACTATAATGTAATTTGCAAATTTTATTTTTGTGACAAAAAATCTAACTTCAGACGCTTATAAAAAATTATTATGGATTTACGCTTAACTTCTTTTTTAATCTCCACTAACAAGTAACAACAATTTATGAGGAACCTTGTATTAATTTTTCAATTTTTTTGACCAAGATAAAAATCTTTTATCGACAATAATTTAAAAACACTAATAAACTCAAAATTTTCTCATGCCTATAAATAGGTCAAAAAGAGTCAAAATATTAAAAAATTGTATGGTATATAAAAAAATGTTAATATAAACATTCAGTGTAAATTAAATGTATCTATAGTTTTTTTTTTGAGCTACACTAAAAACCAAAATTTTTTTTCTGATATTTTTGAATACTACTGAGAATTTTCAAATATACCTACTAGATTCACTTTCTCTATCAGAAAAGTTACTGTAGTTGACGATCGAAGTATTATTTCGACTACGAATCAAGCAGACACACATAACAAATACAAAAAAAACTCATGTTTGTAAAATAAATTCATTCAACAGAATCTCAGAATCTAGAGTCTTACTCATTAAATAAGTAAAAATTAAAAAATTCTTATTAAATAATTGCTAAAAATTATAATTTATATAATTATAGATAGTACCTTAATAAAGATTTCAAAACAGATATTGCACAGTAAATCACTGTCAATAGCAGACAATAAAATATCATCCCACACAGAACCATTATTTTCAGTACTTTCTTTCATCTTTTTTTGATGAAGTGCATAAAAATTACTCGCAGTCTCTTTTTTGCTATTGCCATTTCCTGTTTTCATTGCCACCGAAAGTTCGTTCGCCACCATTTCTATTGCTATTTTAGAATTGTCAGGTTGTTTTAATATTGGTCTAAAAATAAGGAAATTTTATTAAAAATTAAAATGACATCAATAAACAAATTAGTTAAAATTAAAAGAACATGCCTCATGGATGCTTCAAGCTGCAATTGAAGTTCTTGTGCTTGCACTTGTGTGGTTAAGGCATTAGTACCATTGGTACTGGTACTAGTACTTTGAGACGGCCTTGCACAAAGATCTTGTACTTGTACTTGTGCAATTAGGGCGTTAGTACTAGTGGTACTTGTACTTTGAGCTGGGCTTGCACAATGATCATGTACTTGTACTTGTGCAATTGAGACGTTAGTGCTAGTGGTACTGGTACTTTGAGCTGGGCTTGCAGAATGATCATGTACTTCTAGTTGTGCACTTAAGATACCAGTAGGAACGGTAACCATATGTGGATATGGGCCTTCATAACCATGTTGTTCTCGTAGTGTTTTAATAAATTGATTCATTTTATAGGCACTTATTTGATCACCTTGAGCAGCCTTTACTGAGACCTTTGCAAGTTGTCTGAGCATGCAATTCCCTAAGGGGAAAGAATTAAAAATTTGTTTTTACTTTTTATAAACAAGTTGCTACCTACATACCAAAATCCAAAATCTATTCAATAAACATAATTAGAATTCCAAAAATAATAATCTCATACAGTTATTGAGATTTCTTGATATACCTATTCCTAGCGATTACTAAGCCAAGTAGTAATATTTGAATTTGTTTATGAACGTGATAACCGACATTTAAAAAATTATATGTTAGTCATTTTTATATTTACAATATTTTTAGTTATTATAAAATATTGTTATAATTATTGTTTGGTATTTAAGTATTTTATAAGATATAAATATCAGATTTATTTTCTAAGAACTTTTTTTAAAAATTTACTAATATTGATACGATATTTTTATTCGTGTGCTAATAGCGATAATACAAAAATTAGGCTTAGTACACGATTAACATATTGCACGTCTAATATATTTTTTTCTAATTTCTTGGATGAGGTTTTACATAACGTGTCATTTAATCTTTCTCCAATCTATATTTTATCACAATATCAAGTACATTATAACGGTGTAGGTGCCAATAAATAAAATTATAATCCTATTAGGATGATGCATTTTTACATTTAAATCGTATCTATTGAGAAATTGATTGTAAATTTCTTGAAATAACCTACTACCTATATCCACACTCAGTGGTGTATACCCGATATTAAAAGTCCTTAATAGACGGTACATGCCTGGTTGGCGGGGTAGAATGGAACTAAAGCCGAGAGAATATTATACAGATTTCTATATAGTTAATACTTAATAGTGTTATAGAAGTCTGTGGAATATTAAAATATTAGTGTTCATATTAGATAATATAATTAATGATAACAGCAATCGTATCTATATATATATATATATATATATATATTAAACACAATATGGATGCGACATTGATCCAAAATCGTGAAGCCAACACAACGAAGAGAAATACGACGTACTGCGAGAGAGAAATCAGAGAGGGGAAACGTCGTTTCTCTCTCCGTTGTGTTGGCTTCAAGCAAGAATATCTATAAGAAATCTTCTTGGACGCGACGCTACTGCGCATGTGCCCTGTGTTTCAGCCCGTGGTGAAACGAGTGAACTACACTATGCTCGTCGTTCCGTCTGACGGTCAATAACGGGTCTAGTATAAGATCTATGACGCACGTCGCACGCACACACACACACACACACACACACACACACACACACACACACACACAAACACACGTATTGGAAGGGGCGGCGGCGGCGGCCACCCTTGGCTTTTTCCCACTTGTCATGTATTTGCTACGACGTATTGATATAAAATAAATTAATAATACAATATAATAAAGGTTTACTTGAAGTTATCCTCATCATTTCTTGCGCTCTAGCAAATTCAATGGATTCATGTTCTCTATGAGTCTTCCCTTCATGCGAATTCCAACACTGAACGCCGTACCGGCATTCGCCTCGCAAATAAAACTCACAAATCTTTGATAATGCCATTATGATCGCGGTCGATATATTATACTATTTAGTCGATATTACATACGAATATTTTACAATATTAATGATGCTAATTAGTATTTTATATTATAAATCGACGGTAACGCACAAGCAAAGACCCAAGTACTACACTACTATCTCCACTGCCTGATGAATGACGAATTGACTACTGAGTGCTGAGTGCCGCCGATCCAGGTATATCCCATTGTCCCCGTCTTTCTTGCACCACCCTTTTACAGTGCTACCACCATAGTTCAGCCCCTCTATCGTTACGCCCCAACCAGCTAACCCACTGGATTTTGACATACTTATTTTGTTTAGATTCTGCTTTCTATATTATAATATTATGTGTAGTATTGATTACAGGGTTTGGACTGTTTGAAGGACGCAATGATAGAATTCCAATAAATTCAATATACTCTTAAAAATACGTACTAATAATAAATTAAAAATGAATAGATTCTAAAATATTATAGAATATTTTTTGTACATTATAGTTCATAACACATTAACACAAATGGTATTATTTTGAAATGGTTTTCAAGCTTTGAGTATTTTAAAATTGTATATTGTTTGTATATATTAAAATACTCATAACTCGCGAACTAACGGACCTAAACACGATCTGCCGAGTGTAACATTTGCTACGTTAAGCACTTGTAAGACAACAAATGTCTGTGTAGCATCCTCATAAACCTAACTCGGGTAAGCAAACATGTAGACACAGTTTGGTGCATGGGCTTTTTTTTTTATGTTTTTTGGTGGTTCGTATCAGATCACAGGCAAAAAAGAACCCGATCAGCTGATCGTGATTGACGTTTGCGACGAATAGAATGTGAGCGTTTAATTGGTTTTCAAAATAAAATTGATAGAATTGATTGTTTGGAAATTCAAAATAAAATAAAATACAAATATTGATTTACTACTTACGTACGTTCCGGTGCTACCGGTGGCTTCTATACAGATGGCGTTGTAACATCTCGGTCCCTGTTAACCCCCCCCCCCCCCCCCCATTTACCTCTTGTACATACATTCGTGGCTACTGCTCGTTTCCAGTCACAGACTTCTAAACTATATACACTATATAGAATACTACGTACTATAATATATAAATCTGTGTTTCCAGTACCTACATTATAATATTATCTTAGTCCGTGGTTTTCTCGAGTAAACTCACCATGAAAAGAAGTACAGATAGCGCTCTCAATGTACATAATTATATAATATGTATTGAAATAAATAAATATATTATAATATATATATATATCATTAAAATCTTGCATGGTTTAAATACATTGATTTCTGCTTGGGCGCTAGTTGCGTTTCTCGCAGTTTGTAATCGAGGATAAACACTGGGCAATGGGCATCAAAAATAATGTTACGTTAAGTAACCTTAAACTGTATATCTCAAATCGTGTAGAAAACGTAAGTATAATATAAGCGTATAAACGCAAATCGAACGGTTCAAACTGCGTACGTGGGATGAAAGCACAGTGAAAGTGTGAGCGTCCATTACGAATGCACTTAAAATTGTTCTATGATGGTATATTGGTACACAACTTAAAATCAGTGATAATTATAGACCTCTTAAAATATGATAGACCTTATGGCTTGTACTAATCAATGTGATGCAGTGACGGAAAATTGCGTTATATGTATTATTATAGGTAATACGCATTGCGCCTACGCGGTTAATATATCGAAAACGTTGAAATGAAAGACTTAACACAAGTTTATTCGTAATTCGTTAAATTTGTTTGAAAATTGTAAGAAATGCTCATGAATCATGGTATTATAATACGACGATTACGTAATTATGTTATTTTCATTTTCAATAACTCACTATGCCCAATATGGCGTAGTCTACGTCATGCTCCGTCTATTAACCAGCAGTTCCCAAACTTTTTTGTCTGTCTTTTGTTTGTTGCGCCCTTTTTGAACTAAGGTTTTCTAAGGCGTCGTTTCATGCCATAGCATGACTAATCATAAGAAATAGACAAAATTGTAATGGGTAATATAAAAATGTGTATTTAACTAAAATTGAACATAATGTATACATTTTTATTTACATAATCGTCATTGTTTCCATCGCCGGGTTTTCAAATATATTTTTGGACCATAAAAAATTCTAAGGAAGCACGGCGCCCCTGTAAAAAATAGGTACGCTGCCAGTGTTGGGATTAGATAAAATGTACTTTTTTATCTAGATAAAGAAAAAGATAATATGATGAAAATTTATCTAGATAAAGATAAAAGATAACTAAATTCAACTCTATCTAGATAAAGATTAAAGATAAATACATTTTTATCTAGATAAAAAAAAGATAATTTTTTTTAATACCTGCTATAAAGTCTAACTCTTGAAAGTACAGCTTAGATACTACTTAGGACTTCAATATTATTTAAACACTGACTTTATGTTTAAATTAATGTTAGCAGTGAACATTATAATTAATCAATAACTAAGGTATAACTGTCATGATGAAGGAAACATTTTCAAAATTTGGTATAATATCAAGAAAAAACTATTTTAAACAACTCGTCATGGTAAACTTTAGTTATTATGAACCTTTACAACAGTTTTAATATAAAATTAATTTATAATATTATTTATTCAAACATCTACAACACAACAGCATTTCAATTGTGCAGAGATCCGGGTAAACGATATAGGTACACTGTTACAAATATAATGTTATTACTTATTAGTTATTAGTTTATTACTGATAAATAAAAATTATGTTAAGATTTATATAGCTTCGATTACTTAAAATATCAATCGTACCCAAACCCAATTAAAAATTCAAGACCAATTATTGTAGTTGGTTGACACAGTTGACCCGTATCGGTACAGTTGTAAACGTCGGAACTAGGAAAACACAATTAAATACGCGCTATATAGCTCCGATTGAGTAGCTTACTCTACCTAACAATAACTTTGTCTTTTAGCTTATAAGTTATAAATTAAACCAGGAATGGAAAACGTTTTTGAAATTTTTTTAAGAACGTTATTAAACGGAAAAAAAACAAAAACCGAAAAAAAATTAATACCGAAATCAAAAACGAAAACGAAACTAAATTATAGTATTATACATTATTAAATTATACCATGAAAAAAAAAAACGTTGAAAAAAAATTCACTTGTTTTTACTTTTTAATCTTTAACTTTAAAAACATTTTAATTTTAAATCAAAAATTTTGAATTTTCTAATTTTTATATAAATTATAATTTTGATTTAAAATTTAAATATTAAGAATAATTAATTTTAATTTTTAACTTTTAAGTGCATTTCTGTATTGCGCGTTACTATTATAACTTAAAAGTTAAAAGTTATAAGTTATAAGAATATTATATATTCTGTATAATGTATATTGTTTTTGATTAACGTTTTTAAAAACGTTATTTTCCTATTGTTTCCAAAATCCAAATAACGTTTTTGATAATATTGTTTTTTTTTTTATATATAATAATTAATTTTAATTTTCAACTTTCTATATTGCGCGTTACTATTATAACTTAGAAGTTAAAAGTCATAATAAGTTATAAGAATATAGTATAAAAAAATATATATATATTATCAAAAACGTTATTTGGAAACAATAGGAAAATAACGTTTTTAAAAATGTTAATCATAAAGTTTAAAAATGGTAAACAAAAACGATATTTTTCAAATCAATAAACAAAAACGAAAACAAAAAAATTAAAAACTTTTTCCATCCCTGAATTAAACCATTATAATATTTTTCCACTAATTTACTGCTGACGAGTCACCAACACAAGATAACAATGAAATATAGGTATATTTGTCATTTGAGCACTAAGCTGGGTCCTTAACGAAAATATCAATAATAAATAATAGGTACCTAATATTATATAATATTATTATGAACATTCAATTATTTTACTGAGATGACGACAATTCAAATTTAAAGTATTAATTATCCAAAATATAAATTGACAATAAAAAGTGTATTTCATTTTTTTGTATAGAGACGAATTTATCTAGATGGATGAATTTTTTATCTTAGATAACTATTTAGATAAAACGCAACTATTTATGTAGATAAGATAAAAGATAACTAAATAATTATCTAGATAATTTATCTAGATAAATTTATCCAGATAAGTCTCAACACTGTACGCTGAGCACACTTTAGAAAATAGACTCTTTTTAGTATAACCATTGATTTTATAATATTAAATGCAATACCAAACCTATTGGTTGTATCCTATTTCTAGTCGCAAAATATTCGTATAGCATAGGTTATTTGTATATTATTTTAATCTATAGACTACAACAGGTTCGACTTTTATAATTTCAACGACACCGAAATCAAAATCAGTACTCACTCTCACTCTCGCCTACGGAGCTGGTTTAAATAATGAAATAGGTACTTTTTTAATTTTGTCATACCCAAACTGGTACTGAGTGTCCGAACTCCAAATTACCAAATGCCTGGAGTAGAGATACAGTTTGAACTTCACCTACTACAACTTACAAGCCACATGCACACACACAGAAAATTGCCTATATTGATCTCCTTAAAAACGATCGGTTTTTTGTTTTTCTCCTTATCATTCGGTATAGGCAATCAATATACAGAACCATAGTTGCCTATTGGCTATTTGAAATCACCATTGGCAAGTTTAAAATCAGTGACAATTTATTATAAAATATTACTATAATAATTTATAATATTATATATTTATAATATATACTATAAAAAAAAAAAAATATACTATATATTACACTATATTGTTATATTTTATACGTCTTGTGAATATTGTGAGTTTGGTTGCATATCGACGTTTTCGTCATTTCAACTTTAAAATATAATATTAATGTTATCGATATCTGATAATAAACACGGAAATATAGATACCACTATGTATAATCAATGGTAATAGATACCTAGATAGATCTTAATTCGTGATAATAAATAACAATAATATTATTTTGTCACTGCAAAACGTGCATTTGTACTGTAGTGCAGTTATAATACTACTTTTTACTGCGGTAAATATTCGTCTAGTTCGTTCCCGCCCCGTCACCTGCAAGTACGGCCAGAGAAATTCTTTCTGTGGTACGAGCCCAACGACGACAATGACGATGACCCTTCAGACGCGTGTAGCGACGGCGGCGGCGAAGTTTCGTGATCTACACCGGCGGCCAAATCCGTCGTATGACCTGACTTGACCGGATCTGCCTACGAACGTGAACTCGGCCTACCGATGGAGACACCCGCACGCGTGTGCATTTCACTCTTTCCATTGGTGCTAAACGTATTTCGGCACTCGCGGTCTTGAGCTAGCATCCGACATCCCGACGCCGCGGCACCGTCGCTTACGGCCCACTGGCCGCGGCCCTGACACACGTGTCGTCGCCGACCAGTGTCGGTCGTCCAACGAGCCTAGGTCTTCGACCTGCTCTCGCCATCATCCGCCGCCGCCGCCGCCATCGAATACTCCGAAGGTCGAAGTAGCCGCTTAGTCAGTCATCACTTCGTTGATCATTCGTCTCCCGCACACGCTGCACAGCTGTCGCCGTTTCGCCGAGTTCACTCACCACTACAGTGTCAGTCTCTCAAGTGTGCGAACCGCATCCATACCGTTCAACGACATGAGCCAGGCAAAAGAATTCGGGTGGCGCTTGCTTGCCGCCGAGACGATTTTCCACTCGTACGACTCGTCACAGGTGAGTGAAAAACGACCGTTTTACCAGAACAGCACCCTGTTCCGAAGCCATTTTGCTAGCTCATTCCCGGTGCTGCGCTGTTCTGTTGCTCTGATCATTGTTAGTCATAGGTCCTCTACGGTTCATCACTTAGGTGGAGACTGACAATTGGTTTATTTAGATTTGTTTGTTTTATTTTGTTTCCCTACACACAGGTCAGCCCTGCTGGGTCAACTAATCGGGGGTTCGTAGATCAACCTCCGCCTATTACAACGTTCTACCTTCTTGTTTCCACAGTATCCGTATTCTGTAGTAGACTGATTGATGTTTATTTCTAATAAAATCACTTCGTAATGACATATACTCCTGAGCTAAATAGGTAAATTACCTATCCCTAAAGGTCATTATCCCTATCAGCAATTACATTTTAAACCATTCTTCTTGATAGCTGATGTACAATGATAATTTTTACATTTTTCTTACTATTGTATTTTACAGATATTTTATACTTAATTTATTAATTATAATTAATTTTTATAGTATGGAGTACCAAGTGTGATCAAATTTGATGAGCCTGTGAATATTCGTGAGATCAATATTCTTTCTCCATCTATGTATATGCGCACTTCAAGCGGAGGATTCCTTATTGGGTAAACAATGTATTCTTAATATTAATAATGACTAGTTGAGTGGTTGATTACTTATGTGTACCAAAGCCCACAAGTATAGTTTAATAGTTAAAATATTATCAACCATTATTTATTCTTATAATATTTTATTTTTTAATTTCAGAGGAACTGATCCTATAAAATTTCCGGTTACATTTCATTGTAACAATGTAGATGAAAACACTGCTTCAGCAAATGTGAAGTTGGGTGAGCTCAACTATGAAGAAGATGCATCTATGACATTGAGGTGTGACAATGAGGTAATTAAGGTATAAGAGGAACATTAATTTTTTTTTTTATTAAACTTTTCTTGTAGATATGGACAAACAGATTGATTGTGTTTGCAAAATATTCAACATTAACCATTGTTGTTTATGGAACAACAAAGAATTATAATGCTAAGGAACACTTGAAAAATTTTTCACCTATTCAACGTATGGGTGCTAAGTATGCAGATGGCACATATGCATTTGTTCCCAACTATCCAAGTGAATCCAAATTATAAAATTTATAAAATAATTTTTAAAAACTCATTTCTTAAATTCAATACCATTACTGATAAATGATAATTGTATTTTATAATTTTTTACTTTTTTTAACTGATTCATAAATAAATATTAGGACAGAGAAGTTATTAAAATAAGGTTTTTTTTTTTGGTGTCTACGGTTTATAATTTATAACTTTTATAATATTTGGTTTTATATATTATTATCATAATTTTTTATAAAATTAAGTTTTTAGATATCTTTTTCTGTTACGACTCAAATAGATTTTTTAAATTAATTGGGATTTTTTTTATATAATTGTATAATGATTTTTGATGTAATTTATTATTATAACTATTTAGTATTTACTTTTAACTCTTTGGTATCTGGGATGTTTAAATGTTTATTATTTGTGTAATTGCAAAAATATGGTCTTTATATTTGATTAATAATTATACATATTTTGTTACGGATTTTATTGGTTTGTTAGTTAACTAAACATTATAAGAATATATTTTATTTATACACATTTAAAAAAGCTTTATATGTATTACTTAACAAAGTTAAAATATTTCTTTATTTATTATATTTACTTAGATAATTAAGTTATTGTTACTGAAAAAAATTATTGAATTATGACTAATTTTGGTAAGATAATTAAGATCTTTTTTTTTTTCTGTTTGAATCGACGACACTGCGGGGACTGCTTTTACATTCTTCCGCGACGTCGCCAAGAAAAGATAATTAAGATCTATAACTTAATAATATCACCCAATCGTGTTTTAAAATGTCTTTATAAATTCCAAATATTGATTTAATTGAAAAAATTGTATTCAAATTATATAAAATCATTAATTTATTTCAAATTAATTTATTCTGTAAATAGTTTAAATGTTGAATATCAACTCAGATGTTATAATGTAACTAAATGTTTTTTCTACCCAATTGTTTCTTTCCAATTTGCAATTTCTTATTTAATTATACATGATCAATTTTATCCAAATAATGTTGGTTATCTAAAAACTAAGACTATTTGTAACATCATGTATTTCAATGTACTAACAATGTCTGAACATTACTAACAATAAAAGTATATTTTCCACTAAAATGCTGTACAGTTATTTATACATTTCTATTTACCATTATACATTATTCACATTATTTAGTGTAGGTATATCGTATGTGGTATATCACAAGCTAAACCTTGTCAAATATATATAATTTATAAATGTTTGTAACTTACAACACAATTAATACTGAAATCTAGACCACGTTATAATAAATTAAAATAAAATTGGTAATTATTTTTTTTAAACTTAATTTCATATTTGAATTATTTTAAACAAACTGTTATTTTCTTATAATTCTACTATAGCATTGTCTATTTCTATTGGAATACTCTTTGTTTAAGTTTACCTGTGTGCTTTAATTTAGAATATTGAATAAATAATACTGGATGCTAAACAGAAATATACTATAAAATATATTCTTTGGGAGAGTTTGAGATAACTAAATGTAACTATAATTGATATACTTTTCGATAATTTATATAAAATAAGGGACTTAATGATTTTGAAAAATTACTGTTTAAATATTTGCTCAAATAAGAAAGTGCATAAAATTATATTATTATACACAAATATTACACACGTGACAAAAAAAAATAAATATTCCTTTAGTATTTGGTCTTGGTCACGTTAGACATCATATATACTTTTTTTTATTGTTATTTTTGGAATATATACCATCTTTTATAACATTTGCTGTGAAATAAGTATACAAGTGTAGAAAAAAAAAATATTAGTAGGTACATGATAATATAAATACTCGAAGATAGTAGTTACCCAGCAGTACCACAAAGACATTATCAAGATTTATTTTACTATTTTAAAATTATTATTTTGTTTGACAAATCCAATTATTTCACTTTTGACTGTATTTAGGTGGAGAGGAGTGGGTACATGGGTCTAGACCCAACGTCCCAACATCTTATTTATAATGGTCATCACTCATAATATTTTATTATATTATTATATTTAATATAAGTGCATATATTCATGTATAATTTGGTTACCCAAAAAGTATTTTCGTTACGTGTATTACGGTATAGATCAGGTGTCACCACCAAATGATGGCCGGTGGACTAACTTTATCTGGCCGTTAGACAGAGAATTTATTATTAATTTTTTTGATGATGAATTAAATAGATTTTTATTAATTATAACTTTTTTTTAGAGTCTGAGTGGAACAATGAATGTATTGATTGTATAATGATGTATGTTTTAAAAAAAAAATGTAGTTATACACAATGAGTTGTCAAAGTAATGCTTTGATTTTCAACTTTGAGGGTGGTTTCTGATAGACAATTTGATTTACTTGGTACTTTCGAGAGGACATAATGGACAATATTCTTAGTGGTTTTGAAAACGTAATGTAAAACAACAAAAATAATTAAGATAAATTGGGAAATTTTATAGAAAATGTTAACAATATTCTTTAAAATCACGATAATTTTCAAAATTTTTTGTAGTTAAAAAATTATAAAATGTTTAGTTTTTGTAGCTAAGCATTTAAAATTTAAAATAAGGTTTCTTATAAGTAATTTATACTGTAAATCTAAAAACTATATATATACATATATATAACAGTTTTAACTTATAAATAGTTTTTTTTAATAGTGACTTTATGTTAAAATTTGGACAAAATTTGACATTGAAACGAAGAATAATGATTTTAGTTATTTATTGTATTTTAAAAATATTGTTAGTGGATTTATACATGTAATGACATTTTCAATTGCAATGTTTTAGACAAAAATTGCCAATGACAGACCGTTTTCACTCAGAATCGTTTTTTCTTATATAGGTACATAATGTCATAATACAATATTATATCTTCGAATTCAAATTGAACAGGCCAATTACAGTGACGCATTCGATACCTACTGTACAACAGAGTGATTTCACTTGCCATTTTTTACTTTTTTGGATAAACATATACATATATATTACTTACATTTTGATAGGCCCCGAAGACTTTCTAAATTCCTAAAGTGTTTATCCAAAAATATTAATTGATGATTCCTGGTATAGATATGAATATATGATGAAGAAAAATTAATTTTTCAAGATTTTATTTAGTTGTATTTTTCTAAATACCAACTTATCTATAATTGAACATTTTTTTTTTTATTATATTTAATATCACATTATTTATCATGTTTTTTTTAAAAATATTTTTATTTCAAAACTTAAATTATCCAACAACGAACGTGGAATGCATATTTTAAGTTCATATAGAATAATACAGTATACATGATATTATGAATGTCTCTGCTGGATACTATATAATAGGTCCTATACTAACCTAGCTAGATTTATAGTTACGTCAAGACACGCCCAATGTTATTGTTTTTGTATAAACATTACGAATTGCAATGTGCGTTTGAAATGAATAAAGTTCCTATATTTGTAAGTAATTAATTCCCAAAGGTTACCTACCTATGCAGTATTTTTCGAACAAAAAATGTACCAATCTATACCTATGTATTATGTTATCTTATACCTGCGTTATACGACGCTGCGGCCTTGTTGGCTACGCGTGTCCAATGAAAGGAAAAACTCGTTTTGACAGCTTGATTTAGTCGTATCTGATATTGGTAGGCGCGGTGCAGTTGCGACGTCTATAATATAAGAAACGTGAGTCGTGGGAAAATTCTTAAATAAAGATACCATATATACCTATATATAAATCCTATATTATATAGGATTTATTTCGCCTGATATATTATTATATTATGTATAGGTATTATACAGGCAACAGGTGGTAGGTACACAGGTAGGTAGAGAGGTGGATATTAAATATTAAACAAAATATTACCGAATACCATGTCTGAAAACTTACGTGTAAAGCCGGGTTCAAACTACACCGTGTCGTGTGATTTCGTATTTATATGTTTTTACCAAAATGAAATACGTACCGCAATGATATGAATATTGTACCTGATGATCGCATAATATAATTTTATTTTAGATATCAATTTTGCGCACATAAATCTAACCAACATGGTCAAAAGTTGAATATACTCAACTATGCGGTAATGTTTATTCGTTTGGTAACTGTGATTATTTTACACTTCTCAGTGTAGTGTGAACACTGCTTAAAAGGTATTATACCATCCATTAACCAATCTCGTAAAACGCATCTAAATGTTTTCTAAAATACAGAACATCCATATCCATGAGTGCGGTACCTCCCTCCCTCCTTCCCTAAAAACCTGAATTGGAATGTTAGATTTGTAGGTATTATAATATATCTACACATATTTATATTAATATTAAATATATACATAAATTGAAGTCTATATAGGTACATAATCATATGGCGTTGAAGTCATTTTTTCTAGTGCACGCAGAGTGCTTATTTGCATCCAATAAACACTAGGTAGGGATTTTAACTAAGTACCTAATTACACATTTTTCGACGACGACAAAAAAATAAATCAAACACATTTTTATATCTTTAGTGTTCAGTAGGTGTTACGTAATGCTACTTCAAATAATATTTGAATTTATATTTAAATATTTACCGAAATGGTGATAAGTACTTATACCTATAGGTATACTTATAGGTATACCTGTAATATAGGTACATTTTTGCTTTTAGTCCTAAGTAAATAAGTAGAAATAAATATACAAATTACTGGTATATTATGCACATAGTATCCATGAATTCAAAAAATGCATTCGTCCAGACATATTATTAATGAAGCATTAGATATTATATTTAATTGTAATTAGTATTCAGCTATAATGTAAAAACAGAAATAAAAGACGAGCAAATAGAATCAAAATAACCGTCATTAGACAAAGCGTCTAAAATCCTTGTCCTATCTATGTCGCCCAAAACCCTTTATGGCTTTATATAATTATAAACGAATACCTAAATAATATTTGATTAAATAACTTGGTTGACAAAAAATGTGTTACTAACATGCAATTTTCTAAACCACTATAACAGCCAGTGATCTGTGTCCAATATAATAAGGAATTTGGAATAGTAAAGTTTATTTTTAATAAAACATTTAGTTATTATTTAAATAAGATGTAAAGTTGCACATCAATCCTTTATGGATATATAATATATATATAAATATATATTTTTGACCACCGAACCAAATATAAATTGAAATAATTAAGTAACTCCATTTAACTACCTATAAGTTATGTTTTCCACTATATTAACTTTAAACTTTTGATGTTGAATAAATTATTTGTGAACTATTCATTTATAAGTTATAAATAACGTTCTTAACGTTGGGCGAACTTAGGATAATTTTTTCATTAAATTGCCCATTTTTTTTAAATGGGTAGACACCTAGATCAAGGGTGGATCGATCTATAGCTTGTTTAAGGGGGAGTTGAATAGAGATTTTAGAGTGGCATATAAGGTACCTACCATTGGCGTAGCCAAGATTTTTTCGTGGGGGGGAGGACTGATCAGCTTTTACACTTTTGCTCATTAAATACGTACTAGCACAAATAGATAGCTGATAAGTGTTAATAATTATAGTACATTTTTAAATATTTTAAATACAATTTAAGACTTTTTGAGCGACTATCGTAGACCATTAAAATAAATTTTTAAATTTTCTCAACATTTCTCCCTCAGCCCCTCCCCTGGCTACGCCACTAGAACCTACGAAGAAGACTTGACCAGGCATAATAATTACTAATTGGATTTGAAATCCAGGGTGGGGGGTCACCACGTCGTCTGCATAAATCCGGCCACGTTCTAGCTTTTGGTTTCAGTCCATCTTTTATCAAAGAACAAATTTTCTAAAATCTATAATATGTGTGATCGAGGGATTAAAAACTTCGAGTATTAGGAGCCACTATAATTTAATATTTGTTGTACAATGATTTTAGTTTGGTTAGCTTATAAATTAAAACTCTGAGTAATGACAATTGTATGAAACTTGTATTGTAAAGACATAAAATCATATAGGTACATAATCAATGTGAAAAGGAATTAATTAATTAATTAATTATGTTACACATGATGTTAAGTTCTGGATCCGCCTATAATATGAGACTTGCAGTGGTTTAAACCAGTGTACCGTGTACCGTGTACCTCAACCAAGAGCGTCGGGACTATAATTTTATTTTTTAAATCAACCGAAATCGTAAAATTGGAGTGTTTAACTTGGAACGAGCATCGTGGTGCTTTGTGATTCCGAGAAAATTCTAATATTTAGAGTTTATGCGTGTTGACTCTTATTGTAAGGCTATTATCGGTAGTTGGTTACAAATTCTTAAGATAATGACCTTACTATAGTTACTATATTATATTTGTAGTAGCCATATAATACGTGGCTAACGTAACTTATATATAAGTGCTCATGACAAATCATGAACGTCATACCGTGGTGGTAAGACTCGAAGTCGGTGTGTCTCGGCAATATTTTGTAAAAGATAAATAAATGTGCTGTAGTCTTATCAAAAGGTTGAAATTACAGGGACTGGAACCGTACCGAAATTGACCGGTTTTGGACCGAAACCTTTTGAAAATCTTGGGATCGGAACCGGACCGGAACCCTTTAACACATTTTTTTAGAAACCGAAACCGAAACCTATATTTTGATGTAGAGATTTTTACGGTTTTTTGGTTCTAAAATCCAATAAATATTTTATCTATGGTGTAAATAGATATTAACTAATTATTAGTAATAAATAATAATACCTATATAATTATAAAATCGTAGACCTATAAAAGTTTTCCAATGCTAAGAAATAAGAATATTATTACGTGTACAAGTACAACAGAATTATCATAAAAGAAATACCAAAAATCCAAATTCTAATTTCCATGTAATCGATATCAATATTATTATTGAATCACAAATCGCAATTCGCAATAGCTAATGTAGAATTTCTGAAAATAATAGAAATTTGGACGTTTATAATTGTTTCAGAATTCAGAGTAAGTTGTCATATAAATTATTAATTATAATTGTTGCCTTACTAATATGTCTGCATTGATAATATTAAATACCTGAAGTCTTAACCTAATGCGGGTATCGTTAAATCTTTGCTCTATAATATGCTCTGTACGACAATTCGACTGTACCTACTACTGAACTGTTCTTCCGTCTTCGTTACATTAGTTCAAACAATATGCTAACCAATTTGTTTTTTTGTAATGTAATCACTAATCAGCTTTGCTAATATATTATAATATATTATATAAACATTTTAAATAAAAGTTTCAACCTTATTGGTCTGTTTTGTTACTTTGTATTCTTATCGTATTAATTTCAATTGTTCCTACTATTTATCAAACCACAGAAACTTTATTGCATTCCGTCCAATACAAACAAATATTGTGTGTTTATTTTTCATGATTGACCTTTACGGCCAAATTGGAAATAGCGAACATCCGTTGAACCTTGGACAAAACATGATTTAATTTCTAATTCTTTAAATTAATTATGTTTCTATCAAACCCAAGATATTGTTCGTTTGTTCAGTGTTCTATAAATATAACAAAGGTTAGAACAGAGCATTATTAAACATAATATTATTTTAACACGTTGATCACACTTTAAAGAATGTTAATTTATTAATATTGATGAGGCTTCTTATTTTTCGTTCCTATTAGGTACCTACATACTTTTTTGAACAGGTTAAAATACTTACATAGCCTCTATCAAAAATAAATCGAATGCATTAAAATATTAAATGGGATTCTGAATTTGTGTATAATAATCAGGTGCATAATATTTTATTATTTTTCAAATTTCATGAAAAATTGTAAATAAAAACATATTTTGCATAATTTAACTTCATAATATATCAATTTATAAAATCTGTTTAAATTTTGTATAAAGTATGATTATTTAGATTATTATATATGTTATAACTTATAAGACACAATATGAAATAATATACGCATAACATTATCATTGCATGCTTCCGTTTGCAGTACTTCTCCTAGACCCTACAGAATTATGTATTTAGATTTAGATGATATAATACAATACTGAATACATTCCCATTAATGCAGATGTATAAATATTTCTTACGGAATTAAAAAAAATTAATGTTTTTAAAATCCACAAACAACAATTGTAAATGTGTACCTCTTCTTTTATTTTATTTAATAACCCAATTTTTATTTTTACTCTATATACAATATAAAATACTTATAAATTATTACTAATAAATAATTATAAATACATGTATTGTTTGAAGCTCAATTTCATCCATTTATTTTTATTTTCAGAAAAGTAAAAACCAATATATAGTTTATACTGAAAGAATAAATACTATAGAATATATTATTTTATATTATAGAGGTATGACATTTAGTGTGAGAGCGATAATTAAAATTTGGCGGAATATAAATAATAAAATAAAATGTAGTTGCTTTTGTATATTTTATATATTATATTGCATATATGTAGCCATTCTAAAAAAAAAATGTTTAAATAAGTTACTTGAGTGGCTAAGTATATATCTGCGTATAAAATATGATAAATAGGTAATGTTCACAGCTCATAGGTCATATTTACTGTTATAAGAGCAGCTACCCAAGATCTATTTGAATTTATTAAATATATTTTGCATATAATCCAAATTATATGGTTTCTATTCTATTTATCATGATGATATTATAATAAATTAATTATGTACACGTGGTAGGTACATTATTTGTGGATGTTTACTTTTCTAATAAATGTATTAAACTCAGCAGCATGTTTATAATTTTATTACCATAGCCATGAGTGACCTTCTCGTAAAATGTAGGTATTTGCGGTAATATTAAATCAGTTTTTGAATCATGTAAATGCAAATATTTTTAAATGATCGATATCGTGTATGTAAACAAGTTTATATTCCGGTTTGTGATCTATATTAATTCACCACCTATAATATGTTAGTTATATAATAGTTCATATATATTTTGCATTCATTTTCATTATTTTTATGCACTTGACTATACCTATATTTATGATTTGATTTTTCATTTTAAGTTGTTAAATATATTTATAGATATCCATTTCACACACGTTACATAATGTCATACTAAAATACTGTAATATACTATAATATGTATCTACGTATACAGTTGTAGGTTCAAATTTATCAGTCATTTTATATAGGTGTAAATATTAAGTAGGTAGTAAAACAGTATAAGTATTGGTACCTACTGTAAATAGTTATAAAAATAAAATTATCATACATTCTTCCGTAATTAATTATAATGTAATATAGATGTAATAACAAATATATATGTTATTGGATTATTATGATCCAATTTTTCACTTAGAGCTTGATCGCACTTTATTTTTTTTGGTGGTTCCGGGTAAAACCGAAGTCCCATCCGACCGCATCATATCATGGCCATCATGGTGGAAACGAAATCGATACTGGACAGGAACTAATAAAGCTCACCATGTGACATCACATCTACAACTAAAAAAAAAATATAATTTTTTTTTAATACGTTTTAAGGCTCTATTTGGGATTATGGGATTTCATCGATTCCAGCGAACCTTTTTTTATTTGGGTAAAATAGGTAAGTCCGTTAAGCCAGTATGGATTCCGTCAGTAAAGGAGGGTTTAAAACAACCCGTCGATTCCACCAATTTAAAATCGTAAGTTTACCGGAACCTGGAAATGATATAGGGAAAATATAAATTTCCCGGGCAAAATTAAGTTCATCAATCGTTTTTAAATTTACATATAGTCTGGGGCCAAGCAATGTGAAAACAGTACGGCCCTCAAGTAGTGGTTTAACTTGGAAAAAAAAATTTACATATAGACACTAGGTATTGATAATGTATATGTACAGGTTCATTCGTAAATGTATTAGTTTTAAGTGACAATTATTTAACATTTTGAAAAAATTATTACGTTATAAAAAGAGGAAAAGTACTAAAGTAGGTAACCGTTCCACTGTACAGTATATGTCAATAATATATCTAGTCTTTGAGTTAGTTTCTGTAACGTTTGTGTTAAATTTGAATTCAATAAAAACCATTGCATACGAAAAATGTTTCTAAGCGAAGGCGGTCTGTTAGCCTACATTATTAATTGCTAAGTATTTCATGATAAGTTTTTTGATATTGCCATTTAATTAATTTATTTTAGTATTATAATGGTATTACTGTAGATTGATTTAATTTTTTTCCGTGAACATTGCATTTATATCATTAGTTATTACAATAATATAATATAATATGTGTACCTATAATTTATTATTACTATTAACTTTTGAGTTAATGCGCCCAACGCCTTGCCACTAAGAATGGTGTGATTTAGGTCGTGGTATTATTTAAGCAATAGCATGAAACTAATCTAGATATTTAGGTAATCGATTTTGTTAAAAACTGGTTTTGCGTAAAAATTCCTAATTTTTTTTCTCAATTATTTAGAAAAATACTTGTATTTTTTTACATCCAATTTAAATATTTAGATAATCAGTACCAACCTGTTTTATTATTATGTAGAATGTTAAAATATTGTTTTTCAAACAATTAGACACAAATGTAAATTTGTGTTAGCCATTATTAGATATACGATGTCTATTTTGTACTTACCTAGGTACGCAAGGCAAGCCTTGAGAAATTATTTCAACAATTTTAAACTGATATATTATTAATATTCCATCATTGTTTGCATGTAGCGGGCCAGCGCTTATATAAATTAACAAATGTATTAAATTATCCCATTAACAAACCCCAAAAAAATGATTTGTCATATTATGTAAATTAATTTTCAATTAATTAATCAAGTTAAGTAGTAATATAATCAGGATGGCCATAGGTGAAAATTGGTCGGTGGCAGAATCGATGTTATGTTGTTTTAAAAATTGCTACTTGTAGAGGAATCGATGATATATTATTAGTGCCTGTCGGAATCGTTGGGTTTCTGTTTGGATTAGTGCTTGAAGATAACTGAGTGCTTATACAGTTCCATGTATTATCATTGAGTATAGATAGTACTATCTATACTCAATGGTATTATCTACACATATATTGATTTGATATTTATTGTTTTTGAATTGTTCAATAATTATCTAAATTGTTTTTAAATCCCGATTTAGATAAAACGATACGACCGTGGGTAGAAATAATATTGTGTAAAGGAGTTTTCGGGTTGTTGTACATTTTGGACAATCCGGTTTTACAAAGAATCTACTCCGGGTACGGAATTTATTCGTATGGGACATTGCAGGGCTATTAACAACCTCGTCGTTCACACCGGCAGTGTTGTATTAATTATGCACAATGCACATAATATATAGTGTGAACCGAGTAAGTTTATGTGTTTAGAAAGGTGGGACGTAGAAAATAGTTTTGGTTTAATCACATAAATTATGGACTGCATATGCTGTGTGCACGGAACATCTAAAACAAAAACATAAATATATATTTTTTTGTGTACCTATACAAGGCCTCGACTACAAAGGTCATTAGCCAAAACATAAATATATTAAATATATATATATACGTATTTATACAGGCCTCTTAAATACTGTTCCCAATGTCACTGCGGTGACCTATCCCCACTCTTTTAATTCGGTTCGGCGGATATTGCATAAGTGTAAGTATGATAATATAAGATAGGACCACCTGCTTTCTATGACTTGTCATGTTTGATTTATGTTAATGCATACGCAGCCGCATGTTGTTTTCGGTTTCGTCGTATCCGCTGTAGAGGTCCGTGTTTTCCATTTTATTTATTATAATTGAATAATGAATAAATTATGTAAAAAAATATACATATTTTTTGTGTATTCTTTTGGTTTCCTATTAACGAGCCTAAGACTAGATCCTACTAGTTCAATAGGATTATCGGAGTGTTATCCGCATCTAAATCACTGTATTATAATAATAGTATTATGGTATAATAGCTGAATAGGTATACAGTTCTACGTGTACCTATATCCAAATGGTTAAAATTCACATTATTACGATAGTACGATACACTTATTTTGTAGTTACATAATTAATATTTATGACGTACAATATTCATTCTTAATTTATGTAACGTACGATCGCGGTACCTACGTCTAATATACAATATACGGTGATAATTTCATGGTGATAATAGTAGTAAATATTATAGAAAGAATTATACTAAGTGTTATAATATTATAATGAGGAGTTTGGGTTTAAGTATATTTTCTTCCAATTATATTTCATAATACATGTTGTTGTATAGAATATCATTAATATAAAATGGATGAAAATAGTATGAAGTATAACTTCCATGAATTAGTTGATTAAAATAAATGAGTCAATTATCTACTAAAAATGATAACTTTTTATTTTCTTAAACAACCGTTTGCAACGTTTAGTAAAAATTATATCAAAATATGTTCTCTTCACCGTAAGAACTTTAAAACTACATAGCTTAAAAATAAATAACAATATCATTAAAATTAGGTAGTAGGTACCTACATATCCCCGTGCTATTTTAATAGGTATCAAAAGTTCAAAAAAAAAAAAAACTGAGAAAATGTTAGTTCTTTAAATATTTAAATATATTGTATTGGTAATATAAGTAGGTAAGTATCCCATTCTATAAACATTTTTTAGGTCTCGTGTTTTAATAAGAATTATTTACATAAAGAAAAAATTATAAGTTAATAGTTATTGATGTAGAAACTTTTGTAAAACTGTATAATTTACTTAGAATCGTTTTCACTTTTCAAATTTACAGACTTTGATCCTCATTAATTCGTTATATTTTGAAAATCTACAAATTTCTGATAAAATTTAACTTCTTGTGCCTTGTACAATTTACACACGGTACACCTTATTTGAACTCAATTTAAAATAGGGAAACTTAACATTATTAAATGTATTTTTATGTATACACTATATATCATTGGCGGAAATCAGGGGGGGCTTGAGGGTGCTTAGCGCCTTAGCCTCTCCAAAAAGCCCTCAAACCCCCTCCTTTTTTAGTTTTGTAGGATGGAAACCCACCGCTTACATTGATGATTGATGTTAATAATATTTCCGCCTATGGTATATACTTATATATATATAGATGAATCATATTTAATATTTGTACTCAATATCAATTATTAATGATAATGCATCAAATATTTACACAGAATATCAATGTAAGTTCCTTGAAAATAAGAAAAACTAATTTTGTCACGATTTAAATATTTAATATTATGTACAAATATTAAAATGTAGATATAAAACTTTTAGGTTAATACCTACCATTCAATGTCCAGTGACCAGTGCATCCCAAATGGTTTCCGTTCATTGTTTTTTTATTCCCAAACGGCTACCGTAGGAAAATGTTTTACGAGCAGCTAAATTCCCAAAAAGCTCCCATCGATAAAGGTATTTGAGGTCGACATACCGTATACCGGTATACTGTATACTGTTGTTTAATTTAAATTTGATTTTGAAAATGGAATTCCGAAAATATCGGACATATTGATAATATTGAAAATACCGAAACATTGAACAAAATATAATTTATACCAAAATGAATTATATAATATACGTACTCTTACTAAGCGAGCATCATGATCGCCGATGCATGTTGGTTGCGTCCCAAAGATGTAGGGAAAAAAGTCTAATCTGAATTTCGGCCTGATTACTTTTTATCAGCAATAACATAAGCTTATAACATATTCATTTGTCATACCAATATATTATTATTATTCACCATTCAATAATATCGAGCAGTCGCAATAAAGGTTTATAATAATATATCAATATCATTTCTATCTTAACTGATATCTTGTAGACTGTTTAATAATGAATGAATTAAATATATACAAAAATAAACCTATATAAAACTAAGAAGTACTCATATAAATAACCAAAGACTAAATATACTAGAAAAAGAAACATTTATTAGAAATACTGTGAAATAGTTAAAAGAAAACAAAATTGACATACTTGAATATATAAAAATAATATCATACAAGTTTTTACCAGGGCCATAATATTAGTTGAAACATTATTTAATACATCTATCTACATTTTAAATAAAATCAAAACAATATTTTTAACATAAACACTATACACAAACTGCACACATACAATTTTAAACCATAATAATATTAAACATTTTTTAAAAATGACAAAATGTTTAACCTACCTGTAGTACTGATGTATGAGTAGGGCCGCAATAATTTGTATGTATGCTAAAAGACCTGGGCCGCAATTTGGAAGATATTTTACTGTGGGACGCAACAAGTTGCCACCTAATGCGTCGTGTATATGACTCGTATATTATCATAGATACCTAATATATAGCGTATGTGTTGATGGATAATTGGCAATATTTTATTGGCTGAATTTGTGTTGTAAAAAACCGAAGCCGTTTGGAAATTTACTTGTTCGTTACCTAAACCTTAATCGATGAGAGCCTTTTGGGAATTCAACTTTTTGTAAAACGGGAGCCGAATGGGCTGCGTCCGCAACGTCATCTTTTTGAAGAGAATTATAATTGATCGATTGATTCAAATGACTCAATTTTTCTAACAGTAGATAATGTGTTGTATTGTTGAGTAGTGTGCACTACAAAAATTAAAAGCTAGTTTGCTGTGTTTTGTAACCCATTTTATGAGAATATAATAATATTATAATATTGTCAATCAAATATATTTTACGATAATTATAATATTGTATATTTGCATTCTTTTATGTTTAACTGAATAGTTAAATCGGTTTAAGTCCAAAAATCTATTATATTTGTCTAGACTTAATAGTTAACACGTTTGTGACTATAATGATAAGTTTCATAATTGATACCTAACTGGTTATGCATTTCATTTTATAATATATTATATATTATAAATTATATTATATTGTATACATATTATACCTATTACGAATTAATCCCAATTATTATTTCTTATGTCAAATGAAAGTCGAAACGTGTTCTAAATACCATTGTTGTTTATAACGTCGATAATGAATTAATAATAATGATTTGAGAGATAATTATAATTTATATTATAATATAGTTCAGTGATCTGTAATACATTGAAAATGATAGGACATATGCAGGGCCAGACTAATACTTAATAGTCGGCACATTATTTTTAAAAATATTAAATAAAGCCTAATTTATAATCATTTAGTACCATAATGGATAATTTGATAAAAAAATATAATTTCAGAATGTTGTACTCGTATAAAAAGGATTGATGTTAATATTTAAATTCTTTTCACAACAACACAATACAAGTTTTAATAAATGCAATTAAACTAAAAATAATAAATATAACTTAAAATAAGTTACATATTCAAAACAATTCATAAAATAATAATTCACATAAAACTTGTATACATAAAGAATAATATATTATTAATGATTTTAATTTTGATAAGTATTAATAAAAATGTTATGTTTTCCCGAATATTTATGTACTTCAATTTTTTTTTACCTATATGAATTATGTCGGAATTAATAAAAAAATAAAAACGTGATTCAATTTCGGTAAATAGAAAACAAGCCTACATCATTTTTTGCTCACTCACATTTTGGGAATGAAAAAAAAAGACCTATCAAAAACATAGCTCTAGGCACGTTTATTTGTTTCCAATATCGTGTTAATACCCTTTCTGCAGTCATAGTGTCACCATGTCACCAATTCCAACGAATTCGTCCGAAATAAGTGACCTAAATAAATCGGTAAACGCCTACGTGAAAACCACGAAAAACTCAATTCGAATCAAATACCTAACTAATAACTATTGTACCTCACAATGATTGTAGGTACTTCGACCCGACAACAGTGTCATAGCAGTGTACTTATAACCTATATAATTATCACGTTAGGACTTCATTAACTATACCACCGAAATAGTTTTCCATGTTTTTTTTGTACACAATACCTATGCTTACTCGTTAGAACACGGTACATGAGTAATAATATATCCGGCTGCGCGTTGGTCGACTATTCGACTGTATATATTATTAAAATCATCATAATATAACGACCAAAGAGTTCAAGGATTCAAGGACTTATATGATAATAATATAATATATAATGTTTATTATATGCATCAGAAGGGGTTTCATTTTTTTTGAATATTAATTTTTTTTTTTGGTATATACGTTTTGTAACACTGATATTATAATTTATAATATATGTATACATTACCTATCATTGTTCAGTGCGGACACGTGGAAATAATAATCCCGAATCACCGCTTTTATGTAATAATATATGCGTTACGCACACTTTTATGACAATGGCGGCTACATTGTTGTGCGTTATTTGTTACTGTTATTAATTATTTTATTAGACAATGATCATGGATATATTAGGTATATAACGACAATAAACGATTATTGGTTTGTGCAGTCTTCTACCCAACTAATGTTACCTAAGACCTAAGTGCTCGAGCGACACTAATAAAAGTATTCAAATACTTATGAATTATATACTCAAATACATATTTAAAATACTTTTCCAAAGTATCTGTGCCTATTGAAATTAAAATACTAATTTTCAAACGCTTTTTCTCTTTAGTATATACCTATGTATTTTATTTATCTTTATCTACCTATGTGTTTTAAATAAATCACGTAAAATAAAATAATAAAAACTGAAGAATGAATGTGTGCATTTGAGTTAGAAATTATAATCTATATAAAAATATACATAAATCATTACGAAGTAATAGCCAGAAGCATAATTTTTTATTTGTACCTACTTCCTTACATCGTTTATATAGTATGAAATTACATAGTCCCGTGGAATATTATTACACTAAACTATTGATGTATAAGATGTATATAATGAGAATTAAAACTGTATTCATAATATGAAATATTATATTTTTAAAAATAATATAATTTTAATTATAATTATCTGGACCACTATATGTAATGCAATTATATAAATATATGTTTACGATCATAATATTTATACTTTTTTGTGAGACTATTTACTCAAATTCAAATTCAAATAACTCGACACAATGGAAACACATTATATACATTGTTACACCAAATTATTCGGTGTGAAATGCTTGACATAAAATGTATATCATGAAAATGCTAAAAAAAAATCAGACCAGTTGATTTATAAGGATAAAAGGAATGTCTGGATGTGTCATGTGTGGACAGATTTGTAAGTAGGTACCTATTTTAAAATAATAAACTTTTATTTTACATCTACGTATTTGTATTCAAATACTTTTTTTTTACCGAGTATTCAAAAATCCGTAATTTAAACGCTTTTCAGAATAAGGATCAGTTGTATTTTTACAAGACTGGTCTTGTGTATTTACTATTTTGGCTATATCGGTGGTGATCTCCGAGCGCTTGGGTTTTCGTAATGGCCATACACCATCTGTCATCCACATGTCACGTCACAAAAAGTACCTAGTTGAAATTTTACATTAATGCTCAATGCAGCAGGAGTGTCGTTTTGTATTTACTGGTGAAGGGTTTGGGTGCACTATTTATTTTTAAATGCCAAAAATAAAACGAAATATCTGGTACATATTTTTTTAATTTTCAAATACATTTTTGTTGTGGTCCGACAATTAGCCATCTATCAAGAGCAAATTGTTAACACTAATATATTATATTATAAAAAAATTAATATAATAATAAAAAATAATTTTAAAATGGCATAATAATTTGGTCGTTTGTATCCTATACTGATTACTACCACAGTCCACGGGACATGAACCGATGGACCATCAATCGTTAAAAATTGTGTTAACTGGAAATCGCAACATATTTATAAAAATAAAAATAAAATCTAAAAATTGCATTCCTATAGTTGTTAGTATATATCTTATCACCTACTAATTACATGTATAATATAATATAATGGGTTAATAATGTGACTGCATATTACTATAACCTAAATCGACGTTTCTTAATGTATTATTTACCAGTGGAATCTTTTTTAATGTCCACTTTTATCGGTAAACCCCTACATTGTTTCAATATTTTTAATACAACACATTCTGTATGAATATTACTTGCAACAAAAATAACAATTATTTAATATTCATTTCATTCAAGAAATATTTCCAAAACTTACTAAAAGTTAATAGACAAACCGGACTTTAATTTTTTAAATTTTAATGAGATGAATGGTAATATGGTGTTGCATTTCATTATTACAAATATATTTCATATTAGGCTTATTGGATAAAATTGAACCCTCATGTCAGATTCGAATCTTTTGCGGGATTTTATTTTTGTCGACATATTATCATAAATAAGCTGAGAAGCCTGTTTCACAATTATGCAATTACGGGATAATTAATCGTACGTTACCGATCACAGAATTTATGTTGCTAGAGTTTAAGAGTCAATTATTTCGATAAAATATTAAAATGACTATATTGTATATTTGTATGAGAGGTGTGTGAGTCGACATGGGATTAAAAATAATCAAAATTTGAATGTATAATTTAGCTACATTTTTAGAAGTGATTTCCTTGAAAGTTT
This sequence comes from Acyrthosiphon pisum, assembly GCF_005508785.2. Classification (NCBI taxonomy): domain Eukaryota; kingdom Metazoa; phylum Arthropoda; class Insecta; order Hemiptera; family Aphididae; genus Acyrthosiphon; species Acyrthosiphon pisum. The sequence goes on along the minus strand of NC_042493.1, from coordinate 70,074,465 downwards.
TAAAAATAGCACTTATGTTTCGTAGGGTTTCACAGGGTTCCATGGAACACAGTGTAAGAAACACTGAGTCCTATATAATTAGAGGCCTGGCACTGATTTAAAAAATGGTCTGCGAACATTTTGGCACTCACAGCTGAAAAGCTGAAATTACCGGCGGATCTAGGATTTTTTGGGTGGGGGCTGACACGACAGTGGCATATTTACTGAGGCTATGTATACATTCGTATATTTTCATGTAACTGCTGAACTGCACAAGTGTCATATTATACATTTTATTCTGAAATTTGGTAGTGTTTGCGGCAATTGAGCACAGCCAGGTGCACATGCAGGTGGGACGTCTGGAAAAACAACGGCGAAGCGTATGCAGTGGTACTGCTGAATAATATATTGTTATAACTTAGAAGTATTAAAATCTTGAAAAAAACATTATAGAAACGCAGTCGGGTTGCCGCAAGTATTAACAGAAATATGGCCGTATTCGGCATCGCCATGAAAAGGATAAACTATGTGTTAGGTTATAATATAATATACACTAGCACAATACGCAGGGTATTTTTATTTTTATTAGGGGTGATACTCTCCGCTCTCTTTGGCAGACCCATTATGTGACTGTGGGGGTGCCATAATGTAAAATATGGTGAAACATCGACGAGGGTCTACGGACCATTATTGGAAACGTATATAATATATATAGTGCGACGTATATAATATAGTCCCGCATAAATATTTAAGTCGACGTGAGGAGTCCTTGTTCGTACAAGATATAATACATAAAGAAACGTTTATTTCGTTTTTGTTATTTTTTTTTTTTTTTGACGCTGCGGTTGTTCAAAAGATTTTTGTGTCGATTGAATTTTGTATTTATGTTCTGTCGGTATGATATAATATAATATTATGTGTTTACGTTTAAAGATAAAAAAAGCCGGTTTAATGTGGATAAGACGGGAGTGGCCGCGACCGTAATGAAAAATGTTTTTATTTATCTTCATAATATTCTTGTACTGTAGACCCTTCAAGGAATCGTTTGTCTGCGTTAACCGGCTTGCATAGGCCTTAGGAATATTTTTTCACACGCCACCCCATTTTATTATATAATGCGTACATGTTCCCAATCCCGTATAATACCCTGTAATAAATTTCGAAATCCGAAAATATTATATTATATTAGGTTAAAATGCACTTTAGTATCATGCCCCTCTCGAATCAAAATTGTATTTTGATTTTTGAAGTCATTTTTTTCAACGCTGATTTTGAATTTTTTGAATTTTTTTTGCGGAAACCATTATTAAAGAACTTATGATAATTTTTTGATTTTTTTTTTTTTGAAATTCGCGAGGGACGTGGTAAAGTGCATTGTTTCCATTATATTTTATATTTTATATAGCGTATTCGATTTTCTGTTTCTAAAATGTGAAACGTATATAATAAAAGTGAACGTAACACATATCTACACGAAGAAAACGAATTAAAAATAGGATGAGGGACACGAGTCCGTCCACGTGACACGAAGAAATGCTGTGCCCACAAAACATCTGGTTAAAAATGTGGCTTATGGTTGTGATATTTTTAATGTTACTTTGTTTCCGGTACATAATCGAGGGGAGCTCGAGTAGTAACATAATATTTATTTATGATTTTACTTTTAGGTTGCATAAGTATTCAAAATGTTAATACTTGAGCAATTTTTTTGTTCTTCTTTGAGTTTGTATTTTTGTGATATAATTAATTGATTGTTTAGTCAATTATCGGTTACGAGCGTAGGTATGTTTTAAATAAATATTTGAATCCATCACTGAAATATAAACTAAAAAAATATTATTATTGGCTGAACACAGTTGAAAACGTCTGTGTACATAGTTTATCACTTTTCAGTTAATGTTCATAATATATCTTATTACTCGTGGTTGTTCTAATTTAGTCTTATTCTCCATTTTAAGATTATAAACACGTTATTCTAATTATTCTAAAAAAATATATTTTACAATATCTCAACAAAATATAGTATAGGTGCAAAGTATTATATTATATTATTATATTTTAGTTGGAATTGGATATTACAATATTGAATTTCTGGTGGCCTCATTTCGTTTTGAGAACATTTTCCGTGAAGGCTAAAGCCTAAAGATTTTTTTATTGTATTTTATTGTTCTGTCGCACGTCTATATTATAATATATACCTACTAGAATAAAGGTAGGAATACAGTGACAACAAAAATAAGAACGTTTTTTTGGAATACCTAGCCACTACAATACACATAATATAATACACAAACGTAATGTATACAATATGTTTGATTTGAACATAACGAATGAATTGACACACGTTTGGAAGGCACAGCCGCCGTCGCCGCCGCCGCCGTCCACGATTTCAAGTTCCAACGCGGTTGACTCAGTAATTGTACGGTGACGCATATTAATTTAATAATATGTTTAGAGTGGGGCGTGGCACGTGAAGCTACAGCAGCTATAATGGCGCCAACCCATCAAATTCCTCGATCGTCCGTTCTCACGACGATAGATGATTATTGAAAATATGATATTATTATTGCTATTACATATTATTTTATTCTTTATACGCTTCATTTGAATAACACTTGTTGATACCTACTACGCGAGGTTAGAAACATATAACATAATATACCTTTTGTATACCTACTGCTGCACTGGCGATTAGTCCACAAACCTGCCGGGAAAGGAGCACAGACAATATAATATATTATAATATTATGTTACATATTATTATTTATTAAATAGTCAATATTCCCATCGAAGAACTTATAAAAATGCATTTATAAATTATAACCGAACGAAATCTATTTCATAAACACAAAAAATGCACTTAAAATAAATCAAAGTTTAGAGAAGTATGGATAGGTAATAAACATGGAGTTTATGACATGTTATTCGATGGTGACAACATGAGTTATTTTATTGATGTGTTATCGCCGATAAATTACTGGATTTTATGTACGAACAATGTATATTTTAATAATATTATTATACTCATATGGTACATTTGTCATTTTATAAGAAAAAATTTTTGTTCGTCATATTGCTATATAATATATATTTTTAGTTAGAATAATCATCGTCTAAACATAACCAAAAAAATGTATCCAAATCCGACACGTCTTATTATTATGTACCTACTTATACTTATTTTATAATTTATACCACAATCAATTTATTACATTGTCATTTATTATTTTACCTGCCGGCTTCCTAATGGCTACTAAGAAAATATTTTAATACCTATACACTTAAACGATATACCATTAATGTACATTTTAAACGTACGTCGGTAAAAATTATTTCAAATAATTTGATTTCATCATATTCATCATGCAGGTATATGATATCTGTTTTTGAATTATTGCGGCACTCATCCTAGCGAAACAAAATAAAATGTTGGCAATATTACAAATACGGGATGTGAAGGAAATTATCATTTGTTGAACAAGGACTTATATAATATTATAGTACCTTGTAAGAAGGTGAAAAATGTTTGGTGTGTTTCGCAGTTTTGATACACAATATTAGATTATAAGTATTTTAGACTTATATTGGTATGAAAATAATATATATATACCTATTAATTTTTTTTATTAAAACTAATTGTGTAATAATAAGTATAGGTACAATGATTTATTTACTATTAAGCAGGACTTGCATTTGAAAAGAAAATTCCGTTTTATGTTATTTACAATTAAAACGTTACACAATTTTTGAGTTTATCGTTATTAAGAATTAAAACTTTATACAAGTTTTGCGTTTATCGTTATTTAAAATGGTGTTAATACCTATTAAATTTAAAATTAATAACTAATATGGGTATGTTATGTCCCGGATACGGAATATAATATAATCAATTCTTAAATCGTTTGCATGAAATAAATGTTTCTACGAAACAAATAGACCTTTTAACATAGATTTTAAAATATTTTGTTGAATGATATTCTATAAATTATGATTTGCGTAATTTTTCGTTTAATGATGTTCTATAAATTACGTTATGTTTAATGATATATAATATATTTTGTTAATCATTATGTTTAGTTTTGCGGTAAGTATCTAATTACTTTTTACTATTGGCTATCGCTTTTCGTTATAATTACGTTTTCAAATTTCAATCGTTTTTTTGTCAAATATAACATTATAAGCATAACGTTATTATAACTTTGCAAGCCCTGATACTAAGTACTATTAGCTACGTACTCATATGTCTTTATTTGAATTTCGAAATGACGGTGCGTAGATAAAATGAAAAAAGTTCATTTTAGGAATTTTTTGTCATTACGCTATATGCATATTATTGGCAAAATATGATTGACATTATTTCTTTTTTAAATTAGCTGCGGAGAAATTAAGAATAAAATCCATTAAAGTCAATACGGAAATGAGATGCTTTTTTAAAGATTCCTGAAAATTAGTGATTTAAAATTATTCCCTATACTCTCTCCTCGCTCCATGCAAACAATTTTATCACATAATTTATTACAATTATATATTATACAATATGATTTTTTACAACTATTAAATGTTATAGAAGGTACGGAAGACTTAATTATGTTTCTTCGTAATCACGTTGATTATGTTTACATGGTATGACTATCGAGTTATGTTATCGATTTGTCCGTACAATTTTAGACATTTTTTTAGAAGTTAATGTGATAAAACGAGTAATCGATTACAAGTATTTTTTTCGTATATCAACCTCTCCTCGTATACACAAAATAATTATAAGCTCTCCGCAGTGCAGTATAATAGTGTTCACTGGCTGGCGTCGACATCGACGAGGATCGTCTGTACAAGGTCACAACTATAAACGCGGTTCATATTTGTAGGCCGCAACGACCAATCGAAACTCTTTATATCTTATCCTGCAGGTGCGTTTATAATTTATAATAATATCATGAAATGCAGTCTCCCGCATTCCAATGCAGGCACTGCAACTCCCGCACGCGCATGCGTGACATGTTATACTGCCGAGTGTTTAAAAATATTTACAGATGTTCAAACTTCAAATTTAATTTAGGGTATAGAGATTCGAATCCACTCTTATATAATATATTATTTCACATGTTTTATACAGCGATACAAGTTTAACATATTATGCCTATACGTACCTAAACAGCTAAACCTATTATAAAAACCCGATTTATACGTTAATTTCGTTTTAGGAATTTTATATTGCAGTTCAGTTCATTTCAAATATATAGATAGTAGATGTGATATTATAGGTGTGTTACTGTGTTATAAAGAAAAAGAACTATCTTTATTCCTATCGCACGAAAATAAAAATCATTTGAATATTGTTTTATAAATTCAAACTGAACGTAGGACATATTTGTTTTACAAGTTGATGAATCTTTTAGTTTTAGTTTTTTTTAACTGTGTGCATACCTTTATTAAAATTAAAATCTTAGTATGTGGTGGTGTGGTAATTGCAACCACCCACAACCATTTCGTATTTTTTTACCAGATTTATTTAATATTTTTAGGGTTTATTTAAAACTATCATATAAGCACCATAGCGGTCGCGTTTGAAACTAAAGTTATTGTTTTATACTTTATAGTCTGAAAATGTTACGTTTGAACGGCTCATCGCTAATAATTATCAACTTTAGTATATACAGCATAAATTGGTTTGTTATAAAATATTCCAATATTAACAATAAAAACAAAATTAAAACTATTATCTATGTGTAATTCGTTAATATTCTGTGATAAGTTTTAAGTGTTAACTTTTATGGTGTCTTTTAGTTTTAAGCGGATCGAAAGCACTGATGTTCTGTCTTTGGCTATAACACACAGATGCAAAATAGGAATTTAAATGTGTTATAATTCCTATATACGATAATTGATCTAGTGAAGTGTTAAGAATTCTAAAAAGTAAAAACATTTGTATACTATGTTGTATTCTACTAGAGATCAATTTTCCCATTTTCTTGATTTCAATTATAAAAGAGTTATATTAAAAAATAAAGGAATTCGCTTTGCTTTATAGTAGGTGTCGAGTCTGCCTCGTCATTGAGTAGGCCATTGTAATCGATGTGTATAAATTGCATAAATCATTGAAGAGGAAAAACAATTATTCTGAGCGGAGACAGTCTTCCAGACTATATATAATATTAATATCATTATACCTGTATTTTATTATATTTTTATATTTCTATATTACTAATTTCTTTAACTACCTACCTACCTATCAGTAATACGATGGGTTGAATTATATTTTTCCAAAAATGTCACAATTATTATATTATTATAATTTATAATAGTTAATATTATATTTTATATTATATATTTTTATTATTCACTTTCTAGTGAATATACTATACGTATTATTGGTTATAAATATGCTTATCTTCGCCAACCCGCCGCTCACTCTTAAAGGTAGCTATAGTTCAGCTTCTGAACGGCAGTAGGAAGTATACCTATATAATATTAGGTATATGAGAAATGCAATGAAATAATAATGCAGTCCATTCTCACAAAATTTTATTAATTTTAATTTTTCAATCACATAGTTCGCAATCGAACTATCGAAAATTCAAGACCATGTCCGTGATCGTGTATTACTATAATATGGACGTACATTTTTTCGTGATTTATTTTTTACGTTATGCATCACCTTCACTACCGTTGAATAATTAATTAATTATATCGTACCATTGACTTTTGACTTTTGATATTGATATATATTTTAATCTAAGGCTAATAAAAAACAGCTATTTATAATAGCTATACACAAATATTACTAATGAACTTTGCCAGAATACGATTAAAATTATTGAACACAGAAATGTTATCGATATAAATCCTTATGTTGCTCTATGCGTTGGCTGCAGGCACACGAAAAAACATTTTCAAAAAAATGTTGGGATCGGACGTGTTTCGAATACTTTTCGTATAATATTATAATGACTATATAATTAAATTATACATAGAAGCTTGAAACCAATAAACCATAACATAACTATATACAGTTTGCATTCTCCACAAAATATTATACTAATAATCGACTTCTATTTGTAACGTAAACACGGAAGAATATTATACATATTAAAAATGTTTGCAATAAAAATAAAATCATCAGTGTCAATATTGAAACTGTTAATACAGGCCAGATCGATGTATATAATTAGCGTATTCCCATCGAGGTAATATTGTAAAATGGACAAACACACGGTGCTTCACACTGTACATTATAATACTAGTCGACTATGTATAGTAAATAATTATAATATAATGGAATTCGTTTTATAAGATGTATAATTCCACCTTTATACACTCATACACAAATAAAAAATTGTCCGATAATAATATTTATACACACTATACTATTATTGTTTGTGGGTATTTCTTATAATTAATAATTTACAGTTAGTCGTTTAATTTGTTTCGAACCATTCAGTTTATATTGTTGTCTCCGAATTTCAGAATAATTTTACATGTGAACAATACAGAAGTCTCGAATAATTATTATGATTTATAAAAAAAATTCTAAAATGTTACTTTTAATATATTATTATATTTGGTTTTCCGTACTATGTATTTCAAACGCTTGGAGCGAAATCACATCTCATTCCAACAACAACAGTAAGTATTTGTGATTAAATTATAAGTTATAACACTATATAATATGCATTTTGAAATGTACAACTTAATGATACAAAAATGTTTTTAATGCTACTAAATTATGATACAAACAATTAAAAAGATATTCATTTTAATACATTTTAAATTCCATAGGTACCTACCAATTTATTATGCACATAATTATACCTATAAAGATTATATTATATTATATTATATTTTAACTAAATTTACTTAATAGTCGGGACTTTATATATTTTAAATTCTTCATCATTTTTATAAAGCTCTATTTATTTATTAGAAATTGAGTCTATATTATAGTTTATAATCGTACTGTTTATTTTTTGATTTAATATTAGGCGAATTTTTTATCACCGTAATAATGTTTTTCTGTATTTATACATCACGTTTATTTTAGTTGTCTACGCTCATTACCTATTATAAAGTTATATATTTTTTGAAATTATTTGTTCTTACATAATAAGATATTTGTATGTCATTTCTAAACAACATTTTTGATAAGCAAAATTTCGATTTTGGAACTAGTCAAGTTAAGAAAATTTTTAAGAACTTAATCATAATTATTAGTTATGAATTGCTTAAATTATCTACTCGTTCGGAACTCAATATTTATGTTTAAAATATTGTACTTCAGTTGAAAAATGTATGTTGTCATTCAAAAAAGTAATAAAACATTTAAAATTTGAAAAAATATAATATTTTTTTGAAAAATTGTGCGTTTCAATGACATCGAATTATGTGAATAAATAATATCTTCTAAAAAAATAAAACTTTTTGAGGTAATGAGTATGTATATACTGTATATATCCTTAAATTAATCATTTTGTTTAGGTAAGTCAGCTTTCCACAAATATTAATACTATTTTAGCAAGTACGGTTTTAAATTTGTGTCTTTCAAACTATTACTGTATTTGTGAATCATAATTTTCACTTTATCGAAAAACTTAACATTCGAATAAGCCTATTTAAAAACCTAGAAAAACATTCTAAAACATTAATATATAATTTGACTAGGTAATTATATAAAGGTTTTACTTCTCGAGAAGCTTGAGAGCTCTAAAAATTATAAACATTTAATGTCTAGTTAGAAATAATTACGTAGATATATGTATAAAAAAATAATATTAGAATTTTACTATTTATCATTCACACATTTAATTGTTATTTCAGCCATTCATAAAGATTATGACGTTACTACAATTTACAGAATGATGAATGCGTTTACCAGACCCATTAAAAGTGGTATGTTAACAATAATAATTATTAAAAATGTGTAAATTTAAATTCAAAACAGAAGTAATGGTAATATTAATTTGTAAATATTTATATTTTTGTTTAATTCTGTCACGAGTGACAATTATGAATATTTTTCTTTTGCTTTAATGCTCATTGTTCTTATTATTAGATATAGAATATTTTAATTGTACCTAGATTATGATTTATAATTGTTTTTAAAAAGATTAATTGAGCAATGTGAAGATTCAAAAGTCAATCGCACTCAAGACGTTTACATATTTTGTTGTGCCCATATAATGTTTTTTTCGCTTAATCTTGATATTAGAAATACCGTGAAATGTTCTATTTTAGCTATTGGATATGAGAAAATCTGTGATCCTTAAATCCTCATCTCATTCAATAATATTACTATAGTACTTATTAAGTTTGTGATTTGGCTTATTTTAAAGAGTATTAGATAGGCATTTTTTTTTAAAGTTTTGGCATGTCTTATTATTCTAATTTTGTTGTGTGAGTAAACCATTATTAGAGTGGGCTTTTTACGCCCCCCGCTACCAGAACCCTTGTTGTCTACTATTTATTTGGTAAATTAATGTAACGTTAATTAATAATTATTGTACACAAGAACATAATATGATAATAGTACCTAATAAATGTTATAGAATATTTAATATTATACATAATTGCAGACGCAATTGTATCGCGCACAAACAATTTTTAAATGTTTCCAACATGAAATTGTACTTAGTTTTTTGTGGTGTTAAATGTTTTTATATGGTTTTAATATTTAAAATAATTCTCAGGAATACATAATAAGGTGTATTATTTTACTGTAGATTGATTAATTGGTCAATATGGGCCCCCACACGAACTTGTTCATTGGGGCCCATAATCTACTTGAAGAATAAATAAAAATAAAATAAAACATCAATAAACGAAATTTTCTCATAAAATATTTATGCTTAGATAATATAAAACCCTTAATAATATAATATGTTCTTAAATTAATAAGTTCCGTGTTTATGTGTGTATGTGATGGGCGAGGTGTTAGGGTGTTGTCCCTTCCCACAGGGAATTTATTATATTCTTATCTTTTTTCTTGAACTTATTCCTATACGAAAAAAAAAATATAAACATTTTATGATAAAAAAAATTATTACATATTACTTTTATTGCCTTTTTTATATTATACTACCTAACTATAGGTACTTTCCACCGAACTATCTCATAGATAATAAATTGTGTAATCTTATTATCACCGATGTATTTAGCTTTTTTTTTATTAATCTGCTGTAAATTATATTTGCTTTGGATTTCACTTTTATTACTTCGCTATTGTTACTTCGCGATTTTAGTTTTCACTTTTTATATTTTTTATTGTTTCGTCATTATAAATTTCGCTATTTTCGACGTACCTATTTAATCACGATTTAGCTAAAGTAATTGTGACATTCATAAGACTGTTTCAGAGTGGTATTTTTGACAGTATATTCAATCTCATTAGTATAGGTACACATTAATGATTTTACTTGAGCATAGTATTTGTGTGATCAACTATTCAACTGTGTACCTTATTATAATAATTGCAATCATTAATTTATTTTTAGTTTAGCATTTTATAGAGACTCATTTTTTATGATTTTATACTTACACACATCCTCAACACCCTCCACACCGCAAATCAAATTTATACTTAAATATTTCACAATGGGTACCTACTCTATATAAGCTTTCCATTACGATCGTTTTAGTTAATTTAAAATTGTTTGAAATCTATGATTGTTTTGTTACTAATATATTATGTTACATATTACTATGATTCTATATTTCTACATTAGTTGGATTCAAGGACCCTGATTTCTATAAGATATATTCAAAAAATAGCTATTCGATTGAAATACATTCAAGAACAAATGCAGTCGGATTACCAATTACCGCAGAAGTAAATTCTTCACAAAAGACATTGTCAAGTCAGTCAATTTCACTAATTAATAAGTCAGTGTTCTTCAAATGTGGATTATCTCAGAATGATAGTCGTATAAAGGTTGATTATGTCCCTAAATCTTGGCTAGTAAAATCTATTCCATTAACTGGTGTAAATGGTAAGATAATATTGAAAATATATTTCACATTTTTAATTCTTATAACTTTATATAAATACCTGTCAAACTTTTATAAGTTACAAAATATTTTTACTACGATTTTTAATAAAACATGGTATTTATTATTATAGAACTGTCAATGAATGGCTGTAATAATGAACACTACTCTCACGAAGGTAATTTTGATATGTATATTTAAGTCAGTAGATATATTTAGTCAGAATAATACAGCATTGGTAGTGAATGTTATATAGGTATATAAAAAAATTATTCCAAAAATTAACAATATTTTGATATCCACTGAACATTATCGAACTTGACTAATATGTTTGTTAAAAAAAAAAATGGAAACTGTGGTATAATAAAATTATATTTACTTTAGAAAATATGTAATTTAACTATTTATTTTTATTTTTGATATTAAGTAGTTATGTACCTGGTACTTACATGTGATACAATCTATTATCGCAAAATTGTTTCTTCTATTAACGTTCACTATATACTATTATAATCAAATGACATTTTAACTAGTACAATATTTTTAGTTTATAATTATACTTAGTACCTAATTACGATTAATAGAAAAAAAATGTGTAAACATAAATTATATAGGTACTACTGCATTGAGTATGTACTGGTGCACTATCTTTATAAAACTCAGTACCTACCTACCTATAAAGTTAGATTATAGTTTTAGGGTTTTTGAATTTCATAGAATAAATATAATCACAGTGAATTACAACAACATTGGTAAATTTATTACTATCAATAATTAATAATAACGGCTGTTTTATAAATTCTAATTTATAGGCATATTATGTTTTCTAAGACACACGTGACGATATACGTGTATTATATAATTTTTAAATCTTAGTTTTCAGCAATAATAACTGCTATTTAAATTCATAATGTCAACTCTAAAAAAGGATATTGCATTTATATTTCAAAAACTACATATTATTAATATTCATTTTTTATTTTTAGATGAATATCAATGTGTCAATGTTTCCGAATACAGATATGAAATTGACACTATACCTGTACATAAAAATAATGATTTTAATACAATATTTTCTATAATTTGGACATCCGACCATGGCCGAGCGGGTGTATCAATCACATACATACACACACCGTCGTCCAAAATGGATATCTTCTTGAATATAGCCTATGCAAATGGTACATTAATAAATTTTACCAAACTATTAAAATTTGTGAGTTTATTATCATACATTTAACTGTTTTATATTACTTAAGTAATTAATTATATAAAAATCTATTCTAAATACAGGAAGATGTTAAGACAATAACATTTAATGATATTGGTTTCATGAAAAATCAACAATATATGTTCACGTTAAAAATGAAAATGAATAATGATTATTACAGCCGAGGACGCTATAATTATGTTTATAGTGGATTTTGGTTTGGACTCATACGGATTGCTGAATCTTCAAATTATGGTAGGTACTCATTTATTATGTTATAACTTATAAGCTATAAATAAAATTAGAAATATTAAGTATCATTTGTAGATAAAAGTAAAATAATATAGTACATGTTGGCTATTATTTTGTCATTGTTTTGTGCGGACTTGCAGGGTAGCCGCAAGTACCTAACTATATTGTACTATCAATTATCACGAAAGGGAATAGGTATAAGAGTATGGCACTTTTACAAATATTATTCAAAATTTTTCAATTGTTTTGAAATTATGGAACAGTACCATTTTTTAATGTATTACACTATTATTTATTGTATTGTTGTGATTGAATTTAATACAAAAATTCATGGGAATTAAAAACGAACCATACTGATATAAAATTACGTCTAAAAATGTACTAATTAATAATTATTTTTATATTTACTAGAGGTCAAAAGTTTAGAAGTTAATGACCTTAAAGTATAAACACTTTAAAAATTAAAATTTGATTTAAAAAATGTTCAAAAGTGAATGTAAAAATGTCCTAAACTGGTCAATTATTAGTTACCATGGATTTATAGAATTTTAAATTCAGTTCCATTTATTAATTTAGTACTATATAGCACAGTCTTATAAAGTTAGTTCAGAAAAATGGGTTTTGAAAATTTTTTCTGTGGGTAGTGACTTGTGTTGTGACTTTATACAAAGACTTTGAATGTGTTCAATATTTATTTTATATTTACTTAAAATGTAATCGCTGTTTTATTATAAGTCTTTATATGTGTATCGAATATTATTATAATATGTTTATGATTGGTTTATATTAAAATATTGTCATAAGCTCCTTTATTCAATTAATGTAACATCAATATTTTCCAATTGTACTATTACGATTGCAATACATAGATATTATAAAAAAATGTATTATCTGCACAATAGCATTATTACTTATTATAGTAGGTAAGTGCTTATAAAATCTCACACCTGAACTAACTTTATAATTTTCATTGTTGTTCTATAGATGAAGAAGATGTTCGAGTAGTGTATGATTTTGAAGACAAAACAAAGCCATTCAACGTACTTGGAAACTATAAAAGTAGGTACCACCTATATACACAAATCATATAAAAAAAACCTTATTATTTTCTAGTATTACGTGAGACTATTGATATAGGAAATAAAGGTACCATGAAAATTTTAGTTCAATCATTTATAATCAATGTACTATTAGATAGTATTCAACACAATAGTAGATATACATTTTCCTAGATAAATATTGAATTATTATTAGTTATAACTTTCTATTGTCAATTGGAAATTGGTGTCAAAAGTCTTAAGAAAAATGTGTACAACATAGTAAATTGTACGCTCAGCAGATCACGTTTAGCTCTGCTGGTTAAAAATTTGAGTGAACTGACCTCTTATAAAATTTAAAAATAAGATTATTATTTAGGCAATCTCGTAGGATTTTTATTATATTTTATTTTTAAAGCCAGTTATGAGTATTTTAAGATGTACAAACAATTTAAAATTTTAAAATACTCGTAACTCACTTTAAAATAAAAAGCTTATGAGATTGCTTAGATAATTTATAATCTTACCTATACATTTTATAAGAGGTCAATTCAATCTAATTTTTAAGCTAACGGAGCTAAACGTGATCGGCTAAGCGTAAAATTTGTGATGTTACGCACTTGTAAGATGGAGACAACACATGCAAGTGCCATGTCCTCTTAAGAAGTTCTTCAATCCCATAAGTATAAATTATAATTATTTTCTTAAAGATTATATTAAAATAAGCAATCTATCTACGTATTATAGATAATAATTAATAACAAATGTTGAAGAGCGGTCTACTTAATAAAAAAATTCCGAATACATTGTATTTGCCACGATATTTTACTGCATATAGATATATGCAGTAAAATATAATTGTGAGAAATTAATCACACAGGTAATAAAATAAAATATTACTGTAAACATTATGAACTGTTTAAAATAATTATTAATTGTATAATTTACTAATTTGTACCTATCTTCAGTTCATAGTAAGTGTTATTATTACCTAATTATATAATATTGTGTAATCACAACAGTGTAAATATTATTCGAAGATAAAAAATGTAAACAGTATGTATACTATGTAGTCATACGTAGACGGTAATTAAATAATTAATCACCGGTTAATGTATAATCTCTGTGAATAAATATGACTTGAATCTCTTAAGTTAGCAGTTATATAACTTAAAATACTTATAAGTTATAACACATCAGTTGTATGGTGTGTTATACACACAACTTATATATTATCAGGCTTGATACATTTTTTTCATCTAGCCCCCTACTCCCCCCCTTTTAATTTATAGATCCGCGCCTGTAGGTTGTAAGTTTTACCTTTAAGTTATAAAGTATAATATATTATTTATTGTTATAATATATAGCATATAATGCAATCAAGAGTATGACACAGAAATCGGAATGTTTAAATGGCGGATACAATGTACCTCCAATGAACAATTGTACTTGCCCTCCTGGATTTATTGGAAAACTATGTGAAACAGGTAATTTACTACTATAGTATTCGTAACATATGATATATTGATATCCGCATTGCGATATTATCAATATCAGCTTAACTTTAGAATTAAATAATATAGTTCTTGAGTGAGTAGGTATACTCTGGATAAAAATATTAAACATCAAATTATAACTTACATTACACGTAGGTAGGTACTTGTCACTTAATTAATACATAGGTACAGAATTCAAATTTAATTGTTTTAGTGTCCGAATTGACGTAAATAACACACTTGTATTTCAGCATGTGGACCAAATTCTTACGGATTCGATTGTAAAGGCGTCTGTTCTATGCATTCAGCAGAAATGTGTCGTGGTATGTACATGTGTACGAAATTCGGATGTACTTGTCCGACGGGTTTCACAGGTCCGTTATGTAATAGAGGTAAGCAAATTAAATAAATAAATAAATAAATTATATCTTTGGAATGGTATAGCATAAAAATGTTATTTTTTTTGACTTCATAAATATAATATTATAACACTATGCCCTATAGGTACATAACTGCAGTTTAAATTTTTTTAAATTTTTTTTTAGAATGTGAAACAGGTAAATTTGGTGCCGATTGCAATCAATATTGCTCGTCGAATTGTTACGATAGAAAGTGTGATCGATACACAGGTCTTTGTTTACATGGGTGCTCACCACAATATGTACTACCACATTGTTTACAAAGTAAGACAAAAAAAAGCTCATATTACTGAAAATCATGACATGATTAGATCGTAATACAATATTCTATTATTTCTATTATATATAATTGGATTTTAATTAAAAAGTTTATTCTGCACTTCATAGTAGGTATTCATAGCCTACAAAATTGAAATATTAATTATTGGTTGGTATAGTACCTAGCAATACTATGTCATTAAAATAAGTTAAATTTCCCTACTCTGCATACTGTATGCTACATAAAACATAAAACAGTATATAAAAAATATATAATGTGATCTGTAAATTAATGCTTATACAATTATATCGTCAATCATCATAGAACATATTATATATTATATTAAACTAAAAATGTAAAAAAGGAAATTATCATAGGTCATATTATTGTAATTTATACTTAAAGTGATCAATTATCAATTAAAGATACTAAAGAGTTTAAAAATAGCGATTAAAAAATTATGACTAAATAAATATATTTTAATGTTTAGAATATCCATACCTCATGAATCCACCTAAACTTCTATCAAGCGAATACGAGTCAATAGAAATAGAATGCGATTTTCAATCTTCTAATGTAATGGGCGAAGATCAAAATATTAAGTTGAAATATTATCAAATAGTTTATAAGGTAAGATATTTTGACATAACCTTTATTATAACTTATAAGTATTTATTTAATTTTAGTAAACTTTATTGACTACCATACAATAATATTTAATATTTAATTTAATGCACATACAAATCATACGTATATACATGATACTAATATATAAAATGTATTATTATAAATTATAATATTGAACCAACCGATTAAAAGGCGATAAGTTTATATATTATAAATAACTATATAGATAATAAAATAATAATATATTACTTATTTTATGGTAAATTAACCTGTTAAACACTTAAAATTGCTTTACATTGGCCATTTGGTTCTTAAGATCATAATATTTTTATTTTTCTTAATACATTTATAGATTCTTTAAATACGATAGTTCATTATATTTTTCAAAATAGTATTATACGCACTCTATACACATTTCTTGTATCTACATTCTTGTTAAAATGGTGAAGTATATGTGTAAATGACATTATTTATTATTTATAAACGACAAGTATTTAATTTAAGGGGGTCGATCTTATTATCGTAAAATTATTTCTCTACTTTTCCGGGTTCTAAATTTATTAAACTGCTTAAAATAAATATGAATAGACTAAAAATATTAAGTAAATAGCTATGGTTAACATCTATGGTTCATAATGAAAGAGCTAGTTTTGGACGGCTTGTTTACAACAGCCCGGTTAATGGTATTGCCTACATTTTCCATAAAAATCGGGCGTAATTATTTATCAAATTCCTGCAAGGTGATCTATTAGATTATATTATTATGATAATTAATATTATAATGATGTGTTCTATGATCAATGTTTCTAGGCGATAAAAGAAGATCAATTTATTAACTCTGATGTCAAACCCATTATTGAAAATAGTAATGAAACCAAAGAAATTATAAGTGGTTTAGAACCGGACACCGTATATTT
This sequence comes from Acyrthosiphon pisum, assembly GCF_005508785.2. Lineage (NCBI taxonomy): Eukaryota > Metazoa > Arthropoda > Insecta > Hemiptera > Aphididae > Acyrthosiphon > Acyrthosiphon pisum. The sequence goes on along the minus strand of NC_042493.1, from coordinate 70,057,292 downwards.
AGTTGGAATTCTGTTAATAACAGATGATGGCAATTTTAATGACCAAGATATAGTATACGGTAATTTTAAGACGTCGTGCATACGTAAGTATTGTTAATAAAACATTTAATTAAAAACAAGAAAATATTCATCAGTGCAAGTTATTGTAATATCCATAATATTATGTAAGTTATTACAATTTTATATTTTAGCACCAAACATTGATGATTTTAATATAACACTTGTAAGAGGAATAAAAAGCATCAACGTATCATGGAACAAAGTAAGAGGAAAAATGCAGTTATTATTAATTAACAATTTACCATCAAATAAAATATTTAATATTATACTTGATATTTTTCGTATAAAAACAATAAGGAGATACAAATTTCTAATGGTTTTATAATTACTAATCACTATAGATAACTACTTCTATTAACCAGTTTGAATGCAATATTGTTGAATATTTATTGGTGTTGTCGTACAATCAGTCACAGAACCAAGTATCTGGTGTACAGAAAATAAGATCAAATTCAGTTAGTGGTCACTATATCTACGACCTTATACCTGGCTATCAGTATAACATACAATTAATTCTAAATACAACTCAAGGACAATTATTTCCATCGCCTATTTATTCAGAAGCTCCGCTTCCAGGTATATTTTTTGTTTTATATACATTATAATAAATATTTATATAGGTAACCACGTAATTATATAGACTATAAATGTGTGTCAATTAATAACTATTATGTTATACTTGATGAAGGAATTGAATTCAAAGTTAAGGATATTTCCACAATCAATGAAAACAGAAAGATCAAAGTATCCTGGAAATTAGGATATATGTATGAACGTTACAATGTTGCGGTAAAACCAGTAATAAATGAACCTGCAGTCACGTGTACTTTACGATACAAAGTAATTTATTTATTATTTCTTAAGTTATATAATACGCTTTCTTAAATAATCGAATCATAAACTCGTAATTCAAATGACAACTTAACCTAATATAATAGGTAATATATTTTTTTATATATTTTTTGTATTACCTATAGTTATGATAAAAAATTTAAACCAGTTATTTAGGAGGTGGGTATAGGCTTATTATACATTATTAAGATAATATAACAAAGAAAAATGTACGATATTGTTTAGATCAACCGAATTCTCAGTTGTACTTTGCAAGAATTAGAAAACAGTTGGACGTCCGTTATAGTTTCCAATCAAACTAGCTACGAAATATCAGACGTAGTACCTAATTCGCAATACTTAATACAAGTTCTTACCGGTGACGACAGTCAAATGATTTACACATTAACGCCAACGTCAAGTAAGAATTACTTGAAAGTTAAAATTAAGTACTCGTGCAAAATTATTTTGAAATTATTTCTATGTTTATTAAATTATTACACTTAGAACCAAACGTAGCTCCGGCTATTGATCCCGAGAACCCGCTGTACATAACAAATAGTTCCGTGTTCGTTCAATGGAAATTTGATTTTATTAACTGCTCTAGACTGAATGGATTCTTTTCAAAATACTTCGTGGAATTAAAGGTATAAATATATAACACCTGCTTACAATCTATAGAGTTTATTATTATGTAAATTACATGATTTTTTTTTTAGGAGAAGAGTAATAATAATTTACAAGTAAAAGAAACTAAACAAAATAATATTTCGTTTGAAGATCTTAAATCAAACACTGCGTATGAATTGAAAGTATTTATCAAAAACCATATTGGGTATAGTCTTGAACATTTTCTATCTATCAATTTTACGACTAGATTTGGGAGTAAGTACTAAATACATTTGATACATAATATATATGTATGAATTTAACATTTCAAGTATCTGAAGTTATTCATTTTTTAGTTATATTATAACAAAATACATTTTGTTAAAAACGAATTGTGTGTAAACAATATTCTGTTTCCTTTTTTTTTTTTGTTTTTCCCAATTATTTTATTAAGTAATCAGAATTGTCCACTTTTGACTCCCCGAAATACCAACTCATGTTATTGTAAAACTATTGAAGTCATCGCTCGACTCACAATCTAAAATAAAATATAAAAATGATTTTTCATTTTATATGTTTACATACGAGTGCGTAATTTAGAATTAAGTATTTATATATTTTTCTAATAGACAACTGCAGGCAATTCGAAATTTTTAATTTTAAAATTGGTATGTCATATTAAACTACTATATCTGTATAAGTAAATTGTTTTAGATTATAATTTCACTAATATACGTTTACTAAACTCTTACATTAATAGTATTAGGACTAGTGGACGATTTAATGGTGTACAAAAAAGCTACGAAGAATAAAGTGGTTGGACTTCGTTGGAACTATCCAGATGATTCAAATTTAGATGGATTTATAATTTCATTTGATGATATCTCATTTATTGGACACGAAAAAAATGTTACTATTGTTCCACCAAGGAAGTGTTCAGCTTGGCCAGAATATTTCTGTCATACATTTTATGATTTGAGTTCTAGTAAAAATATTACGTTTAAAGTAAGAATATTGGACAACAAAATAGAAAAATTCTAATAAATAAATGTATTGCTGTATCTAGTTGTATTATATTTATTTTTGACTACTTGTGTGCTATAGGTTCAGGCCAAGTCAATAGATTATCCAGGAGGTGGTTTATCTTCGTCTATAAATTTCACCAGCATTGATGGGAGTAAGTTAGATTTATGTTCACACGCAAACTATACCGAATTTCCATATAACGCGGTAATATGTCATACTCTGTATTTTACCGTAGTACCCGATCCTCCAAGTAATGTGAAAATTGTCGATATTGGAAAAACATACATTAGTCTTCAGTGGGATATTCCGTGGGTATTCAACAGCGTATTGAAAATGTTCGTAATTAATGTTGAAGAAATATCAAAAGTGGACATGAGCCAGTGTTGTGTTAACATTAAGCCGACAGAAATCCCATTCGATGAAGAATTGCCTTCTTACAACTATACGGTAATAAACTCACTTTTTAAATTAGAATGTTGTTTACAGGTATATAAAGAGCGGTCGCGTTCCATACGCCGTAATTCGCGTAATTAATTATCCTTAACTTACTACCATGTGATTAATTTGGCTATAAAAACAATTTTGAAATTTTTTTTTTATGTGTTAACATCTTAACACGCCCCCTTCCAGAAAATGTATGACTGTAGATATATTTTGTGCAAACGAACGAAAACGTGTTACCGCGTATATAACGAACGCAAGTTGCTAACGGCTAATCTCAAGCAACGACTTGACCCATTTCAATAAAATTTATATATCAATAGTCCCCTTGACACTCAGCAGATATTTTTGGATTATTTTATTCAACCCCTATAATATACTGCTATAGGCTGGCTCACACAAGAATTTTTCGTTTTGCCTCAAGAAAATTCAATTTTTTTTTCGTATATAGAATTGGCGTTACCATTTTATGGTTATAGATTATATTACTATTATAATAATATACTTAATTATTAAATATTGGAAATATGGCATTTTTTTCAATTTTTTCGTACAAAAAGCGTTTAGATGTTTACATATAAAAGTTAGTACTGAATGGCTCACATTTTTTTTTTTACATTATTTCAAGTCGTTAAAAACATAATTTTTATACCTATCTAGGTATTTTTAATA